>NW_002060948.1:1095166-1285291 GCF_000150275.1 Trichoplax adhaerens
TAGCCTATTCATTCTATCAATAAAGCTGTGTTAAATCTCAGTCATGTACAAAACTATAAAGACAAATTATATCATAGTTTTAGACACTCTATAAATGCTACTATTATCATCCCTACTCACTAGGATTTACACTCCATTTCATGAAGAAGGAAATATTAGCGATGGACAAAAAGTTGGCGAAGCGCTGTTAAATGTTTTAATCTTGTTAGGAGTAATTATAGCCATGACTGTCTTGGTCGTTTTGTTGTACAAGTATCGCTGTTACAAGGTAAGTATACGCCAAGTAAAATATTGTTACATTAGATTAATTTTAATATATATTAGATTATATCCTTGACGGCAGAATACGCCAATCTACTGTGTATACCTCAACTTATTGCTACATTTGTTAGAAATCCAAATGTAGCTTATTTTAAGTATACCACTAGGATGTCTTCGTATTTTGTATGACGATCCTGTAAAGATGTCTGTGCTTCTACAAGTATATCATCTACAGTAGTGGGTAGATGTAGTAGCATGGATGACAAAATTATCTTGATTAATCTATGTTACTAGTCATGTGTAGCCGTCCGCTAGTAACATGACTAAATTTTGTAAGATAGTCCTATGTATTTTCCTGCAATGATTTGAGTAATGTCTATTTTTCTCTCTAGATCATCCACGGTTGGCTACTCATCACTTCAGTTTTACTTCTCTTCTTTTTCAATTTCATCTTCTTCTTGTGAGTATACGTTAGCTGTAAGAAGATAATGTAAATATAAAATTATACAGTACACTTCTCATTAAAAATAATCGAAATTACTTTTCTTGTGGCAGGAATATCTTAGAGGTATATAATGTATCTCTGGATTGGATTTCAGCAGGGCTTGTTATGTGGAATTTTGGCCTAATTGGATTATTAGCTGTCCATTGGAAGGGTCCATTGATGCTTCAGCAAATATACTTAATCATTATTTCTGCATTACTGGTAAGAATATCAATGATCATGTGAACAGGATCTGATCCATTTCCATTTAATTTCTTAAATCTGAGCGTCTCTCACCTCCTATTATTTATTTTCGATAAGGCATTAACATTCATCAAATATTTACCTGACTGGACAACATGGTTTGTACTTGGTGCTATTTCTTTATGGGGTAAGTAATAGTTTTGACATTGATAGATTATAATATCCATAACGATGCATTTTTTTCGTTCGTAGATCTTGTTGCCGTCTTATGTCCTTTTGGGCCATTAAGAATTTTAGTAGAAACAGCTCAAGAAAGAAATGAGCCAATCTTTCCCTCCTTAATTTACTCTTGTTAGTCTTATAGTAATAATTGTATCATTGTGAGATTTTAGTTGAAATAATTTCCATTTTACCGCTTATGTACCAGCTACGGTCGCATGGATCGTTAACATGGCTACCGAAGATGAAACAGAAACAAATGATTCTCAAAATAATCAAAGCAATTCAAACACATCTCGAGGTAAATATAAATCAGCTTAGTATCATTTTATAATCTGAAGATTATTTTTAAATGGATTGCGTAAAAAAGAATTAATCCATTGCGTTTTTGATTTTTCAACGGCTTAAATATTGTAAAGGCAATAGAAATAGAAGAAATATTCAAATTGCAGCTCCCGAAGCTGAGCCAGAAAATGCCGATGATGTCGACATAGAATTTTCAACATCTCAACCCAATCGACATTCTGAAAATAGATTAAGGGGTATCAATGACGATGATAGTGAGGAAAGAGAAGCGACTGAAGATGAAGAAGATGATCAAAGTAGGTCTTTATTTTGAATGAGTAGGGATGAAATCCAAACAAAAAATTATTACCACCTTATCTGAGTTTAATTCACTTTCATTTAGGTGGCGTTAAGCTTGGATTAGGCGACTTTATCTTTTATAGCATATTAGTCGGTAAAGCTGCTTCTAATAGGGATTGGAATACGACAATTGCTTGTTTTGTAGCAATCTTGATTGTATGTACAAATCAATTGATAAAACTTGAGTATTGCAAACTATTTTTCAGCTGGAAATCTAGTCCGTAATCTCTCTACGGTTTTATTATTCAATAGGGCCTTTGTATGACATTACTATTGTTGGCAATATTCAAGAGAGCCTTACCAGCCCTTCCAATATCAATAGCTTTCGGACTTATTTTCAATTTTGCAACTAGCGGGCTTATAGCTCCGTTTTCAGATAGTCTACAATCAAATCAAGTTTATATTTGAGTCAATATAAACACTATCATCAAGCTCCATTTCATAATGAAGCCCCTTTAACATTCTGCTGTAAAAAGTTTATATACGACATGCATACTAAGTTTTCAAATGTTGAGTACGATGTGGTTATGCGAACAGAAAAGCTGCTGCTAAGATTTTCATAATTGGATTGCAGCCGCGTATACGAGATATACTCAGTGCCATTTAAGAAATCTGGAGTGTACAGTAATCAGTAATACCGTAATTGTTGGCACCCTAACTACAAGGCAAATAGAAGTTACTATATTTATAGATTGCTCATCGGTAATAGGTCGTCGTATTGCTTGAGTGAAGCTTGGTAATTTAGGTTTGTTTACAGCACTTTGTCAATATAAAATAACAAATATTGATTTCTGTCCATGTAGTGTACATTTACTTTGGGCTATGATTTTTTTAAATTGTAATAAGCGACAAGGACTTTATGTAAGTAGCCAAGATATGTACAGTTATTGTATACTGTATAATTGCTTCCTATATTGAATAATTAATTAATTGATATCAAACAGAATTCATCCAATGTTGGATTTTATAATGTAATAATACCGAGATGATCTACACAGTTACAAATTTAAATTTCGTAAATTTTATTTCATGTAATGAGTGCTAAAATCTTGACTATATCGGATAGTGTTCGTTGTAAAAGAAATCTTTGCCAAATATGCGAAAATAAATATTGTTATTTCAGTTTTACTGTATCTGATATTTTACATGTGCTAAGCACATATTGGTGGATATGAAAATTCTTAACTTCATAAAGGTGCTGTATATTTAAGCATGCCTTTACATAACATAACATCATATTTCGAATACTCCATTACGGTATTCCTTATCCAACGCGATCAAGAAAGGCCATCCATTAGAATTTTTTAACAAATTTCCGTGAAGTAATTTACCATAAAAAATTTTATCATAGACATTAACAAAATATATATTATCCGCGATATTGCCTCAATGTTAGCACCATATTAACAGTTCAACCCAGAATATGATCATATATTATAAAAGGGCAAGCTGATTAATATCAATCGAGTACAAGTGTATTGTATGATCGCTTGTAAATATAGATATTGTTCGATTACGAAATAATTTCTTCACCAATACTTTACAGTCTGCGCTATAGCAGAATAAATTTTCTATAGCTCTGAATATTTCAAAAGTAGCAATAAATTAGGATTCAAGCCATTCCTTCATATAAATACACGTAGCAGGAGAAATTGCTCCATTTTCATAACACTGGTCTATAACCTGTTGTGCCGTAATCAAATATTTAATCGTGGTGAGCAACTTGAATTTTTAAAATAAGCTACAGCAATACTGTATTTATTAATTAAAATAGAACATACTGGGCAAATACCACAAGGCGTCTTTTCTAGACCACTTGCGTCAATTATAGGTTTAACAGCACGATAAAGCTTGAATTCTTGGCCATCAGGGTCACTTTCTATTTTCATCTCAGCTTTACCATCATAAATTAAGGTGTTTAATATGGTTTCGATATCTGTAACTGTGAGAGTGACCTAAAAAAATCAATGATAAAAAAATTAACGGTTTATACATTTATCAACTTTACAATACGCAATACATTCATTTCATAATATGCAATTATACTGTGACCTACTTTGCTTATTTTTAGATTCGTTATAATTTTCCAAACTTCTTCTGATGAGGCGAAAGAATTATTAAGACTAATTCGAGGTCTTGCTAATTTCAATTTAGAATTGCTAGCCTAAGGATAGGTATCATTAGCTTTAACGATTGCTAGGTTTACTTATTACTGATTTACACATAGGTTTAGTGACTCTTCTACCTTTTGTACTAAACATCTGTAACATTGCTGATTTAGTACTTCCACAAATTCAGATTCAAAGTCTTGATCGCTATACCAAGCCCCACCCGTTACTGAAATATCGGGGTCAAGATTGAATAACATATATAATTTCTTCTTAGAAGCCTAAAATGCAAGTTATGGGAATGATATCAAGGATATTCATTACATTATGAAATAAAATTTACTGCAAAATGCGGATCGCCATTTTCAAATAAAATCCTACGCAGTTTAAATTTACTTAGATAAAGATCATGAAATAACGATTTTTTAAACTCTATGCTAAACTTACCGTAACTGATTTGACCGCTTTAATTAATTTCTTGCTTTCCAAATTTCTTAGGATTTTATTTAGCTGTGTCATTTGCAAGTTGCATTTTAATCTAATATCCCGGCTCCATATTCCTAGCAGTACCACACAGAGACAGCTGGAATGAGTAACTTGGAATATGATTAACTTCATTCTATCACATACCAATTTAGAATTATTATTTTCGGGTCATTTTAATCTACAGTGGGTAACGGTTGAGTATTTAGAACTCTCCAAAAAGTATAAACAACGTTTGTTTTATTCAGTTATTCGCTCCTTAAATACGTTCGATATCCAAAATTTTAAACAATATTGTTAAATACTAAATATATAATGTACTTTACTAACTAACGCCATGACCGATAGTGATGGCAGTGGATTGAACTAAACAGTGGTTAGCGAAAAATATTTATCCTTACTCTCAGTCAGTTTTACTGGATAACACAATGAAATGGCATTGGATTCCACTACGTCAACACCTAACTTAGTTAATGCACATGAGTATCGGAAAATGAAATTCTTTATAACGTTTGACAAATAAAACTACGTATGCCATTTTCCGGCTTTGAAGTTTTTACAGAAAATAAATTTCTTTACGTTTTCCATCATCATTATGATGTAATATTTTTGTAAGTACGAATTGAATCCAACGTAGATCTCCTCCTCATTTATAGTGTGATATGTTGATAAAATATATTTTATTTTAAATCCGAAGATATGTGCAAGAGAATAGTCCAAAAGCAATTTTAATATCTACATCAGCTTCTTAAAAGTTATTACTACCATTTATTTACAGTACATGGATTTCAGCTATACGCGTACATGCGTTGTAAGTCCGTATAATCCCAGAATAACAGCAACCAAGCCCTACACTCACCTTTATTGCCAGCATCTCCAATAACTTGGTATACTAATTTCTCCTGTGTATTTTCACATATTGCATTTTTGCTATCCAAGATTTATAAAGACATGATCGATTCATAGTTAAAGAAATATTTAACATGGTATAATGTTCTATTGAGAATGCCTATCATTGACCGGACATACCTTACAAGATCCGGATCTTTAAGTTTATAGATTAGCTGAGAATCAGATTTAAACAAATCCAAGTTGCCCTGACATATGAATAGGTAGGAAAATGTTAATATATCATCAAAATTACCGTGCAAAAGGTAGAAATCCTGATCCAGTTTAGAGAAAGTATAAAGATTAGTGAGCTGTGATACGCATGGAATATCGCCTGATGCCACAGTCTAATATAGGACGCATCAAAATAACTGTTATTGTATCTATTTTGTAACATTTCTCTTATGTATATGAAAGATTACTGGAAAAGTCTTTACAACAAGTTTGAAGACATGCACATTTTTGCTCGATGGCAGAAAGCATTCCCTGGTAACACAGTACTTAAGCGTGCGGGCTATGAATGGGAAGGAAGGTATTCACGACTAGTCCTAGCATGCCAGCACAGCGAGTCTGTGTCTGAGCAATATCGTATCCTCTAGTCAGCCTAAAAGTACCAATTTCTAGCATCCATATTGTCTCGCTATTGCTCCAATTCATTCATCCCTTGTACAGGATGCCGTTGGTAAAGGAGCTGTAATGTAAACTACGTGCAGCAGGAATAATGCAATGCAAATGAATACAGAGTACACAACAATCGGTAGTGGTAAGTCTATTCTGTATGGAAAGAAATGGTAATAACTCTCAAAGCTCAAGCTATTGATTAACATCTTTACTTCATTTCATATTATCGCTGATTGAATATAGCAATATAAGCCGATTATAATTCACTTACAGCTGATAGCAATCGATTTAATGCTGAAACTCTTTGTTCAACATTGACATTGGGCATTTCATCTTGCAGAATGCTATCCGTCAGTCCTTTAGGATGGCTTTGGCATAACGTAAGAATCTTTTTTTCTAAATCGACTAAGCTAAAATCACTATCAATGTTGTTCATTTTCGATAGTGTACACCCTTAAGATGACAGTGGACCACTCAGTGTTATCTTCAATTCCTTTTCTCTCCTTGATTTTATCCTTTAAAATGCGATCGTCGACATGGAAATTTTTTCCTACACCGTTGTGTGTTCCATCGGCACGTTTCCTGACAACGGGCCCAAATGGTTTATTATAGGTATATTATAGTTATATTATATGGTTTATTATAGGTATATTATGGTACGCCAGAGCTGTACCAATTGGGGGTGTACAGTACAGTACAGCACACGAGTGTTACAGACCCTACAGTGTACAGTATACAGTATTACTGGACTGTGTACGGTATCTACAGTACTACAGTACTGTATTCACTCACTACGTCATGACATGACACGGCTGCGTATTTCAGCAGCCGTGTCCCGTACAGAATCGCATACCGTCTGGACTGTAATGTGGACAATACTTAGCGATGGAATGATGGCAGAGACTTATCAATCGGGTGGGAGAATGGGACGCGCCCCCACTTGGCCGCACTTATTAAACTTATCATTTGTATATATATATATAAAAATACTTATAATCTCGTACCAAAATTTTACCCACAAGGAAATTACGATATAAAATATTGACATATGTTGTGTATACTGAAAAGTGAAGACTGATTTATTTAAGGATATGAAATTTTTGCGATAGATCTATCAATTATAATTAATAATAGATTAGATTATTTAATGATAATAAGAATCTAAACATGTTAGTGATATACTGTACACGTGGATTATATCGTTAATTCGTATTGACTACGAAGTTAAAAAATGAGATTATTCTAAGGGCAGAATAGTATACAGTCGTAGCTTAGAAGTATCTTATTTTAAAACTATTTTTTTTCTCTTTCTGTTACCTTTAAAATACAGTTGCATCGAATAATACTATATCAGGCGATCAGACGTATCTGATAAATAATTGGCTTACAAGAAGACATTCTAATTGACATCATCAACAAATATACAATATCATTGTTTGGAGCCCTGATTACGTAGGTTTTTGTGGCTATAAAAGTGACAGATATGAACGCTATGATGACACTCCATATTCACTATTCCAACTTTCAAATTGGGCAATGGAACCAGGAGGTACACTTTTGCGAATTCTTTTTAGGGAATCCATGAAATCTTTTAACACAATATTTCGCATCTAACCAGCATAATATCACAATAATTAATTTATAGTGAACAAAATTGAACGCAATCTATTAGGACAAGCGGAACCAACCTGATTAACAGCGACTGATTGCACTTGGGTAGGACTTAATTCTGATACAAAAAGTGATTACATATAAGCAGTTTATAAGAAAAAGAATTTTGACTACGCTTATCGAAGATTTCAAATAGGAAAATGAACGACATCAACCCCTTTACCTCTTATTGGTCCTAAAGCGGCATCCCTAGCCAACGCCGTTAAGTCGCTACATGAGTAACCTTCGGTAAGTCTGTTAATACAATAAATCGCCGTATTATATGAAATTAATCACAAATGGAGCATTCCAGATATTGTAAAAAATTGCTACCTTGCAAGCTGACCAATATCTCGCTTGTTAAGCGGACAAGAATGTTTAGCAAGCAATTTCTCAAAGAGTTGCTTTCTCGTCTACAAACGATACAGTTATTAAAATATTAATGGCAGTCATAGTTGCTATTACGTTAGCCATGCAATGTAATAGTTTAAAATAAAGAATTACCTCAAAACTGGGTAGCGGAACGTAGACTCTTTTTACTAAACGCCTTTACATAGGAAATAAAATAGTAGTAAATACATAGATCTTTCGGTATATCTTAACTCATTTGTACTCAACCGAAGAGCAGCGTCATCAAGTTCTTGTGGTCTATTCGTAGCACCCATCACTAAGATACGTTCTTCGCTAGACGCCATTACCTAATAAGATATTTTCATTAATGGTATAATTTCTATTAGAAACGGCTTATTATACTGATAATAAAAGCGTGGTAAATTATACAAATTCAGATCTTACCCCATCGAAGGCAATTAAAAATTCCGTTTTAAGTCTCCGACTAGACTCATTTTCTCCATCTTTTCTTTCGCAAAGTAATGAATCTACTTCGTCTATTTTAATTTATAGGTTTATAATCGAAATGAATAAATTCTATGCTAGATAATTTAAAAAAATAATATTGATCCACGATAGTTATGCATGTATACCAATGAAAATAATTGCAGGCTGTAATTCACGAGCGACAGAAAAGAGTGCGCGAACTAATTTTTCACTTTCTCCAACCTATTCGTATTAAAATTAATCATTTTCATACGTTGAGCTAGATTGAACAGTAGTTAAATTGTAATGATTAAGAAAAAGCCAGGCAATAAAAGCATACATATTTTGATGTTAACGATGATGCACTTATATTGAAAAATTTAGCTTTAGCTTCGCTTGCTACTGCTTTCGCCTATCGATAAATCATATAATCGTTGTTATCTATCAATGGTACAGCCTACAACGTAGGATATGAAAGGCAAATTTATATTTTACTCAGTATTAACATACCAGCATAGTTTTACCATTCCCTGGTGGTCCAAAAAGCAAGAGGCCGCGGGCTGGTGCTCGTAAGCCAGTAAAGAGCTAAATTGAAATATTGAATTTAATTACGTCATAACCTAATCCAGTGTAATAGATACAGCACGATTCATCAAACCTCTGGTCTCAATGAGGGAAGGATAACGATTTCGTTAAGTGCTTGTTTTGCGAGCTCCAAACCAGCTGAAATAAAATGTTGATAAATCTGCTTCAAAAGCTGTCGTATTTAGCATACAATACTTAAAAATCTCAATTACTAAAATCTTTACAAAGGCATAGGTTAATTACCTATATCATTAAAATTGACGCCAGGTTTGCTTAATTTAGATCAAATATAAGTTTGAATTAATTGGATTAGGTACAAATTTAAGAACAATAGCACTTGTTATTAGTTCTACAGACTATTCTAAAACAAAATACGTATGAACCAACGTAGGAAGATTTGCTTACTCGTCTACAATTTCGTTTAATATCTTTTGAGCTATAGCAGAATCAACATTTTTTAAATTGGCGATTATATTCTTGGATTGGCTATTAGCAGCAGAACTAGGAGCAACGTCACGACTGGCAGTACTTTTGATGGTACTAGGCGGTTTACTGGGTGCTTTGCTTGCAGCAGATCTGGTTTTACTAACTGCCGCAGACGATGTTGCCGATGTACGGT
The DNA here is from genome assembly GCF_000150275.1 of Trichoplax adhaerens. Lineage (NCBI taxonomy): Eukaryota > Metazoa > Placozoa > Uniplacotomia > Trichoplacea > Trichoplacidae > Trichoplax > Trichoplax adhaerens. The sequence continues at coordinate 1,104,750 of NW_002060948.1, forward strand.
TTATTGGGCGAGACTGTGTTAACTAAATAACAATATATACGCGTATCGATTAATTAATGAAATTCATATTTGAAAGAAAGGGTAAAGGTGTACATCGAAAATGATAGACTATATCGTCATGGACCTTTGCAGCGGGCATATTGCGTTTTGATGGCTTCAGATTTTTATAAGAATTGACAGGTAAACCAGTTGATTTTTCGGCAGGCGTCGTTGCATCAACTGAGCCGTTGTCATTACTCATATTACTCATTAACCTAGATAATAATCCTTTTTTGCCATTCTCTTTCGTAACAGTAGGGCTGTCAATTTTAGGTGGAGTTGTATACGAATTGTACATTGACTTTTCTACAATACGTTGTGATAGAATTAACAATGACGATGCTTAGATAACCAAAATTTAGTGTAGTGATATATTTGTGAAAGATTACGCATCATTACTTGTTGCCTAATTATGAAGAATATGCTACACTATGACCAACCTAATTCTTCTAAGCGTTCCTGTGCGTTAGCTAAATTTTCAATCATTTTATCACGAATTTTTGAAGCCTTTAGCCACTCCTCATTAGTAGAAGCATCTAGAGTTATTAAAACATATAGGTAAACAGTACCAATCTTTCAGTAGTGTATCCAACAAAGAGTCCTAAACAGTGATATTATTGAAAACTTACCGGATGCAATATAATCAATTGAAGCACCTAATTGTAGTTCTAAAATGCCATCACGGTATAACTGTGCCGCTTGTTCCTTGGATCCTGGATGATAAGAATGAATACGAATAATAAATCGTCAATTTCTTGATCACTGAATGATCATCAATCCTTGTACCGACCGACGTACAGAATATTACTATATACCGCAGATAAAAATTAGCAGTGATTGCATGCTAGGAGATTAGTAGTTCCTATAATGCCTAATACTTGGTACTAAGGCTTTGCTGATCATGTTCTAACGTCATTTATTTTACGATTAACCTTTCTGTACTGATCCAAATTCCTAATTTTTCACTTCTCGAATGAACTATATCATAACATTATAGCAATCAATGCTACTGACTCTACACAGATACTAACGTGGAGGCCATCATACTCTATTTTATCAGCTTTCTTCTGATGACGTTATTGATTAACATTTGACTGGGTGAATGATAAGCTATTACTATATCCTAACTTGAAAACCTACTCTGATACCTACAATGATAGTCGACTATTTTGAAATAAGTTATTCTATCATTGCTGGGTGAATGAAGAGCTAATACTATATCCCGACTTGAAAAACCTACTCTGATATCCATTACGATGGTCGATTATTTTTGAAATAAGTTAACCTATCATTGCTGACTGAATGATGAGCTAATAGAGCTATTACTATATTCTGACTTGAAAAACCTGCTCTAATATCCACTATGATGGTCGATTATTTTGAAATAAGTTATTCTGTCATTGCTGGATGAATGATGAGCTATTACTATACCCCGACTTGAAAAACCTGATCTAATATCCTTTACCATAGTCAACTATTTTGAGATAAGTTATTCATCATTATCACCAAAGCTGTGTTGATCATTAAAGTCTTATTCAATATCCATGATGATGATGATCTATGTATGTACAGTATATCTATGCAATAGTGGAGGTAATAATTGATAGATTGTACGAGAAGTAATACAACGATAACATGAATGTTGAATTGATCATAGTCTTGTGAGTTATTTCAATTTGGAGCCATGGCGAAGACAGTTTTATTACATCATCAACGACGATGCCATGTCAATCAATACGAATAACAAGTAAATTGAAGGATGAACAAACCTCCAGTCTCTTCTAATTGTAATGCACTGGAGATGAGTTCAAAAGCTCTTTTATGATGAAGGCGAATACTCTTTGACGCTTCGGATGCACTCGTAGCCATGATCGTTTTAATAGGTTGCTTAGCTAGACTTGGATACCATTTCCTTCGTTCTCGCTTAACAATGAAATAAACGTAATAAGATAGGCCAGCTACTACTATCGAAAGTAGTAAAGATTGTAATAACGCCAATATGGCAATTTTGATGGATTAACAATTTGGAAATGGCTTGACGATAACGATAAAAAGCGAATTCTCAACTGGTTGCTGCAAGCTTGGTTTGAAATGGTTGAAACAAGTTTACCCCTGTCGAAGTTCTTTCCGTGACAAACTGCCAATGCTGGCAGTACAGTGTACAGTCGGTCGAGGCGCCCAGAACCTAGTACTGTACTTAGTGCACTGTACACTGTACAGTGTACAGTGCAGTAACAGTACTGCGCACTTAGTGCACAGAGAATATGACGTCAACGATACCTAGGAAATGATAATATACTGTAGTATAACATAAACCTCTATGACTGCTGTACTCATATAGGTTAGAAAAAGTTTTTTTTTTTTTAACCTTTTTCTTCACTCTATGGTTCTACTGCAATCTTTTCTAGACTGGACCAGAAAAATTGTACCGAACTAGAGACTCTACTGTTTTGCTTTGCTAGTCTCTAGTTAAAGATAGTACTGCTCGAAAAATACTACTGTACTGTCTATTTCTAGCAGTCTCTGCACTTGACTGAACAGTATAAATAGTCTAATGCACTGATTATAATGCGCTTCCTTAAGGCAGCCATGGACTACGACAGTGTTACTAGTCTATTCAGTAGTCCGATAGGACGCAGCATACAATATTTATAGTAGCCTGATCGTTAATAGAAAATCTGTGAGAGATATTAATACACAGCACTGCAGCTTGCAGAAATCTTAGCTAGACCTGGTCAGGACCTTGGCAAAATCGTCAGCCTGCTCATTTCTTGTTACTTTTATAGAGTCCCAGCTTTTTACTCTACAGTACAGTACTGTACAGTACTGTACTGTACACTGTACAGTATAATGGCAACAGCCACGATGACGTAATGGAGTGCAATACGACCACTCTGCGTCTCAAGTCCGTCTGTTACCACATTGCTCACTTCGGCAGGCATTAACTGGTTTATTAAATCTTCAACCAAGTCTTGCGTTGGCCCTTAGGTATATCACCAATATGGCCTATGAATCTGAAAGCAATAAAGGTAAGCAAGAATAGTAAATGTATAACATGGACTATACTGGATGGATGCCCGTAGAGGAATGATGTTTTTGTAGTATACTGTAAAATAAAATAGGCTCTACTAAAGTGACTATAGTATAGTGTAGGCACCTGCAGAGTGCATTGAATGAACTGGTTATATTTTCTGTTTTATGAATCGATGAATCAGAAATAATGATCAACGATAGTTCTAGTGTAGAGTCGGATAAAATTATCTCACAATTTATTGTGGCTGCTGTACTGTAGTTACATGATACCGCCGACACCTCCTCCTAAAGGTAGTAAAATCACAACAGCGATTGTTACAACTTGCTTGTGATCGAATGATTATGTTAGTGTATACGTAACTATTCTGTAAGGACAATGATTTTGGAAAAGTCTACGCGACAGCAGGCCATCTCCCAAAATATTGACACGCCTAAACCTCTATCTATCATATTGATAATTTCAATTTTGAATTTCTCATCTTGTTCCTGATATTATACTGCTGAATTCCAAGTATATCTACGCGATTCAAGAATGATTGTCGAGTAGAAGATGAGAGAAATACGTAAACGTAACTGCTGGATACTAAAATTAAATTGTACGAGTAAATGCAAGTGTTGAAATTACCTAATCTGTACAATCATAAAGGATCCTATGGTACAGTGCAGTCAAATTATATCCACCACAGTAGTAAATGAGTGTTTGATTGTACATGTGTAGTCTAGAGAACTGTACAGTACAGTACCATCAACCAACCTTGATACGAGTATATTGCAATACCTTGAGGTTACCGATAAAAAAATATAGCTGTACTACCTCTACGAGTATACCGTAAGAGAAGCACACTGGATATGCATACTACTCTTAGAATCTTTCTCCTTCTGTATCAGAACTATTTTAGTGGCATGAATTACCACTAATGTTACCATACTTTCACGTAATAACAATTTTTGTCTAAATGTAGTCACTAATCAGTACCATAACATAAAGAGACTTTCTACACTAATCAGCTTAGAGCATAGATACTGACTACTATTAGACATTCTATCAAAACAAACAACAGTAATATTTTACCAACTGGTTTAGCGCTACTCAGATAATTCCCTGATAGATTGGATATTTATTATCTTTGCTAAATGAATACTATAGCAGTATTACTAACATTGACGTGTATCTATTTATACGTAGTTCACATTCGCAATTACATCAATCCTGCTGATGGCGAATTCGGATTTGGTACAAATACTTTATTCAAATATTATGAGAGAAAGGTCTACGGATTAAAAAAATGCTGGAAAGAAGAGACAGAACTAGCAATACAGAATCAACAGTTGTATCTACAATTCAACGATGCTACCTTTTATCCCGACCCATTACCAATTGATAAAGGCGTCCTAGGCTATTTTATATCTTTTACTATTAACATGGACAACTATCAAGGGCAGAAAATCGACTATGTTGAAAGTACTTATCATGATATTGATTCTTTTATCGATGGTCGACATTTAACAGTACGTCGGTATGAAGCTCGTGTCAAAGGTTTAATGACTCCAAATCCGATTCCAATGTGTGCTGCTCAAACTTATATCACTAAATTAGTCAATCGAAATCCCAAAGTACTTAAATGTATCGTTGTTGATAATAATGGTAATCGAGTATTAATTCAAGGCACTCTGTTTCGTGGTCGAGAATTATATGTATATGGGCAAAAAGATGCCGGTGAGCCATTTGATAGCTTTGAAAAAGTACCAAAAGTTGATTTAACTCATCAAAAATCGAAGCTTTCTAGAGATGCTAGTAGAGCACCTTATATTAAAGATTATGTAGATCCAAAAGATGGCAAGTTAGAGTATAGTAACAATACAGTCTATCGTTACTTTGAAAGGCAAGTGCATGGATTAACTGGATCATGGGAGGAAGGAACTGAGGACGCAATTACTAATGGTAATTTATTCTTAAACTTGAATGGCCGGAAAATATTTCCCGATCGGCGTAGGATTAATAGAGGTATTCGAGGCTATTACGTCTCATTTACCATCGATATTGATAAAGAACAAGCGCGTAATATTACTTACAACCTTATTACCAAATCTAACGTTGATCAATATCAATATGAAGCAGTAGCGGAAGGATTATGGACACCCAATCCCATCCCAAAGATTTTTATTAGGAACTATTTAAGCAAACTTACTACTTTAAATATATCTGGTATTGGGTACATGATAGCACCTAGTGCAAAATCAATCAAAATTAAGAATATAGAATCACTTGCTGATAACCTTATGTCTACGGTGACGAAGAAGCTGATATAGTGACAACCTCTGCTAGCAATAACATATACCGCCATGCACCTCCTCTACCTCCGGATTACAACGAGTTATATGACTAACTTTGCTCTGTTTTACTTTACCGCAATTTATTCCAACTTCTTAGGTTATTTCGATACGTTATTCACTGCTATAACAGATTTGAATATTGTCACATATTCCTTCTGTTGTACTCATCATTCAGTTATAACAGAAATTAGTTAATAAACCTGGGCTAGAATATCAAGATCATTGCTATGATTACAATACTCACATTTCGATAATTAAATTATGGTAGATATACGAAGTGTACAGATCTAACCAAATTTGCAACACTTGCGATTATTGTAAAGATGACGTTTATATGACAATATTAATATAAATTAATTTATCCTGACTACGTTACGTATTTATTATATTAGAGCTATTTATGTCCCTATATCAAACTTCAGAAATTAATTCTTAAAGATTGTTACGACTATTACTTCGTCTTCATGTTGGGATAAACTTAAGAATTATATTACAATTTGCTTAATGTACTAGATATTATATCTCACGTGTATATACGTAATATTATACCTAATATATTTCAGATGATTGTTTCAATAATTCTAAAAATAGTTAAAATTATAAACTTTATCGACTTAATCTCTCTTATTATAAAAATACTTTAACTGATATAAATGGATTGATTTATTCGATGAAATTTCAGATTGACGATTAAAATTTAATAACTTTTCGCTTTAGCTATGCTTGTGTAATAATTTCTTTTCTTATAATACACGTAGCTTCTGCCATGCTTTACAACAACTGCTTTACAGCTCTAAAATCAAATTTGACTATAATTCGCTCTCATATGCGATTTAAAAATAAATTCCTTTACGCAATACTCCAGTTCTCGTATTTGAGTCAACGTCTAGCATAAATACATTTGATATGTCTCTTTACAGATTTGATAATAGTAACTCTAATTTTATGTATCGTGCACGGTATCTAGATATATTTATATCAGTCAGGGTAGCCTTACTCAATTAACCAGTGATATCTACTTATTAACATCAATTTAGTTCCAGTAGCAGAGAATACAGAAATAATTAAATCTGTCTCCTCATATAATTAATCAGGTTATATGTTTAGCCTTATACTAGATTTCATTATACAGTATAATCATCACAATTTGTATTAACATGGTTAAATCATAATATAGTATACTAGGGATTAATCATGGGCAGTTATTACCTTTTAATCTCATTTTAAAGAGGAGTACCATTAGCTATTATTCTAGACTATCTAGAATGCATATAATATACTACAAGAAAATCTTTATTTTGGCGTAGATGCTAAACATAAGTATTGAATAATTTAAAAGCTAAAGGTGTTAAAATTTTGCCAAAGTCTTTGTTGTATAAACGGAATAAAGTTTAAAAATTTATACGATTTCTTAGTACCATAATGGCAGTAATTACAGTTTGGCAGGCCTTTAATACATAATATAAAAGAGCTAGCAAGTGTCCAGTAATTAAAATCCGGATCTATATAAACAAGTGATTTAATTGTTCATTACTCTAATTCATATTCGCTTAAAACTAAAAAGTATTATAATGATAAATATTGAAAATAAACTCGGATTATTTAATATTATTATAAGACAAAAAGTTACTCATAAATTCATATTTTAGTATAAAAATGTCATTCGCAAAGTATTACATCCAGCTATTTAAATGACTGTTCCTTAGATGGGAATGTGATATCCTATCCAACTTATAGATTTCATACATTAATATGATAGTTACTTCCAAATCTATTTATTAGAAAAGAAATTGTAGTCTTAAATAGACAATTAATAGCCATTACAATCCTAAGCATGACACTTCTGTACAAGTAAAATAGGTTATACCTTGAAATGTGTTCTATGCAAATCAGTATTTATCCTTACCTGACTATGACAATTAGCGGTATACCTACATTAATTAGTATAGCTTGCAAATAAGATGGTGGCATTCTAGTTCCACGGGATGTTGTTTAAATGAGAAAAACAAATTATTCGAATTGACATGACATGAAAGCCCTAGAGCAAAAAATGGCGCTTGTTCCAACCATAATGCCCTTTACATGTCTCTAGTACAGTATTACATAAAATAATTAATTCTACCAAGATTTTTATTACCCTCGAGAATCACTGAGTGTATAGTATAGGGATGAATGCGAGTGGCTAACGTTATAGTTTCTTCTACATTGACGTGATAACCATGAAAATATAACACTGTCAACTATTTATTTGATCTCTTTATAGTAGTCCGCGTATTATGATCTATAGATGATGCTCTTAAGAATGGTGGACTACCCTCTGAAAGCGCTATTCGCGCTACTGATCTAACTGAATTAAGTAATAACTAATTTACACGATATATTCACAGAACGGATATAAAGTATATTTCGTACTGATAGCGAAGTGGTTTAGGTGTTGAAATAGTATAAACAACGATTTATTCGAAATTCATATGCAGATACGCAATATTTGACATATATTATCTATATCAAATCAGCACGTAACTGGCCGTTTTGATTCGTATTTGGCAGGTATTGATAGTAGGTCAATATAAGCAACACATACCTTGATCTTTAAAGGCTCGAAACTTTTCCAGTTCATAGATATGTTTTTATACCACTCATCGAATAAAACACGGTTTAACAGGATTTCTATGGAAATCAATAACGTTATAAGTTATAAAATAAATTATCGGAAATTGTTCTGACGTGGTGGCTAAAATTTTTGATTGTTAATTCCTATTGTAAATTGTACCCAGTTGCATATAATATCTGAGTAATGTATTATTATGAATTAATTATCGATGATCTTCATATTGCAACTATTACTGAGCAGTAAACTAATGCTGAACTACAGTAAACACTGCTCTTGCATAGTTTATTTAATCTTCACCTAATTGACCTTCTGCAGTAAATAGATAATTTCAGGGAGCAGCTTCGTTCACGCGACGGAGAATACAATAATAATTGAATCTGACTATTTACATATTCGATAATACGTATCGTACAGTATATTACTGCATACTCCTTATTTTACTCTCATAATATATTTTATCATACAATATGATATCAAAATTGCATTAAAGATAAAATTAGAATGTATTCAGAATTACTACCAAAGAACGGTACTCTATACCATTAATGGAGAGTATCTACAGCTGTTCTTGAAGATTAAATTAATGTAAATTTAATAATAACAGCGAATCTTTAATTTAAGATAAATGTGAAACATCAGAATTTAATTGATTTAAAAATTAAAGATTATAATTAAAATTTTGTGAGTCTTTATTGTTAGAAAAAATCGAATTAAACTGTAAAATATTCATTAAAGAATTGGGATAGCTGTAATTAAAATAATGCAAGCTCTCGTTTTATGATACAAAAAGTCGTCGTTTGCAGTCTAATGACTAAAATCTGGATCGATAGACAATAATTTTTAAATTTATTATCTATATCCAATTGGATAAAATAAAAACTACCACTGGAATAATTATATAGGATAAACTATGATTGTAGTTACAGACACAAGAATTATTTTCGAATCCATGCTCTAGTACAGAAAGTTTTTTTACAAGGAATGTCATTAGCATCCGAAGAATTGCACCTTAAGTAGAGATATAATTTCCTTTAAAGTCTTTAGATTCGTACATATCATGATTGATAGATACTTTTAAATCGGTTCATTAGGAAAGAAGATTATAATGATTTGTTAGATAGTTTACACAAAACTACTGTAATTAGCTGAAATCACTACAGTTTATCATATCCCATCAAGGAAGCGGTGGAATCAGTATCATCGCGGTTAGTCATATCGATTTCCTTTTTACTATAGTCAAGAAAATTAATGAGTGATTAATAAGCTTTCAAAAATGGAACCCACAACATCTTTTAGTAATACTGCAAATATCTCAATCAAATAGAATTTATGCATGAAGCAATACAATTTAACTAAAATAGCTAGCAATCTCTAGATCCCGAGATATCCTACCCCATATTGTAGATAATCAAAGCTGGAAACATGACGATTATACCAGCAAGGCTAAACCAGGTTGTATTAGAAACGTGCGGATGAAACATGAATGGCTCTTCTTGAAATAACGTCCAAAAGATGAAACCAATCGGTGTTACTAACGCCTAATAAACGAGCAGTATTATCGTAAATATGAGCTTATAAAGTTATTTGTAATTATATATTGCAACAATTATTTCTATAACTCAAAATGGTACTTTGATTTATCAATTCGTGCTTGGTAGCCTAATAATTTCGTACATATTCATAGTACGAGATTAAAATTCACAATTATGAATATTTTATGCACCGTTAAACTTTCTCTATTGTAGCATCGCTTGTCTTACAGTTTATAATATAATAAAATGGACATACAAGGCTTCCAGGTTCTAATATGTAATGATTACTTACGCCGACAATAGCCAACAGAGTTGCTCCTTCTGCATAACGCATTAATAAGCTACCACCAATGTAGTTTATAATGTAAAAGAGGATAAATGAGGTTCCTCTTAGTCCAGGTGCAGCTGAACAACCAGAACCGCCAAAAAAGCATGATAACCCGAAGGCATAACTTAGGAATAGAAAATAATAATGACTTTAGTAACACTGATCATCGTAAATTGTATACTGTAGCGAATCAAGTATTGAAAAGATAGAATACGGTTATTATGGAACAGAATCTGGTAATGTAAATATTCATATAATCGTAATAAATCTAACAAACTAGAATTAAAGTTAAATATTTTAATGTTAGATACATAACTAACAGCTGATCTGTTTACGTTGGATTATGGCCAATATTATTTAATATTTTATCATTTTGGTGGGCACCAGATGTTCAATAATGTCGCAGATGCAGCAATTAGATATTATCGTTGCAGTGTACTGTACACTATACAGTATGTCAGTTGAGTATTTCTATGATATTATCATTACCTTCGACCAAATGTTTGAATGTCTGGCTGATTGCCGTAAAATGGTAGAAAATCAAGCCAGAAAAAGAGGGCCACGGTCACTAGCTGATAAAATGATGTCCAGGTTAAATACCATATAGCATTGACACGCTTTTCATTTGGACTTTTCATCTTTAAACCAGCTTCTTCATAAGCATTCATAAAGGCGGCAGGTATCTTACGATAATAAAAATTTAAAATTAACTAAGGCAGGCTTACTATTGCGAGCTATTGTGTTAATTAGTCAATTATAGCTTAATTAACTTTCATAAAAATCTTTGCTTTTCTTGAGCAATTGAAATATTATGTAAGCTAGAGTTACAGTACTCACAAATCCAATCATAAAGATAATAGGCCAAATAATTGCTGCAGCACCAGTAGCAGCATGAGGCAAATGATGTTGTGCTTTACCATTGATGGAAGGAAAGATCTTAGGTATAAGGCAAATAAACAGACACAACATAACAACCACGGTGCAAATCAATTTTTTCAGTGTTGGCTTCTTATGCAACAACAGGTATCTGTTCAATAAATTCAATTTTCGAATTGTAACTATTTTTATAGATTACAATAATCAGGGTTATTATTATGATAACATGTTGCCTATAATGACCAGCACTATATGAGCGATGTTTAATGTTTTCTGCATATTCTATTTACAAGTATGATGACACATGAAAATGTTCGATCCTATGGACGATAAAGCAATTACTAACTCCGTAGATACTATTGCTATTACTCTATTAAGCTAACTATTTTGAATTTTGTTATTATTCTTCAACGACTGGTTAGAACGGCATAAAGATGAAAGATGATTAAGACCAATAATGCAAAGTGGGATACACTAACTAATCGGTTATCATCCTCGTTAACTAGCAGCCTTAATATATTTAATCTTCACCAGCAACAATATTCCTATCACTGATTCGTAAATTTTTAATAGCTAATAATAAAAGTATAGTAAACTGTGTACTATGATCAATTCAGTAGATGATATTCTATTAGTACGGTACTATCTCTATATCATTACATAAACAAAAAGCCTATACTTTAAAATGGTGTATCCATCAAATAAATTAATTTATCCTTACCTGACTATGACAATTAGAGGTATAGAAACGTTTTGTAATATAGCTTGTAAATAAGGTGGTGTTCTCGTTCCACTACTAGCAAAAACTACTAATAACCCATTAGCAGCATCAAAACCACCAACAACGATTAGGTTTTTACGAGGAAAATTTCTTTCAGCTTCGCCAATTTCACCCGGTTTGATAAACTTTATAGCTAACGTTATTGCTCCGAAAAAAATAACGTAGCAAAAAGAAGCGAATGACACGACGAAATAGCTATCCATAGATAGATGGGTGTGATTGCCATTTTCAGTTATATTATCTATATCATATGAAGCATTATTTTTCGCTACTTGTTCAGTAGCATCGACCCATAAAGGTAAAGAAATAAGTTGTCCACTTTGGCCAATAACAGATAGAGCAGCAAAAAAGATATTGGCTAGCAACAGGTTGCATCGAACTGGTCCTAAAGCGAGTTGTTTCTTTCTACTATTTATTAGTACCATATTAACTCAAGTGATTGTATCGAAATATCCCTAGATCAAGCTAGTCTTACTGATGTTATTGTTTTTTTCTAGTGAGAAAAGAAAATGTCCTATCAAAATGATATTAATTAAAGCAAAAAAAACCGGCTCGTTTTGCCTTGTTGTAATAATAATTGACAGCTTTTTACGCCAGTAGTATAACAAAAGGCAAATAATAATTTATTCTAACGATATTATTGACATGCACGATATCTAACGGGTGTTTAGATAGCTAGTATGCTCGCAAATAAGGCGTTATGGCCAACACTACCGCTATTATATTCACGTGATGCTCATGAGAGATATCATCCTATCAACTGTTCGTTTAATCTCTTTCTTTTAATTTATTTATACCCATCAATTAATAATGCACTCATGAATGGTGCACTATCCTTACAACGCAATATTTACGCTTCGGATCAAAGTAAATCAAATGATGGCTAGTTTGCGCTATGCTCGTATATTTGTAAAGCATTCGTGCGAGTATGGCAACAACGTGAAACATTACGCTTAATAACTCGCTTTATGATATAAAATCCCGGGCCTCTATACCTTTTTATAGTAACTAGGAATTTTTATTAGTGTCGAAAGCGCCTAAAAGTCAGGTAGTAAATTTATAGCTAATAGCCCAATTAGTACGGTGATCTTGAAGCTTTGAAGGACATAGATATCTGATTACTAATACAAGTCAGTTAGATTACATTATGTCTATTCACACAATCATCAAGGCATATTATATAATCTAATATGAATTAGTCGCAATCATATATTATGGCACAAGATGTGTAAAGAACAGTATAAACTTGTAGTACAGCCCCAAATTAGCCCACGATTGTAAGATTGTGTAAATGTATATTTGTAGAAGATGATTACAGTACGTATGGTAGTAATTCTGCCGACATATTTATTGATATTAAGATTCCGAGATAAATATAGCTTGGCTTAAGTATGTTAGTTCTGTGAGATTTACATTGTGACGCTTAATTAGAGGCGCAAATTATGAATAGATGAGGCGATAGTAAATTTAGAACTGATCTTGCTACTTAATTGGCAAGACATGATTGTGTTAAGGAAAAGTCATTCTGTCGCTGATTGCATACGCGTATATAAACGATGTATTATCCTGTAATAGTCTAGATAGTCTAATTGCAAGTAGATAGCCCTTCGTGGTTGCAAGATGAGCCAAATATATACAATAAAGTAAAATTTACAAGAAATTGTAATTCTTCTTTTATTTATTTTGAGAAGACACTTTATCACAGAACTATATCTCATAATCTAAATAAAACATGTCACTAAACATCGCTAAGCTACACTATAGTGAAATAGCACCGTGACAGTGGGATATCTTATATAATTTATAATGATAGCTAAATGGCTTGTATATTTAAGCTGAATTTTATAGAATTAACAGTAGGACAGATTATTGATAAGATTGTTTTCATTATGGTATGGTAATCGATGCCAGACTGTACCTTATACAATTTATATGCTAGTATTAAAGCCTTCATGTTTCTATAGCTAATAAACCTAAAGAAAATAACTTTAGTATCGAGATTACAATAATTTCTATAGTTTAAAGTATACAAAAATCTGCATTTCTTTTCCGAAATTTTCCAGTTCTATAGATAATAATGTTAGTATCATGTTCGTGTCTACTGTAATTATGGAATTTTCTGTTTATAGGTACTGGATAGTAATTACTAGGTTCAATTTTAAACAAATAGAGATAGTTGGTGTTTTATCGGATAAGAAATTCGAGTTTCTTCATCTTGAAGAACAATATCAATACATCGCATATACCAGTACTTTCCATGATTTGCAATAATCTGTTCGTATATACGCGTAAACTGCTATGTTTGCTTGGCCATATACCTTCAAGCATTACGTAAACAATATGAACTTTCTGCGCAGTAACTTGGAATAACTAGCTATATCGATGACTATTGGCATGGACATAGTAAGATATTAAGACTATTTAAAAAATTGAAGGGTTCAGTAATACTGTAATGAGATTCCATTTCCGTTCAGACTATGAACAGGTATAAATACCTTACATAATGTCTTGTGTACCGATAGTAAATATTTTCAATTAAGAGCGATTTTGATAAATTAAAGTGCAGAATTTTAAAACTAGATATGGGAGCCAAACGATATTTGACTTCTTGATTTAGCTGAACTCTAATCTCCGCACATTTATAGACTGTTATACATGTGCCAGTATATTTCAAGCTAATATATATATATAAATTTTATATTATAATCTCATTTAAAGATGCCATATCGTATTGTGATTAAAAGTATGTCTCTATAGCTTCAGAAAGTACGGCTTAGGTTTTAACCGAGTTATTTCTAGCTCAGTACTGTAATCATTTGATTTAGGTATATAGTATTGGTAAGTGTCATATCACTCAATACAAACCTTCCTGAAATATTATATCACTTCTGGATATATATTAAAACACTAGAAATTATCGATAACTAATCCATAATAGTTATACATGTTGCTCATATAGTATCACCAATATCCATTAGCTCGTCGATATAGTTTGAAATCCCTATTTCATATTGAACAAATTGGACCCGGATAACTGTAAGATCGAAAATATTTATGCTCCAAGAAAATTTACAGCATTAAATAATGGAATTATTACTATGGAAATATTATCAAACCACTCAGGTAAAATCTGTTCGGAGTAACTTGATGGTCAGATAGCATCATTGCCTAGCTATGCTAACGAGCCGTAGAAATTTATTTACCTGCTACTATAGATTAAATTACATTACATCAAATAACTTGACAGGAAAGGTTATACTGTACTGAAAAGCATTTATTAGGAAGAAAAATAAACAAAATGAATCACGATTATGATAATCTGTCTCACATGATCTATTTTCTATACAAACCCTAAAAAGTCATTGTAGATCAAGCTATTTTGTTGACAATATGATCTATATATATTTATTCCATCGTCTCTTATAATTTATCCTTCATATTCATTAATTATATACACTAACAGAATATAATTTCCTATTGTCGTGTTACTGCTTTAATCTATATTCAATGTATTGAACTCACTTGCCTTCTCAATTATAAAATACAATGTTGACTTTATGATCATTCCTTAAGTACTACTTAGTTTATAATCTATGACTTTACTTACTTTAAGTTTATCGTGAACGAATGAAATTTATATACCAGCCGATATAAAATATGGCAAATAATCCTCAGTTTAAGCTGGGAATCTTACATTGCAATTCGACCATAGCTAACGCAATTTTTGCCATTTTATCCATAATTGGTCAACTAGGGCAGAGTATTACCTTGCCGTTATGGATCGATTCCACGATTGATAACTCATCATTTGAAAACACTGACGGAAATTCTACCGAGTTAAAAATGGATAGCTACTTCGTTTTAACGTTCTCCTTATCAGTATTCTTTCTTTTCTTTGGATCTATCACGTTATTTCTCAAAGTTACACGTCCAGAAGAAATTAATCCACTCGGAAAACTGTTTCCTAGCAAATATATCTTGCTAGTTGCATCACTGTCTGCTCTAGATGGTTTATTGATAGTTTATTCGAGTAGCGGCACAAGAACACCACCTCATCTGCAAGCGATTCTACAGACTGTTGTTATACCCTTGACAATACTCTTCAGGTTAGACTTAGACAATTTATCCACTGTAATTGACTATAACATAATTTTAAAATGAGTACCATAGGTATATTCCAAACTCTAGTACTAAAGTTATAGCATACTACGTAATCCATGCCTATTATAAATTTCAAGAAAGATTAATAAGATTTCATCCTCTATTTTTAATTTATCATTTATCAATTAATTATTTATATTTGATTGTAATTGGTACATCATCATCATCTCGTCAGTAAAATGTGATTATATTCTGTCTAGCTTGCTTGGCTAATTCTTAACTCAATATCTTAAATTACTAGATTTTTCTTTTTACGCAAAAGACCAACGTTACTGAAATTTATCTGTGCTGGTATGGTCTTAGTAGCCCTTTTTGTCTGTTTAATTCCTACCATGTTTACCATTACTTCCAATCATCAACAGAACATATCTGAAGTATCTAATGATCATCCATCATTTATTTGGCCTATTATTTATATAACAGGTTTGGTAAGTACGTTACAGCTTAACAAACATTGCAAATCAAGTATCTAGCGTTAAGATATTTAAGCTTCGCATCATAAGCAGTCAATATTACTAAAAAAATACAGCGGCCTTCATAACACAATCATTTTTCATCATTTAGATTCCAGGCACAATTTCCATTATCTTCATGGAAGCTAGTTTGAAACTAAAGCTCGATCAAGATAAAACCGTTAATATATTTTGGTTTTTAACTTGGGTAAAGTTATATCAGTTGGTTATTATTGTCCTTTGCTTTTGGACGGATTTTCTTCCTCATTGGGGTGATCAACCTAATATTGAGATATTTGCTAAAAGGCACGTTAGCATTAATTCGATGTAGGCTTTGATTTGATCAATTTTTTATATTGTTCAGATAACATAGTTTTGATTCTAGTTCCGATTCTTTTCGTCTGTCTTGCTATTTCTCGACATTATCATCTATACTATAGCATCCAAACAAAATATTTGTAACATAAATAAGATACCATAGTGATTTAGTTTAGTCTTTTAATGTATATCTTGTGGGCAATGTACTAAAGAAGTCTAGGTCACACAATCTTAATCCAAGTTTGTATTGTTCTTTACTTATCTTTCTATCTGACGGTATTATGATCTAATAATGGAATGCTGCCTTGTTTAGCAGTTTTACAAAGAATTTCTTACTCCATGTGTATTTATACGTATAAAATTATTTACTCATAGTTATGTTGAAGGCAATGCATTTAAAGTTTTCTAAAGAAATTTAGCTTTAAAGATTTCCTATATTATCATAATATCAATTTAAATATAACTCATAACTACTAAATGAACGGTGCTTATAGTATTTGATGTTTTAAATACAATCTGCAAATCAATCTAATTTGCTTACAAATAATGTATTAAATTGGGTTATCAAATTATAGCTGGGTATTCTCTATATCATGTTTTTTTGGTGGATCAGGTTGTTCTCCATCGCCTGGAGTACGTGGTACTATTTTCATGTTGTGCTATATCTTAAATTTTACATCCAGCCTGCTTTTAATTCAATATTCCGAAGGAGCTGCCCTCGCTGCAATGGTATCGGTAAGTGACCGATTTCAAATATAGATTGCATAGTTATGTCACATTTCGTAGCTAATCATATAGATAATTATAATCTATCTCTTTATTGATTCATCATATACGAGCGTACAAAACACCAAACTTCTAATTTTCATTTTTAGTCTGTTGTGACTCCGTTAAACTTTTTGTTTTGGACCTTATTTAATGAACGACCATTCCAGTGGCATCCTCATCTATCAACTTCCTTATGGTTTAGTATTGGAGGTTTATGTCTTATGTTTCCAGCTATTCTGATATATAACTTCGGGTAAGAAACAAAATTATATACTTTATAAGTGAAAATTAGTAAGAATTTGTAAATTATTGGACCGAGATTTAACGAAGTTGTTTTATTCTCATACATAATTCCCAAGTTTGATACTATGGCTTTGTTAAAAGTATCTAATTTTTTGTATTTTAATTTATTAACTACAAATAGTGAAAAGGAGAAAGTCGTAGAAGATCATCAACCGGAAGAAAGAAAGCACCTTTTGGAACAAGAATTGCGAGATTTATCAAATGCAGAACAATATTAGGAATTACAAAAACAAAGTTATCTTTATTTGTATTATGATCAAGCCTTTCTAATATCTGTAATATTTTATTTTCGAATGTTTAACCATAATACTAATGGTGAATTTCACAAAGCTGATAATAGTCTAGACTATTTTAATTATAAACACTAAAATGGATATCATTTTACAATAATATCCCAATGACAAGATAAAAATTTTTATATAAATTTACTACGCACTTGTATATTTAAGATGAGATATTCGAAGTAAGATATTGTTATTCTATTAAATTATGCCCTCATGCGATTGCTTCATTGTTTTAAATTAGCATCTAGGCTACTTTCCCCTTATATTGAAAGAAATCGGAGTAGACCATTTTTATCTCCATCAATTATCTAATTAAGCTCATGCCAGCTGTTTTACGCGATTAATATAATAATCTGCGACTATTAATATCCAGCTTGAAAAGATAATCATCTCATATAAATTCATGATTTCTACTTAATTAGTATGAAATAAGAATGCTCAATTATACGTTCGGACACTATATGCTGTAGATATGTCCGTAGCAGATTAGCGACTCGTTCACTTTACTGTGACAGCAAAAATTCTTATAAAAGCTGTTGCTACTACTTCTGTACGTGCCTAAGCAATAAAGTAGTAATTATCTATCAGCACTTTTCCGCGTATTTATTACAAATATCTGACATATTTGATATAATACAAGGCTGTTGTACCGCATTTATACTCATTTTAACGCCATCTCTAACTTTTTTTTGCATCTACAAGCGGCTAATGGAACAATTATTGATTGGCCTATAACATAAGGTTTTACTACAAAATTTGAAATTATATTGAAGCATCTTTATATAGATTCTTTTATCAGAAGCTCTTGACTGTAACAAATTGAGGGAATATATTCATCTTTCGATTAGCCCTTGACTGTAGATATGCAGATAGAGTATTCAGCAGTTAGGTTAAAACCTTATACTACATAATAATTGTAGATCTCTATAGTATTTAGGATCGTTTTGAATGCAGTCTCTGTATAGTTTCTTTCTGTAGAAGCTTTTAAATGCAACAAATCAATTAGGCTAGTATTCCTTTAATAGAGTACAAGATCTTTTCCATATGAACCTTTCTAGTATCTATTGAATGTAGGCATACAGATAGAGTATCTAGACATTCGGTTAAAATAATTATAATTAATTATACTTTCACGTACACAATAATTCTCTCTGTAGAAGCTGTTGACTGTAACAAATTATTTTGCCTATAATTCCTTTAATAGAGTATAAGATCTTTTTGCGTATTGATGCTTCTAGTATCTCTTAATTATGGGTATACCGATAGAGTATCCCAGCCATTCACTTCAAATAATTAATTATATTTATGCTACATAATAATTGAAGATATTTTAGTAGTGTTTGAGTTAGTTTTGAATGCAACTTCCCGACAAACTCTTTTTGCAGATGTTGCTATCTGTAAGAGCTTGATTAATCTATTATTCTCTTAATATAAAATAAAATCTTTCTACAATGCTGGAGTATTTTATTGCAATTCTGATACCGATCTATAGTATTAGAGTATTCTATTGCGATCTTTGAGCAGATTCTTTGTCCACAAGCTGTAATATAGATCCAAAATCAATAATAAATATTTCTGATCGGACAGACAGACAAATGTCCACTTGGGCCTCAGGCTACGCGGGCGCAGTGCTAACCTAATTCTACAAGTCAACCCTCCATGGCCTCCATGGCTACAGCTTGGAGAAATTTCGAGCATATTAATTTAATCTCATTAGAGTCGCAAACGAATATTTATGGCTCAGCAGTGTTATCTTTAAATAGAAATATAAATAAAAAAGTTCTTATTGCATCTTTAGACGGTCCAGTTACTTGTGTAAAATATGATAAAACGCGAGGAAACCAACTTAAATGTATATGTGATGAAATGCCATTACCAAGCACTGTCTCATCGTGTAAGTGATATTGCAAGATGTTGAATTTCTCAATGTTTTTTTCCACAGTTCATCTATTAGTCAATGCTTTATGCAGTAAGTAGGCATTGCGTTACAGGATATAATGCTGTTGTAACTAGAGAACTAATCTATAGAATTTTGATGTGTTAGCTATGTTTGAGGTGGTTGCTATTGATTCATTCAATAAATATAATGCTCAAAATCAAGTTGTCATAACATTGGTCTTAATGCCTGGAAGTGTAGAGATGGAGGATATTGATATTAATACACCTGAAAAAATTCGTCCACTTCAACCTCTTCTTGCTATTTATGTAGCACACAGTGATAAATCAAGTGATCTAAAGATGGAAGAATTAGCTAGTATGACTGAATATTCTTAAAAATAATCGTCATTCATTTCACGAATAAATACTCGTATTTCATAGCATTGCCTACAAACTTGCGAGAGATTGACGCGAAACTCTCGTCAGCTTTGCGATCTTCTTCATTGATAATTGTTAGGCTTGTATTTTTCATTCATAGATTGATTTATTATTCTTAGGTACAGGCCAAAAATTAGGTTTATCCTTTACACCTCTACACCTCAATCATATTTGGTAAGTTGACAATTCGAGCATACCGTATGAAACCCTCGTATATTGTAAACACATTAATTAGACTATCATAGAGAATTTACATTGCTTCCTAGTAAACAATTAAGGATAGAGGTATTGAATAACGTAATCATAATCTCATAGATCAGTTGGAAAGTAATGACATTGCCATAATTCTTTGTTCGAATAATTGTAACTTAAACATACAAGGTCTAACCGTAATATTGGAAATATCTAGCATTTGTAGGGATGGAGTGAAAGAGATTGCCATCCTATTATCAGATGTTAACAAAGCAGTCCATGTTTTTGTAAAGGTTAGCATCTAGCTGTAAAATTGTTCAATGGTTTTGTACTACATTAATCACTAATTTATATTAAGGATCCTAATGGGGACTTTGATAAATCAACATTAGCCGCACAACTTCCAGAATTTCAAAATTTACAAGACGAGTAAAGTTACATTTTTAATTTGATCTATTCAATGTAGTTTTTGTAATAACGCACGTAAAGGTTTTAAATTTCAGTAATTTTATCATTAAATTAAGATGATTAATAGTTTATTTTAATTTATTACAAGCGTCCTTTGGATCGATTCGCAGCATACATCGCAGAGAAGGTATACAGCAGTCGGAGGCCAGGATGGATACGTTAAATTTACAATATCGAACTTGCAAACAAATCGTAAGATAAATGGACATTACTATACTTTTAAAGATTAATTACTTTGATTGCGAAATTTAAGGCTGGATTGCACAATGATTCTGAACGATTGATTACAGAACAAATTCAATCTTGGACTATTGAACACCAAGGAGCTATTTCATCTGTTCGCTTGTTTACCTTTGAATCTGAAGCATACTGCGGCTCTAAAATTAAAAGTAATTGTACTACAGTACATTAAAAATAATAGGTATCTACTACGATTAGCGTTAGTAGGTAATATTAGATATTCTTTACTTTTTTAAAAGGTTCGCTGCAAGATTATTCAAATAAAAGCCAAAATAATGAAGAATCTTGTCGATACTCGCTGTTGGTCGCATGCTCGACCGACGTAAGCGTAGTCTACGAGTGCGTAAAACTCTATTTCACTTGAAATGCATAGTAACTTTAAAATAGTAAACTGATCAAAGTACATGTACTATTGTCTCTTTTTCGTCTGAATGATTTAAATTTTCATCTTAACAGAGATGTTTGTTCAGAAGGTTTTAATCTACCATTGGTATTGCCAGGATCCAATGAATATGATTGTATTTTGTGTAGTTATATTGCTGATATTGATTGGGATGGTAAGAATGAAATTATACTTGGTAGCTACGGGCAGGTATATCATACTCAAATATAACTTTAAAGCATTAGAATATTTTAATTCATCGAATAGATTATTTTTGAAATTGAGGGCATATTAAGATTATTTTTTGTACGTTATTAACTAGGAACTCTTGGTTTATAAACGTTTAGATAATTATTTTAATTTAAGTAAAGACGGTGAGAAAGTGCTGATTTCATTTTTTAAAATACAGCGCACTTCGTAACAGTAAATTGAATGGTTAGATATTATTATAATTGTAGTAGGTAAAACTGCGAAAACAGACGGTATTGTTTAGAAATTGATACATGGTGATGATAATAATTCTAAATATTTATACCTGAAGATACCGATGAGACTTTGATGGAAAAGGCTCGCTCCCCGTATAAATCTTTGGACTTAATATATCAACATAGTTTCTCTGAGCCGATTTATTCGTGTTGTTATATCGACTTAACTGGTGACGGCGTTTGCGAGTTAGTCGTTACGACATTTCGCGCTCTTCATGTTCTACAGGTAACGAGCCTAAGGGTTGGTATATGCCTGTATCTATACTATACTAATAATACCTTTTCTAGATGGGTTACTGCAGTAAATGAATTTGCAGATTTAGCATTTAAGTAGCAAATTACACCATACAATATGTTAAATCAATCTTATATCGTATCATTGTTGTCTATTATTTTAAACAGCATAATTTGGAGTCAGTTTCGCAAAAGTGCTCAGAAAGAACAGCATTGTTACTGGAGGGAAGAATTGATTGGGATATCTAATCGCAGATATTAAGTTTCACGCCTTAAAATTTGTCTGCTGGTATCTTTAACTTGTCTTATTTAATTGTATATAAATATCTCAGATAATAAGTGAAACATGAAATAGTTAATAGGAAACGGTGTTAAGTTGTTATTTAATAAAAACTGAATATCCGCTATTTCAACCAACACCGTTAACTCAGACAATCCCGTACTACAATGATATAATTTTATTTCCTTATTGTCAAAGTTATTCATTGTCAACATCATTCCTGCAATAGTTACAGAACCACAATAGTATTATTGAAGACCATGATATACCGCACTAGTGTGATACCCTTCAAAAATAAAAATGTCTAAGGAATTTTTTAAATTACGGATTCAGAGTATCCTGTATTAGTTGGACAATTTTCTAGTCGTAAAATTACGTCATGATACTCATAAATAAGACTGTAACTACAATATAACAATTAACTATTGGATTAAAAATGATTATAATACACAATTTGTAAGGATTATGATAAAATAAACTATACTAGATTTCTTTCTCTTGGTAAGCTGTACAATATGAAATAAGAGAACATAAACAGAGACATAACAATGTTCAGTCTATTCTGTATTACAACTTCATTCTATCTACATAAAAGCATAATAAGCATGAAATATTTTTTAAAGCAATGTGTAGAAATACATTATGGTCTTAATTTATGCCAAAATGAAGGTTTGCAAACAATGTTAGCATGTATCCGAGCATATTATCATACAAGCATATCTTACAATTCAAAGCCCTTGTAGTATAACGTATTTGCTACCATAAGACTGATGAGTTCATAATTTAAGTTGAATTATATTACTTTGATGACTAGCAATAGTCGCCTATTTCAGTTTATCCTGATTCCATTTTCTCTTCACTATCGAGAAAATTTTGGATTATATTTTGTACTCGACGTAATGCAATTTCGTTGCTACTGCTGCATGAATCCCTGTCGAAAGGTGGATTAACCATTACAATTCCGACAATACATACACCATCTCCATCCAATTGGAAGGGTATTCGACTCTGACCTAACCAATCTACTAATCGATTTTTTCGTTGTTTAACGGTTTGATGATCGTATTTATCCACCTCTTGATCCTTTATTGTTAATATCTGTTGTAACTGGTTAGCTAATGGAGCATAATCTTGATCATCAAGCAATGTTATATTGACAATGGCATGGCCCATAATCAACTTGATCTGTTGCTGCTGATCGAGTAGATTATCGAATAGTATGATACTAAGTGATTCTGGGTCAATGGTATAAACACATCCAGTTCTCGAGCTACCATCGATCAATTGCAATTTAACTTTCTTATGCAAATAAGGGATTATGTCAGGTAAAGTTAAGCATGGTGATTTCTCGTCCATCTTTGAAGCAGGTCGAGGTCTTGCTGTTGCTCATCACACCTTGCATCCTGTATTACTATAGAAGACAGTATGAATCGTGAGGGCTGTACGAGCACCCCAGTCAAGGCACGCTAGCATCGAGCGGATCGATACTCGCTGTACTGTACTGTACCGTACCGAACCGTGACCGAGCAAAGAGATGACTCTAGTACCGCATCAATCAAAACTCCGTTACGACCACGTCTACCTTACTACTGAAATAGTATAACGTAAGTGAGTATATAGTAGTAAAATAGAGCAGGCCCGCAGAGACTATATAGCAGTAAGCGGAGCGTGTATTTGGCGCTAGATACTCAAGACTCCCTAACTTTAGAATTGCCAAGGTTACAAGCTACTTCCAATATTGCTTTTAGCAACAAATTATCATCTAGACACATCTAATATAGTTGTTTACACCCAAATTCATAGGTAGAATACATTAATGATCATTTTAGCTAATTCGATGACTTTTTGTTGTACTAGTACCGGCAGTCAAGATCAAGATTAATAAGTATTGAAGGTTCACCAAGATCTCGTGCAAGCCAAAGCATAACGATCAAGATTTAAATTATATACTGTGGTTTACTCCGGTTGGACATCGACATACCTGATGGTAGCCCTCGTGCATTAAATTGTTGAGATTGCTTGTTGTGCATTATCCTGGTACGACCTATCTGCAATCGCTGAAATTTGGGTAGTTCATCTACAGTATTATATCTTTGCATTGATGGAGAAATTTCAAGAGTACTTAATTCAAGAGGTTTGAAAGATAGCTAACCTGTTCCATAATTACAATTAAAAGCTACATACAGATAAAGGAGTCAAAGTGATCGTGCATATTCAACTTGGAATTACCGAATAATATTGAATGAAAGTTCATGCTGTTATATGTTATATCTACTTAGCTACCTCCTACTGCTTATTACGTACCCGATTTTATCAGTTCGGAACAAGCCCAGTATTTGATGCAAAAGGTAAATTAGTAAAGTGCTAATTTTAGTGTAACGATATGATCTACAGTACTGTATGCAAGTACTGAAAACTGCTCTATTAAGCTCAGCTAAAATCAATTAAGATTAGAATTTACTTCAAAAATGATAGATATCAATGCATACAGTACTACTTACAGTCAGCATTATATTTATATGATAGAGATATATAATGTTCTATGGAACACTCTGCTCAGCTCAGCTAGCATCAATTAAATGATAATGATCAATGTCCAAGGCTATTTGATGCTCAATTTAAGCTTAGCTTGCCTAAATTAACAGATAATGATCAACGCTAGATATCAATGCATATTATTTACTATTAGTATTACGTTTATATATATATAAGTGCATTGCTACTGTATTTACTGTAATGCTCCATTAATCTCAGCTCCCATCAATTAAATGACTATGATCAACTTCAAAGTTATACATGTAGATATCGATGCATAATTATAATATTCACAGTTATTGTTATGTTTGGACACCAACTATGTCATTAACATATTATCAGGTGTGATCTCTTTAGTAATACTAATATTATTGAAAATGTTTGCGTTCTCTCAGATTTATGACGCACCGAAACCCAAATGGACTAAATTATCTCATCGAAGATTGCAAAATTGGGGTTGGTAGATTCTACATACACTAAAATATTTACTGTACATAGAGTTAGAGTACTTGCTCCTTAGCTGCTCATGATATGATTAGTTACAGTATGCTAACTAATGTAATGATAACTTAATTAGCCATAGATTTATCATACAGATATTACTAACTAAGTAATGATTATATGGGTATGCTGCTTTGTAGCTTCTTTAAATTATTTAAAATGTATACGTTCTAATGCATTATTACTCAAATTTTAAATTATTTTTTACATGACAATGAAACTGCAGGAGGAATACCTCATCCAAAGGTATACTGTACACGTGCATAAAAAATTATTCATACATGATCAGAAATACATTAAACCTTTAGTGATGATTTAGAATTTAAGTTAATATAAATTATAATAGTATGGTGCTGGTTAAATAGATATTACAGGTAATATTGATATCAAGTCTTTTAGTATATCATTATAATCCCAAATGGATAAAAATTCTACTTCATGAAAACTTTATTGCATGTACTGTACAATAGCAATCTCTAGCAAGAAAGCTCTTACGTGTACCTTATCGTCTATATACTTTTCACATCGTAATGGTATGCTTTAGAACCTAAAAGTCCACTAGTTCGGTCAAGATAACGTGTTTCGATTTGTTAACGAGCTAATTTACTGCATAGTAACCAAAAAATACGCATGTTTTGCCTTATAAAGGGAACAGTGTTCTGCACTTTTAACAATAAGTATGCTCCTTCTACGCTAGTTCATAACTTCTCACACTTAATGCTTCGAAATTGCATTTAATTACACGTATAATTTATTCCATAATTAGGGAATGATTCAAGAGGCTTTGCCAAATGTAAGTGTAGCTATATATCAATCTTGAAAGTCGATAATGTCACTTATCATTTTGGTAAAATATCAAACAATTTATCGCCAGTGGCTTGAAGCACCAGCACAGAAACTTTCTGAGCATGGAATATTTGGCAGCAAAATACCAAATCATGTATTAGTGAATGAGTATCAACCAGGCGAGGGTATTATGGTAAGCTGGATTAAATACAGAATACGATACCTTAATTTCAAATGGATTTGTAATAAAACTACATTAAATGACACTTACGACATAAGCCTATTTTATTAGCCTCATGAAGATGGACCTTTATTTTATCCTACTATTGCAACCATCAACCTTGGAAGCCATATCTTCTTGGACTTTTACCATCATTTGGAAAATTCTAATGATAGTAAGGTATGTTGAATAAATCGTTATTACTTAATAAGAGGTTACAGATTGGAAGCGCAAGATAAACTTATGTGGCATGACTATTATCTATGAAGTAATAAATCATTTTCTGACAAGTAGGGTCCTAATCTCTGTTTATAGGATAATGAGGATGGCGATGCAACAAACTTTAAAAAAAGATATTTAGCATCGTTGCTTTTAGAACCTCGAAGCTTACTAATTTTAAAGAATGACCTTTATACCAATTATCTACATGGTATTCAGGAACGAACAACAGATGTAGTGGATGAAAAGGTAGTCAATATTAAATTCTGCCAAAGCAAACTTGGAGACGTTTTAACAAGAAAAACTCGAATATCCCTAACGATAAGACATGTTCCAAAAGTGTTAAAAGTACAGTTATTTAAGAAAAAGTAAACCCCTATGAGTGTCACATAAACCTGCGTAGATCATTAGTTACTATATTCTGTTTATTTTTAAATTTTATTTATTAACACGAGATATATTATATATTTTTGTGGTATAAAAAAGAAGATGGTATAGTCCAGTTCAGCTATAGGTTTATTTCTAATCATTTAATTTATGTAATAAAAATTAGGCGATTGACATTGTCAAACAAATATAAAATTTAATTACTGGTATGATGAAATTTATTTCAATTTTTCATAACCATAGCATAACAATCTTTTTCTACGTATTAATAATATCGGCATAAATTTGATTTAAAGCTATTGCTGTCTAGTATTTACCAATTGATCGTTATTTATTACAATAGACCTATTTACTTCAATGCGGAATGAAAATAGACATTAGACTATGTCCAAGTGTATGATTACAATGGAATGATAGAGATGATACTGATTCTATTTATATGATAAGTATTTCATTCTCTATGTTATGACTCATCCTGGTTATTGAATATTATCATTTTAATTTGGTAACGCTATCGACAAACTCACATTTTAACCAGTTATGATTCTGTGTATTTGTATTAATACCCTACAGTTTATGTTGTATGATCGATATCATAGGAAGAGCATTTGAATTATAAATCTAAAGGTCCAAGCGAAAGTGGAACGCAAATGGTTCGATTTATTCCCATAATTTAGTGCTACGGTATAGCCACAGGAAATGATTAATATCAACTTAATGAGAATGATCTCGTTCAAGTTGTAAGCTCAGCATACTATGAAATCCAAATAATAGCTGTTACAAGTTTTATACAAATCAGACGTGAACAATTTCTATCCACTAGACTTTATAATATAGTCTATATATTAAAAAATGCGTCTGCTGCTAATAGTAAGTAATGGCTCTCCTTATTAGAAGTTATACAGTAGGCTAGCCGACAACTTTTTTCGCAGGCCTATCGTCTACGTGATATATTAGATATTCTCCGATATTGAATCAACCGCATGACAGTCGCAAGAAAGCCCCTTCTATTTGTATATAAATTAGACACAAGGATTATTTTTATACGATAATCTAAAATTCCATAATTTTAGCATGATTAACGAGCGAATTTACATAAATTATATCTGCTAAATGCTAAAATTAATTATAGAATTATCATGATAAAAATAGATCGCAGATACCCTTAGGGTAATTGTTTCCAATAGAAAACTTGTGGTATATTTGTTATTATAATAATATAAAGTTGTTAACATATTTATAGCGCATTTATACTTTAGATCAGTCACCATAGGCTTTTAAGATATTCAATGGCGTAGTCATCAACTCAACAAAGTCTGAGTATAAATTGTTTACCATCCATAACTTTTTCTTTGCAAATTATTACCAATAAGCCTCGATTGCTGATAATAGGGCTCCCCGTGGAGAAGTGAAATTTTAAGGAGCACTGATTAATAATCAATATCGAATGTGCTAACTGACGTCTAACCAATATTAAAATAAGTTTAACGGGAAAAAGTAAAGCATGATATAAATCATTTATGAATCTGTTTTAAATTAGATACAGAAAAGTTATGAAATAAAAATACCATTTAGTTAATCGCACTATTATCATTAATGTTATTCAAATTTGGATACAGACAATGATTTCAATCAGTATTGAATTCGCACTTTTATTCACCACTTATTTAATAGCTATTAGCTATAATTCAAGCACCGTTTTCTCTATTCTTTACTACTACCCATTTTAAAAGCATGATGATAAAGATATTCCCATCTCTACATATACAATTATAGATTGCGTTAATCTAAGATCGACATTCTTAAATTTGACAACTGTCGACTGGGCAATCAAAGCGATAGAGACAATGAACGACTTATTAAATTGTATCTTAATTAGAATAAATAAACGAGTCATCATCATAAATTCATTAACAATTGTAAAAACTCAAGACAATAAATTAGAATATAATTAGGTCGGAAAAATTCAATTTATTACCGCACTTAAATTTATATTCTTTATTCAACATTGTATCACTCTCTTTGATGATGAATAGCAATCCATGACGCAAAGTCTTGACCCTTCTTTACATCTCTATTGCTATTTTTCTCGTATTATCAAAATAAACAATAATTTTTCTTCTATTCTTTATGACGGACATCTAAAGCAACATTAATCATTTATTGACATAGCTTACATCCCTTGTAACTAACGAGATCTTTCTTCGGTATCTTGCGAGATGCTTATTTTTACAAGTGACTTTATTCCAAATAACAAACTGTAGCTTATCATCGAGATTTAACTTGAACAGGGCTGAAAATTTTATGTTACTATATCCATTATAACAGAGTTGGTACAATCTTTATTTGCTGTTTAATTAATGAAGTTGAACTAGAAGGTAAGTAGTTTAACGATGAACCTGAACAATAAATAGCAAGAAACTGATTAGAAAGAGGATAATTATATTGTATGATGGCTAGAATGTTAAACTTTTTTCGAGTATAAACATGAAATTTTCCTATCCATTTCAAGTATTAAGACCGAGCTAAAGTTAATTCATTCTATATGCACCCTAGTAATTTGTTAGATTCAAGTTTGTTATAAAGGAGGCAATGAGAAAAATATGATAATGGTATACGATTACTCTAATTCGAAAACTTGATGAGTAACAATATCGCCCAAAATAGAGTAAGCTTAAGGTATAGTTCGCCTTAAACTCTCTTTTTATATTTATATCTATCTGGACTTACAAATGCTAGTAAAGGTGTCATAGATGGCATTAGGAGTCCTACCGTTTTTTCTATTTTCCTTATTTAACGATAATTAAGAACAATCAATTTATTTAGCACCCTTCTACTTCACAGTTAATTTGTTTATCTTGAGCATACGTGGCGTCGTATATAGTGTTAGAAAATATTCGAGTCTCTTAATATTTCCCTTCCTAATCCACCTTCATTATTAAGGAGACAAATCTCTTCATTTTCATCTTTATCATAAGTAAATTAGATCGAAATCAAAGAGCAGATCTAAGATCGTATAAAGTATTTATCAATTTAAGTAAAATCGCAGCATTATCCATAATTGTGGCAGAGCATGATAAAGTTATTCACTGTATTAACTATCTCACAATTAGCGATGGTCAATAAAATTAATTAGTAATATCCGAAGTTGTAGTCAATAAAAGTGCTTATAATCCAACCTGATTACGTACACCTTTCAATCGGTGATGGTAATAATCAATTCAATATATTAAGAAAGTCTTTACGGAATGCTTTTGTAATCTCGTCTAATGTGGATTATCCTATTCAGCGATTGAGACCTTCGATAAAAATCTGTTAGCAAAGTCCAATATAATTAGATTCTCTGTTGATGAAATATTTTCTCATCATCGAACGTAGTTTTCTATTTAAGTTGCTAAAGAAGTTCCTAATCAGCGCCTGCGATCTTTCATGAAATCCAATAATAAAAATTTAGTAAAAAAATGTCATAAAATCCTACCGATATTTGATAAAACATAAATCTGCTGCTCAGTAATGGCCACCCATTAAATCCGTTTATTAATAAAGACCTAGTGAAAATATATTAAATCTTATTAGAAGGAATCCAAATCTTCTGCTCATCAATCATTATTTTCGGTAAAAGTTCGTTAATAAAAGCATAATAAAAAGTATCTAAAATCTTGTTTGATAAAAAATTAATTAGTCTTCGGCTAATCAATCTCTACCGTCCGGCAAATCTGTTAATAAAATATCATAAGAAATACGGTACTAAAAAATCTTATTTGATGAAATATTAATCTCGTGCTCATCAATCCTCATCTTCGTTTAATCCGTTATTAGAACTACAGTCAAAAGTACTTAACATTTAATTCATGGAATAGGAATCTCCTGCTCAGTAATAGCAATCTTCCGTCAAATTCGTTAATAAGAGCAAAATGAGAAATACTTAAAAGTCTTATTTGACGGAATATAAATCTACAGCAATAGTAAAAACATATTCGATAGAATATGAATCTCCTGCTCAGTAATTGCCATCTTTCATCAAAATTTATTTGTAAACGCATGACAAAAAATGGTTAAAAATCTTATTTTATCCCTTGATCAGGGATTGCGATCTTGAATACAATCTGCTATTAACACCTGGATAAAAGGGATTTACATTTTCATTCAACAGCATATCTTCTAATCAGTAATTGCGCTGATAAATAATTCTCATTATGTTTATCATTACGGCTAATTTCTACAACATTAATCTCATATGCATTCCATAATTATTTTATTAACCTTCACTCCTAATTGGATAGTTATTCCCGGAGCTTTAACTACAGTATTTATTTTAAAATAGGTCTGGTTATCTTGTCATATTTGCGGCTAAAATTGATTGTTTCAAGCGGATTATCATCAATACTTTGGCGTTTATATTTGGTCTACACATCGATTGATCCCTTTTATTTATAGGCTTTTAATACTATGCTGTATTAATATCGCTTTCCAGTTCATATATCTTTAATTTATATACCTATATAGGTAAGAAATTGAAGGTATTTTAAATGAGATAGTATAACTACTCAGGCTAGACTATTTGTGCCATTTTGAAACATAAATCTTTCGTTTGATTGAGTAAATTAATATGACAGCTGTTACTGTAAAAAATGAGCTCCAATTCGACTTATTAATCTCGAAATAACTATATTAAATTAGATATAGAATTATGTAGACCAGATAGAACAGTTTCTGTAAAAATTAAAATTGGATATCTCGAATTAGTTGTCTTTGAGTCAAATATTAAAGGAGTGAATAATGGAAATTAACGTGCCTGAACAGCATGATATACCGTTTGTTTGGTCAATTTCTTACCCTAAATTATACTCACGAAGAATGGCCTATTAATCCATTCGTTGATGGTTAATGCATTCTGGTATGGCTATAAATTTGCCTTTCGAAATGAATTATTATGTGCAAGGCAAGATTTTTTCTTTAAGACCTCTACCAATGCGTGAATTATTTTTCTTATTTTTAATTCACAGCTAGCCTAAAAGTGTGTAGAATTGATGAATAGCATCCTGCTAGGGTAATTAGCCTCTACCCAAACTAGGTGCTTCTCTCTGTAGGGGTACTGTTATTGTATTCAAGCTGAATAAGCGCCATTTTACACTAGAAAAATGAGGCGTTAGCATGATTTAGCTCCAGTAAAGAGTACTGCTGAGATCTCAATATGGTTTACCTGACCGATTTTCGCCACAATTTGAGCAGAGTCCTTAACTCTCCATTGATCACTATTACTTTCTTGAAATATTTAGTAGCCTCTACCATAAAACAGTTCAAACCTTGTTTACTATTTCAGCAATAACGACGCAAATTATATCCGTCTTGTGGCGAAATAACGTTAAATTCTGTGAGTATTTCCTTAAAAAATATTATTTATGAAGTAAAACCATCCCAATACTAGCCCATAAACTGGTTTTAAGGAGGATAAATATGCTATAAATACTTGTTAAATAGTAATAAGAGTAAATTAAACTAGAGATCGTTCATTATTCTAGTAGCAATAAGGTAATTATCCTTAAAAATCAGCTACAAAAATAGTTCGAGGGTCTGCCTCTATTTCAAGGGTTACAACAGCAAATAATCCCACTGAAAGTTTTACTATTCTCATTAATGAAGTAGAAATCATCCCAAGGTTGGCCAATAAATCAACTTTAACGAAGCCAAGTATCCTATAAAATATTTGTTTACTAGTAATAGAAGTAAATTTACTCAGAGATAGTTCATTATTCTAGTTACAACAACGTAAATTGTCCTTGAAAATGAGTAACGAAATACTATAAGGGCCTGTAACTGTATCAAGGCTCCAATGACCACCAATTCCTCTTAAAGTCTTACTATTCTGTCAGTATTTCCTTGAAAAATGTTATTGATGCAGTAAAAACCATGTCAAGGTAGGCCAATAAATCAATTTCAACGAAGCTAATTATGCTGTAAAATACTTGTTAACCAGTAATAGGAGTGAATTAGCTCAAAGATCGTTCATTATTCTAGTAACAAGGTAAATAATCCTTGAAAATCAGCAATAAAATAGTATAAGTACGGTTCTACAAGAAACTGTATATATTAAAAGGGCAACGAAAGCAAATAAATTCTCTCCAGATTTTACTGCCAATTCAACTTCAACGAAGCAAATTACTATCCTTTAAAAACACTTGTTAACCAGTAATAGAACGACTCAAAGATTTTATACTACTTTAGGGCAACGAAGCAGACTATTTTCGTAATGTAAATTTTTCCTTCTCTCTCAACACTATAAAAACGAGCGGCCAAACTTAAGATTAGAAAGATCAATATAAAGTTTTCCCCTTTTAATTACTGTTAGCAACTAGTAAACAATAGTTGCTTGACAGGTTGTATGTATTTGATATTGAAATTATAGTAGCGTATCAAACTATAATTATCCGAAAAATAAAAGAAATTCGTTACTGTTTATTAATATCGTTTATCTCTAAATGTACAGCAAGATTCTTCTTCTTCAAGTCTTTAATATTTCTGCTCTTATCACCACAGGATATCCTACTAGGCTAAATCTTATTCTTTAAACTCTTGTAATAAAAAACTGACGAGCAATATCTTGGCAAAAATGCGCGCAAATTTGTTTCAATTGGCTATAATTATTGGATCCTTGTTTACTGTCGTAGCTCATGGTCTAAAAGATCAGAACCTTTACCTTGGTGGATTTTTTCCTCTCGAAGATTTATCCGGCAATAACTGGCAGACTGGAAACGGTATATTAGCTGCATGTCGACTTGCAGTAGATTTAATCAACAATTCTACTAATATCTTGCCAAATCATCGATTAGTCCTAATAGCTAACGACACCAAGGTAAGAAGAGTTAATAAATTTCGTTTCCCTAATAGCATTAAGTAGAAATTTTTAAAAAGCAGATAGAAGTATTCTTAGTTTTGATTATCCATGCTTCTTACTATATTCCGGTTTACCTTCTCTGGAAATATTTACAGTATAAATGATTATCAGCCCTGCTTAACATCTGCAAACCATGCCAATAAGATCTCTAACGTAATAGATACCATATTTCCGTCAATTATATCATATTATAGGGCCTTTTACCTCGAGCGCAACGAGTCCTTTTCAATTATATTTTTCGTCCACCAACTAAATTGGCTCTAATTGGTGCCGGCTATTCTAGTGTTACCGAGCCACTAGCTGCAACTTCGGCATTATGGAATTTGCTATTGGTAAACGATGAGATCTAGCTGCTGCTTATTCATTTGAATATAATGACCAAAAAATGTCCAATAGAATATTCTATTTTGGCAAGCTATAGCTAGTTCATCATCTGCCAGCTTGTGCTAATCATGTTTCTTCAATTCCATTTCTTTCTTATTGATGCTAGGTTTCTTATTCAGCTTCATCGCCCGTTTTGTCCAATCGCCAAAAATTTCCATATTTTTTTCGTACTATCGAATCGGAAATTTCATTTAATAATCCACGTATTGAATTATTAAAGTACTACAATTGGAATCAGATCGCACTTTTATATGAATCGGAAAATATTTTCAGCGAGGTAAATCCAAGGACTGAATTTGTATATTAAAGAAATGATTTTACTCTAAAATTGATCAAGGTATAATGATGAAAAATAGAGTCGGTTAATGATTGATCAAACTAAACCCTTTTTATTCTTGCTCTAATCTACAGACGATGGATGATTTTCGAAGTAAAATAGCAGTTAATAATAATATCACTATAATATCATCGGAAAGTTTTGCAGACCAGCCCAAGGAACAAGTCAAACAAATAAAAGTAAGTTAGGATTACTTTCTGTTACAAGCATTTGTCGCATTACATACTCTCCTGAGTAACGAGAATGAATCACTGTTAGGCTTAACATTGAAATCGAATCAATTAGATAGTTTAAAATTCACCTTAAAAACGCTATTCTTAATTCTTCAAGAAATAGCAGATCCCTAATGTTATTATTTCAATCTAGTATTTATGCATTATAATTGTTATTCGATGGATATATAAAGAATATTCCATATTTCGGCTTGATAACATATTTAGTAAAATAGACGGTCAAATTATCGCCATAATTTGTAATTTCATTCTAGTATATTACGATCATTGCCTTTCCTATGTAGTAAAATATGATGGAATAATTATTATACCAACGTGTTAGCTCAATTTCAAATTATTCAATTGCTTTAACACCTCATAAAGGATAATCTCATGATTGATCCTTATTCTAATTCTAGGAAAAAGACGCCAGAATTATTATTGCAAGTTTCTACGAAGATACTGGAAGGAAGGTCATATGCGAAGTAAGTAAAACTGTCTAAAATTCGATTTCTAATGCAACTTTGAGTCGGTTACTAGATAGTATAAAGCTTTAAATTGATTCTAAATTTCCATCTTGAATAATCATACAAACGACTATTGAAATAGTAACTGATAATCATTGTGAGGGTATAGCATTCATTTCTAGGTAACATACTCGAATATTCTCTGTTTCGTAGTCTTACAAAGACTGCTGTAGTTTACTATAATAATCTGTTACAAATGACTCTGAAATTTGTTAAATCAACACAGATTACATATATAATATTTACTACTAGTAGATATTAATGAATGACCGTAATCTAAGTCACAGTAAAATATATCCATCAATGTAAGCTATTCTGTTAGATTTTTATAAATAATTATGAAATTTATCAAATCAACAAAGTTTATGTATTAAATAATTATGTACAGTAGATACTAATAAATCTCAGTAATTTAAATTATAATGAGACATATCCATCAATATTAGTTATGACTAGTATTAGTGTATCTAATCGAATGGACATCGATTCCTACTATTAAAAAATTATATTACAAGAATTGCACCATGATCGACCCTTTTCCATTTCTTACGCATTTTGTCTTGCAATTGACTTGAAATTAGGCTTACCATCATGGTTTATTCGGTGCCAAATATGTTTGGATTTTAATCGGATGGTTAGAAGTGAATTGGTGGGATGTAGCGGTAACGGTTTCATCTGGTCAGTGTACTCGAGAACAAATGCGTGAAGTAATTACAGGCCAGATTGCAATTGATTTAACCTATGTACGCAAAGATGATAAGAGAGCAATTTCTGGCCAGGTGATGAAGGATGGAAAAGCAATTTTAACTTGCAATTTATCTCTAATTCTTGCATAATTCTATTAAATGATCGATTTTTTAACGATAGTATAACTACAAGGAATTTAACGAATTTAAATATTAGCTTTTCTGAAATTATAGATGTATACGATCATTCACTGATAGTAGTATAACGTAATAGATGTTGATAATCTTTGCCATGATTGACATAAAGGGTAGATTTTATCTAAATTATCATTGCCGTAAGATATGC
Source organism: Trichoplax adhaerens (assembly GCF_000150275.1). Lineage (NCBI taxonomy): Eukaryota > Metazoa > Placozoa > Uniplacotomia > Trichoplacea > Trichoplacidae > Trichoplax > Trichoplax adhaerens. Next base: position 1,141,205 of record NW_002060948.1, read on the forward strand.
CAGACTAACAAATTTAAATATCAATCTCACTGGAGAATCATTGCCACAAACTGATTTACTCATTAGTGGTCCTACTATCTATCTCTAGACCGCATCAGAATTTACGCAAGCCTATTCTGAATTAGTACCTAATGTTAACAAACGCGATCTCTACGCTGCTTTTGCCTATGATGCTGTTTACGCTATCGCCTTAGCTCTAAATCAGAGTGAAGTAGATCTAGTCAAGTATAACAAAACTTTGAGCGATTTCACTTATAACGATCTTCAAATGGCCCGAATATTTAGAACGAATATGCAAAATTTACTATTTGAAGGCATTTCTGTAAGTGTACTTGATAATTATCAAAAAATGATTTGTATTCACTTATACAGCAAGAATAAGGTATCAAATTTATTTAACATGTTCAATTAAGTTATTAATGAACTATTTATTACAGGGGACAGTTAGTTTTACAGCCAAAGGTACTCGAATTGGTACTATCGTCTATCAACAAATGCAAAGTAAGAAATTTTAGCCTCTATAGGTCTTATTATGATGATATATTAATTATTGGCTCACTCTCCTTATGTCTTATTGGATTGAAAATGGGAAACCTATAACGCCTGTTATTGAATTATTTTTTATCCCATTGCTATATCTTGCATACTTTCCTTTATTTTAGTACAGTAGGTATCTAACATTGAAACTGTTTATAAATATAAACATTTACTCGTATTTCCTTTACTTCCAAATCGTTTAACAGAAGATGACTGGAACTTGCACTCATGCTCTTTTATCGTTAATATGCCATCACAGTAGTGATATATTTCATATGCATGTACCTTTTTTCCTCTAATTAAATTATAATATCGCGCTAAAATCAAGTCTATATTTATAAGTTATTTTACCCTTTCATAAATTCACCCAAAAAAAATTTAAAATTTTTTATTTTTATCGCAACTTTATAGACATAACTGGTGTTACGCAAAAAGTTAATATTGGTATTTATGACGGCCAAGCCAAGCAGATTGCCATTAACAACGACCTAGTTCAGTGGAAGAGTATGTCTTTTGAAATATAGCAGTTTTGAAGCAGAAATTTTTATCATAATCTGGCTGATTCATAATTCGTAACTCTAGATTAAAGCTATTACAAATATTAGAATTATAAGCAACTAGGGCATAAAAATTAACCATACTACTATTTTTTCCAGAGCTGATCAATAGCTAATAGCGAGCGATATTGCGAGTACATTATCGTTACAGTATTTTAGAAAAAGACCGAAATAGGAATTAATTTGTTGCTTCCATATGAATACGTGTATAGATTGAGATATGGATATTATTTAATTCACTATTACTAAAACAATCAATTCTTGAAAATAATTTCCGAATTATAGGCAATAGAACTCCCATTGCATCCGTTCGATATAGCTTCACTCCTTTACACATCGATTTAGCATTACTTATTTCCATGTATATTCTAGCTACTTGCGGAATCCTTTTGGCTATTGCATTCCTGACTTTTAATATCATACTTCGACATGAAAGGTAATTCAGCATTTTACGACTTGATATTTATTTTCATCATTTAATATGTAGCTGTGGATATGCCAGTTTGAATCGGCTTTCTTAAGATTAAAATTAGCATTTCACATTGTGATGGAGGGTTCGAAGAGTCAGATAATATGGTTTTAGTTGTCATGCAGAGAATTGCACAAGGAGCTTAAGAAAAGAGGATACTTTATTGTAGATAGTAGTTAGGTACAATGTAATAATTACGGTAGATCAGCGTGCAAGCTGTCGTGAGTAACGTGTGAAGACTAACCAGGAAACTAATGATTTCTGAGGTGGAAAACGGGCGGTATTTATAATTTAAAGATAGAGCACATGCAGAGAATAGGATTGTAGAATTAGATACTACATATACCACAACAGGTTACAACATATCTGATGATTGTAGCAAACAGCGAGTACTGTAATAACTAAATACAGTAGCCTATATATGAATGTGAAGTAAGCGGACTGTAGATAAGTCTAAATGTAAGAGCAATACAACATGTCTATATTTAAGAGTAGAATATAGTTACAGTATATTCTAAATACACTACACACATGAATCAAAATTTAATTTAATTCTTGATTCTACTTTATCTGTATACAACGATAATAAATATCTGTTTTTACTATAGACTAAATTATTCAATTTACTACCAATACAACATATAGAAACTGTCTTATGCATTAAAAGACACAGTTCTCTGATCTACACTTGCCACTGTTCTTTTCAGCATATCATATTTTGATCTGCATATTCTCATTTCACTTTGTAAAGCTGATAGTGTAGTAAAATTCGTCAATTAGCTTTAACTACATTACTAATCTAAGCACTTGTTTAGTAATTTATAATAACATTTACATATTATCTTTGTTTCAGATTTATCAAGATGTCAAGCCCGCGAATTAATAATCTCATCGTTGTTGGTTGTAGCATGATGTATTTCGCTATTTATGTATTCGGTTTGGATGGTAGATGGGTCTCTCAGCGAAATTTTCATGCTGTTTGTGTGGTAGATATTTTGAACTCTAATAGTACCATTAAATTTATGGACAGTAATACATCGAATAATGACTTCATGAACGATAAAGATATAATGTTAAAATTATAGGCTCGTGGCTGGTTCCCAGTTATTGGCTTTACCTTTATGTTCGGTTCAATCTTTGCTAAAACTTATCGTGTGCACAAAATATTTACAAGTGGCAAAGCTAATAAAGTGGTAAGGGCCGTTTCTGTGATATCAGAAAGAATATTAAAGTTAATTAAAATGAAACATTATATAAATTAAATTTAAATAAATTATATAATAAATTATATAAATATATAAATATAATTATATAATAAACTGTATAAATTAAATTTAATACAAATGATTTAATTTTCGATTGATGCCTGCCAGGTCATGAAGGATACTTATCTATTTGGTCTTATTGGAATATTGTTACTTATGGACATTACTATCCTAACTGCGTGGCAAATTATTGATCCAATGTACTTGAAAATTCTTAATTTAACAGCTGAGGTAGGACGCTTTATAACTTGATTAGAATTTCCATCATTTATCAGAGTAGATTATTCCGTACATTTATCCTGTTATATAACAGTAACTAATTAAAAATCGCCAAGATACTGTACTACAGGATGGACTATACTCACAAATTTATTCTATACTTTAAACCATTAGAGTTCTCCGAATCAAGATGTGGTCCGCTTACCTCAAATTTGGCTATGTGATAGTAATAATAAAGTTACCTGGTTGATTGCCTTATTCGTATTGAAAGGCACAGTTGTCATGGTTGCAGTTTTTTTCGCATGGGAAACGCGTAAAGTAACAGTTGCTGCCCTAAATGATTCTCAGTATATTGGCATGGCAGTTTACAACGTAGTTATTCTAGGTATTGTTGGCGTACCAGTTATTATTATTCTAGCTGATCAGATTAACCCGACCTTCGCATTAACCAGTGGCTTTATCGTATTTGGCAATACTGTTGTATTATGCTTAGTATTTGTGCCAAAAGTAAGTAACTGCATTCTCAATATGACTTGCATTCTGTAGGGTGTTCAAGTTATCAATAATAGTGCGTCAATATATATGACATATGTTACAGATAAATATATGAATACCAATTACATAGAGTATTAAATCGTTTAATAATTCTTTCTTGATAGATATTGGAGTATCGGAATAATCCAGCAAGAAACACAATCCACCTAGCAAGATCGCGTGAATCGACGTTATCCATTACTAAAGTAGCCCCATCGGCATTTCCTTCTGAAATGGAGTCGTCAACTTAAATTCAAAAATAGCTAGTGATAATTTAAACTGGTTACAATTACGATTGCCTATTGTTAAACATGATTAATTATAGACCTAAATTTTTATTAAAGCCTGAAAATTAACAACGAAAAATATACCAGTAGGAATAGTATATTTTAAGATTACTAGAGGGGATTATTCTATACTACTAGACGACAAGATATTCGTATAACTATATCGAACATATACTAAAACGGTTATTGGTGATAGCATATATCATTTATCATCAATAACTGTCATTATACTGTAACCTAATTACTGAACATATTATTCATTCAAATATTTATGATTGCTAATAACATTTAAGTAATTGGCGATAAATTCTATCTTATCAATTAATTAATTTACATATACGAGTAATATATATAATATCATACAAGAATTTTGAATCGTCGATTGTCAGTATTTAAGATTGTACTGCTAAATGCCAGCAATTTTAATTTCATTTATGCAGATATATATATATATATATATACAAGCATATATTTATTTTATATTAAACTGTCACAAATCTCCTCTGCGACACTTGTACTATCGAGGCTAGCAACTACTAACCTACTTACTGTCACCGACTATTCTTCAAACTAACTCTTGATGAATAGTACAGATTAAGACTAACTTTCTTAATCACAGTGAGAGACTATTTGATAGCGTTTAGAGTTACTTTATTATTTATCAGCTCAGATCACTAACTAGATCAACTGTAAAAACTCTCTATGTGTTTGGGCCTGACCCTTTATATATCTTTTCAGTGTTTTATCCTTGTTAGCCGGTACTCATTTTATTCTCGTAGTAGATGACTACACTATGATAGAAATAAAACAGTGTAATAACATCATCATTACATGTAAGACTAGCTTTCCTAAATTTTATCTATTTTATAGGATATTAAGCTTGTAACGGATCATATGCTGTTTGAGGATATCATTCTATTACCCACAGATCTAAACTATTCATGTAGGTTTAACCGGAACAATATCACGACAATTGATGTTATACTAATAAATCAAAGATTAAACTAATCTGCTAATAACAAGCAGCCGTAATATAAGAGTGTTACTGTATCGTTAGTATTATAAAGTATAAATTTTATAATTTTGGACGTTAAAATGTACTTAAGTAAAAATAGGTCTTAAAATAGGACATTTATGTTTTTAGAAGATCCTTATGTATTTGCTAATATACCGATACCGTACTGATATTAAAGTTAGTAAAATTATTATTAGAGTATTTTCATGTTATGATTATGATTACATGTTTAATGTTATAGTCGCTGAACGTTGTTCTAGACAAGAGCCTTAGAAAAAGTAGGATAACGTAGGAAAATCTGGTTACATATTTATTAGGGTGATGAATACTAAATTAAGAGATAGAGATAGCAATAATAACATGTTTATGCATAGACGTTTCTATACAACCAGACTTTTCTATTAATATAAAGATGACTGTTGTAACGACTTTAGTTCAAAACTTGATTTTGTGTCTTAAGTTTACTCATGTTCTTTTTGTCCCAACTAATGAGTTGTGACAAAGAGATAAGACTTTCACCTTATTTCAATATTATAAAAAATACAATAAGCTTTGTTTCTTGCTTTATAATTATTAACAACAAGACAATCTACTTTAGCCTATACTGTCTTATGTACCTGTTTGTAAAATAACAGTTCTCGATTAATCACCCTACTGATATTCCAAGCATTAAATCAAACTGTTTAATAGTGTTCGCTTCCTATACAGCTCCATAATTACTAAAGGCATTATTCAGTAAATGAATTAGAGGATCATAGGTGCTTTCACTATTTTACTTGATTATAGTATGAATTTTAAGCTTAACCACTATATAAGTTATATTAGAACCTTATATTATTAAAAATCGCGGTCCAATTCATATTTTATTCTTAGCATATGTTCCAAATAGTTAATCAAGTAAGTTGACTTACATTATGTCCTTAAACACTTGCGTTTAGAGTCTTTACTAGTAGAAATTAAGCCTAATTCTCAAATAATATCGGGGTATAATTCACTGTTCTCAGTAAAAACTAACGCAGTAATCTAGGTATTTAATGAAACTAATATTATAGCTATCTGTTTTTAACAATAATTATAAAATGAAACATTATTACATTAATGTATGAGATGAGATAGATATTCCTTGAGTCTATCATGTATCAGTGGATAATTAGCAAGAATATCCAAAAATTTCAATATTTCTGATCATATAGCTTCAAATTGTATATACATCAATAATTGACAGCAGTATTTAAATCAGCTGATTAAGTATCATTAATTTCCCGAGAATTGAAGTTAATCAAGTTTATGTATTACAATATTTTAAAATAGGCTTTCAACAAATAGACGTTGCAATTTTCTCAAACTGTCTAGGAATTGTATTACTGCTCTGACGCTTCAGATTAAAACAATTTGTACAATTTTTATTGAGGACTATCTTGCTACTCTATTATATGATTTATGAATTCTATTGGATAATATTATGCATCAATAATAGGAAAACAATAGTTATCTAGCTTCAGAATCTCGATAATTGTAGTGAAGATTTCCTTAAAGTTTACGATACGAAAAACAGCAATATCTCAGAATCCAATAACTTAAATCAATTATTTTTAGGCTACGTTTTGCTTAGCTTCTGCCGGTAGGGTGTATTCTACCGGACAATATGAAGATTAAAATATAATTTTGGTAGCATTATAAAGTATAGTACCAAATCGAAACCAATTCCATAATTTTTTGCACATAGCAGCAAGTTTTTGTCATTTTACAATTTATTAAAGATTATCTTTATAATTAGCCACCTTTTCACAAATTAACAGAGAAAATTCTATCGAAAGCCTATAAAATTTAATGAAGTATCCCGGTTTAATCATTCAACTATCAGATCATTTCTCTTTCATATAGAAAGTGACCCAGACCATTCTCTTACTTCTAAAAAATTACTTCAATATGTATCAGTTACAATTTGTTCTAAAATAGACTATAATTATACAGGAAACCAATCGATAACCTGGCAGATTTGTTATGACAATTTAGTGATAAAATTAAACAATAAAAATGATTAATGAAGATAATTGCGATATATAAAAGTAAATGATTGCTACAACCAGATTTTTAATAGATCTTTCTCTTGAATATTTAATTCTACTAATAATGAATTACGTGAACGGATATTGTCCACACAAGAATTCACAAACAAAGATAGAATGACAAGTAAAGTCTAATAATCAGCTGGTAAACGACAGATTAAATAGATGAAGTTATCTTTCCAGCTGCTACATCAGTGGATACTGTTAACTTTCTACGAAGTAAGTAATTAATAAGAAAGGAAAAGGGATCTAAATTTACGATAGATTATCCATGATTGAATTTATTGGGCCATAATTTAACGATTACATTATTATTACAAAACTATGGTTGTTTGCTATAGTAATTTCCTACATGGTAATTATCTAATCGGAATGGCTGAGAATTTTTTTCATAGATTATCTCAGGTTTAATATGTTGTATCCTGATTTGATGACTATCTCATTAATACAAAACAGAGATTTAAGTGACTTTGAAATAGACCAAGTCATGAAGAGTTTGTGATTTAAGCCAATAGTATTAGCTTATCAACAATCATGCAATATTTTTGACTATGATTGGCATCGCATCTTGCACAGCTGTAAATTAATCTACTAACAAAGTAGGTGGAGCCAATATAATTGATAACATTATTTTAGAATAACGGTTTCTAAATGATGATAAAAGATAAAAGTTATTTACAATTATCCTCTCGTTGTAATACTCAGTTAGCTGTTGTTTTTCATCAATAACAAACTAAATTTTATATTATTAATGGACGAGAATATTGAGGAAGAAAAAAATACCTACCAATACAAAATTATATCAATATGCTCATACGTATTGATAAGATCGTCAATGATGTAGGTAATCTATAAAATAATAAGTAAACATCTAGGACGACAGGTACGGGTCATAGATCAGCTCATGCAGGTTTATTGCAGTTACATATCTGCCATGAATCGATATATAATTTCGTTATTTTATCATTTCACAAAATTTTGACAGCGACGCTAATATAATATTATAATTCAGCTTAATAGTTTCAAAAAATTTTAAAGTAACAGTATACAAAATTATCAAGAGGACATTTACAAAGGCATCTAGTCAAGCGTATTTTATAATTACTTTTAAATAATGATACAGAATAACTTAGGACCTTAGTTCTTTATAAGTCATTAATGATTACAGCCTGTTACTTAACCGTGACGGAAATAGACATTAATTTTAAAATAGAAATTGTGTGGTAGATAGGCTAAACTCATTTTACCAAGTAACCGTAATAATGTGATTAACAATCTAAATTGTTATTTATATATTATTCCCTTACAGTCCCGAGTAGGCTGTTATGCTTAATTCGATAAAATTAATAACATTTCTGGTATGCTCTATGAAATTAATGGTATGAATTCTATCTTATAATTTAGCACGGCATAATTATTTAATTTATTGAGTAAATTAAACTCTTTTTCTGCCTCAGCTGTGCAATTAGTTTATTACTTAATGGTCTTGTTTATTGTATACTATGACGTACTGCTAAGCTGTATCTAACTATATTTGCAAGCGATTGAAGAGTATTTTGATGTAGAGTTAAAATTTCAAGATGAGAAAGATTAGATAAAAAATTTCATATCACAATTTATTCACAATTCTGCCACAAAACGATTACATGTACAGCAGTGAATTTTTTCACATAGCGCTTTGTAACATTTGTATTCTAATTATATCTAATTCATCGTATTTTTTATTATACATGTATACGAATTAAACAGAAGATTGAATATACAGACAATGTAAATCCTTAGGGAATTTGATTAATCAATTTACGGACAATTCAATTTAGAATACAATTTATTACCATAGTTGCAAGAATAACATAACGAATATTAGCTATGATTGAGCAGTAATCGTAAGGAAAGATGCTAGCTTTCTACTGCAGAAAATGATTTAATATTGAGATAATGTCTTTTTTTAATTCACAACAGCAAACTTAGTTAGAGAAATTACTAAAGCTACGTTCTATTGATCAAAATGATCTTGGTTTATATAATTAGGCTATGGCATGAAAAAATGAAAGTTCATAAATGAAAGTATATTTACAAATTTAAGTAGTCATCTTGACTACGCTAGCTAGTACTACAATAGAGAAAGTTGTCGGCTAAATAATGGAAGATTACACTTTACCTACGCTAATCGATTCTTCTAGTACTTGTAGGGCCGAGAGTTTAGTACTTAAGTTAAATTCTTAATTAAGTATAGAATTACTAATATGCACTACCGTAGGCTATAATACTTGCGTAGTTTAATGTGATTAGTTGCTCGTACCCCGGCAAAATATGGTAATTCAATGCACGTGCTTAGCGCGTGGAAGCGTGATAACGTTACTACCATTACTAAATAGGTCATGCGCTAGGATTTACAAGCGTATGCAACGAGTAGATTGGAAGTTCTTCTTGTTCATAGTTTGTTGTAAACACAGCTACGGTTGGTTTTTTATTGTAATAAAGCTTAATTCAGGTATTTAATCCAGTTAGACTGATTTATTGTGGACCCTTAAGAATTGACTTACTACAGTACTATACAATTTAGGGTTCATTTCTTAATAAAAAAGTGAATATAGCAAAGGTATATAAGAAATGGTAGGCACAAAGAGACTACTACAATATAATATGGTACTATAGTTAATTCCATACTTGAAATTCTTATTACAGGTGGACAATGATTTTGGCAGTTGCAACTTAATTTACTTCATAGAATTCGACTTAATCTATCAACTTCATTATAGTTGTTGTACATTTTGACGATATGGAGACTATTTTCATTGAAGGAGAATATCCTGATATTTTCATTGACTATTCCATCAAGTAAATTACGAAATTCTCTAAAATGTATATCAGTTATGTGAACACTTGTTATTGTAAAATTTATAATCTATAAGTATAATCACATCATCTAGATCTGATTATGGGTACAGTCTGTACACATGTTTCCGGTTGTGAGGGAATGAGCAAAATCTAAATTAAAAAGACAAAAAATTTATTTTCAAAATGTACTAGTGGTCTAGTGGATCATCATAATCTATCCTGAGAATCCATGATGCAAAGCTGTTTGCTGGGATGAGCCGTTATTCAGATATGAGGAACTTCCTATAACATTTTAAGATCGTACTGTTTCTGTTAAATTTTCCAAGGTAACCATCCACTACGTTAATAACCATTAATTGAATCAATTGGTGCATCTTATGGCAATAGTTAATAATCGGGTTGCAAAGTTCATATTTATTTATTCTTTCTTATCCATTTATTTCTATATTCTTACTAATTATTAGTGGGCATTTATACTTACGTATGATCTCATTTAATTGGAAAGAATATCATACTTTATCAAGAATAACATTCGATTCAAACATGATCATTTGCACAAGTAATCTCCACAGCAATATGAAAAATTATAAATATCTGTTCTATTATATACTACAGTTATTCTTGTCATATAGTACATACGTTACTTATTAAAAAATTTTCTCTTCTTTTAATTTATAAGTGTAAATAAATCTGAGCTAAAACGCTTTGATTTTAAGATCAGATATAGTTAATAATTTTCATCAGAACTGTTTAATTCTGATGAAAATATCAGTAGCAAGTTATTCCAAAATCAAGCATTATATCAAACAGTATGCAATGTAGTAGAACGTGAATTTAAATTTTTTGTTGACTTCAAATGCATGCTGTAGACTTTATATAATAAAATATAATTATTACTTATTTAAGGCTACTGATAGACATTTTAACTGTATCTATAATGGAAGAGAAATACATATTAAGCCATTTTAATATTATAGTAAGCGGTACTGAAACAATGAATACAGCGAGCATTAATATCAAAAACGAAAGTCTTTATTCGTGGAAATGTCTTCTAATTAACAAAAATGAACACCTTCATTTCGAAATCAAATATCATTTATTGATATTTCAGCTATATATTGTTTTTCACTTAATAGCTACTGGTACTTGACAACAGATATTAATGATATTCCGTAAACAATACTGATATAATAGCGAATTGTTAAATAAAAATAACATATATCGTTATTAAAATGATAAAAAAAACTTCCAAAATTGAATGTTATCATTATCGTTCAAAAAATTTCGATATTTTGTCCTCAGCTCGAAATTATATTACTCTATATTTTTGATATTTTCAGAATAACCATCATAAAATTATCTAGCTACTACTTAAAGATAGATATTAGATGTGCTAAAGTTAATTTAGAAACTGCTTTCAACTGCAGCTAAGCATAGATACGAGTTTTCTCTAGAATCAAAATTATAGACCTTATTATAGTAAACAGTGACTTGTTTATAAACTTTTAAACTTTGTTTATGAGTCTCTACAAGAGTGTATCAGTTGAAAAAGGTATCACATATTCTTAATCCTGAATATATTTAACCTTAAATCTAAATTTTAAACCATTAGAGCATTTACATTAGAGCAGATTAATCTATAAGATTACAATCAGATCGTCGATCTCTTTTACAAATTGGGTAATTAACTGACTTACGCACACTAGCCCTAAAATAGGTAGTTTTACAATTACAACTTTTACTAATAATCTTAAGCTTATGTGTTATCTGTAGTGAAGCAATGTAAGAAATCAAGATTTTAAACTTATGCAAAATTTTGATTCTACATCACGCATCTAGTCTGTTTAGTATATCCTTGACACCGAATTAAATCGGCAAAGCAGCCGAGCAACGATTCACTAAATTTTATGTTATCAATAAATATCGCAGTGTGGGTACTATGACAGTATACTACCAACATAACCATTTAATATTATCATAACATTGGTTGTAGCTAATGTATAAATTGAAAAATTACAACTACTCGGTCAGCTATATTAAGTAATCGCATGGTCATTAATAGACTTATAATTCTCTACGACCCTAGTGACAGATGACATCATTAGTGTAATTAGTATAAACGAAAAAGACTATATGCTTATTTTTTAACAATGCATGTCAATATAAGTTGTATGATACCATCATAGTGATGATAATTAACGGATAATTGTTATAAATAGTTTCTAGTTGATCGGTTATGATCAATAAACATAGAATAACGATATTCTTCAACACCTTAATTGTAAACAATATGATTACATAAGACGACAGTTATTCTTAGTACATAAAATTAAATATTCCATCTGTCGATTTAATTGTTAGCATTTTAAATAATAAGCATCCGTAGTTGTTACTATTATAAATGCACGTAAAATTTATGTGCTGAGCTATAGCATATTCCAGAAAGAGGCCTTAGATCTCATATTCCACCACAACAAAAGTATTAGCGGTATTTTTAAGTGCAAATACAGCTAGCAGTAAGTACTTGCTAAACAGAATATGTAAAATTAAATTACAAGGAGTTATGCCAGTTAAAGTGCTTTAAGGAATGATTTATTTTACTTAAGTCATTGACTTCACCTTAAAAGCTTATATGTAGTATCATACTAGATTTTAAATTATTTATGATGATTTAGAATTAACTGACGTTCATTTACTATAAGGGCTCTACCAAATATTCTGTTAAGTATAGATTGCGACGGAAATGTGAACAATTATATCAATCTCTGATGATTTATCGAAATAATGATCATTATAAATCAAATATTGACATACGAGTGATAAGGAGCCCATCATATCAATTTAAATATTAAAACGAGAAAATATTGTCGCTGTTTATTCTTCAACATAACAATTATTTGCTTTCATAATCTTATAACCTTTAATTGATATCATAATGTGAAAAACCTTGTCTTCGCTATAATTACAAGCTCTGATAGACAAGTATCAACGTAATCGGTGTAATAAGATTCATCCTTCTGAAGATTATTTGTATGACAATACTGCTGTACTTGGAGTGCATTTTATCGCTTGGCTGGGAGTAAAATGTATTTATAATCTTTGAAACTTGAATAGTAACCTTGGCTTTAAATCTAGTCCTATCAGGATAGGTAGAAATATAGTATTAATCAATTCTATCAGGTTATTAACCAGTCTAATCGTAAATAATCAGTTCATTTATCTTATTAACTTTTTTTATGATTTTTGATATCATGTTCGATACCATTGAAACACATACATATATTTATAGTTTATAATATTATAGAGCGTAATATGAATAATCAGTTATCATTGTTATATTTAATTAAAATAACATAAAATTGAGATACAAGATTAGGAAAACGCATACTACGAGTGCAACTTGACGGGATGTGCTAGACAACTATTATCGTAATACTCCAATCTGTATAGTACTGAATAATATTTAGTTCAAGAACTATGAAATGGAGAAATAGTTTCAAGTCTTTTGTCTTATACTGCTTCTCACATTGCAATATTGCCCATGATCTCACTATTTATGCACTAGTAGAATAAGAACAGCATTTGCAAGCCCTATTTGAAATTTTTATACGACTAAATGCAGCTGCAGCAGCTTTTAAAGGTAGTCCATGTTCACTTGATGCAAAGAAAAACTTAAACCATTGTTATCACGATGAAATATTAAGAACTTCACTACTCGTGAAAGGTATACGAGTATATTATTAACAGCGAGGAGTAAAAGACTGATTAAGAATGATTTTATTAGCAAAAAATCTATCTATGTAAGCAATTACTGTATTCAAATGGTCATTACTCTTATTTATTAATTAATATAGGACAGAATGACTCCATCACTGTACTAAAAACACCGAATACTTCATTAAACGTAGGAAAGTAATGGTTCGACTATTATGGTGGAATATCCACAAGCTCATTCAATCCATGCAGGCGATGACTCAATGATCGTGACAGAAACGCATATTAGCTGATCGCCATTAATATTCAGATAGTAATTCTGTCCGCCTTTATTGTCTCATGAAATGACAAAGTCTGGCAGGCTATCTATAATTTTAGACGTTCTTTTAACTGAAAATGTTAGGTGATATTTATGTTTATTTTCGTGTATTTTCTAAATAAGAATAGGTCAAATAATAAAGGATTCATGCAGATGTAGAATATTAAATAAATAATTATAATTGATAACTTAATAGCTTTATCAAAAGATCACAATTGTTATTATTGTCAAATTTGCCCATCAAAGAATAAATATGATATCCTTAGAATACCAAAATGGTTCTAATAAATATACTAGAAGATTATTTAGATAAATGGCATACTATTTTTGATTTATTAACATGAGAAAAAGGGGAGACAAAAGTATAAAGATGATAATTAAGCAATATAGAAAAAAAATTGTTAGACAGGATAGTCATTGAGGTTATACATCAATATTAACATTATAAAGACTTTGATACATAATTATAATTAGACTATCTGATGAAAGATTGCTAGATATGATATAGGTACAGATATTTTACTTTAAAGACAGAAAGCATGATGCTATCTGGAGATGACAGATATGAACCGCCTACTGTAAAATCGAAATTAAAATAAGATAACTATCCTACAATAGGAGGTCTTAACTAAGTAAAAATGAACTATCACTGCAGGTAAAGTACACATAGATATAAATACTCGTATTACCCTTCAATAATACCATAAAGCAATCATGTAGTGGTATTTTAGAAGACGATTAGGCAGCCTGAAAGAAAATGTTATTTTAAAGTAGGTGTTAATGTTATATTATATGGTAGAGGCATGTCGCCCTCGTTCAATCTTCAAGAAAGGAAGAATACTGTATGATGATCAAACTACTTAGAGAAAAAATTATTTCTCAGAATGAATATCACATGCATAGTAATACTTAGTTAAAAGCAAAAATGAAGCATTTAGAAATTTAATTATTTAGGAGTTTAATAGTTAGCCTACTGAAGAGAAGAATCTCTCAATAAAGCAGTTATTGACGTTTTATTTACGATAGTCATGCCTAAGATACTAAAAATATTATAATTAAACCATTTCTATAAAGAGATTGTTAAATGAGGTCGATATTGATGTCATAATTATGATAGCAATATTAACATTTTAATGAACTTATGGCTGTTATAATTGAACATTGAATTGTCTAGAAAAAAGATGTTCGATGCAATAAGGCGGATATTGATGCATTAAATATAATAGGCTGTAATAGCCATACAAATGTTTTAAAAGTCTAAGAGCATCATTAAACTATTTAAAAGAAAAGTCGCTGGGTAGGATGACTCAAAATTGAATAATAACATTAGCTTATTTAAGACTGTAAGGACGTCATCGGTAGAACATGTACGGAATTATTCGATAAGATAGATCTTGTGATCACTGTTATCGAAGACAACAGTGATACTATTAAGACTGTAAGAACATTATAATTAGACTATTTAGAAGGAACATAGTTACATAAGATAAGCCTTGCAATTATTGCTTCGATAGTAACGTTTTTAAGGGCTGCAGAAATATTACAATTAGACCATTTAGAAGGAATATTGTTAAATAAAATAGATATTAATATATAAAGATTATGATTAACCAGTTTACAAGATAGCTAGATCACGATGGGTATTAGTTCAAGTTTATAGATTCTATCGTATAAATATCTAATAGAAGGATCAATTCATATTATACGTGCGAATTTAACCAGACAACTAGAGTCCTATTCATGTTACTTAGCTATTTATTATTTTGCTACTCCATGTCATGATGTCAAGTCCATAATAATTTCGATATTTTAAAGATTATAAACATATCAAAATTATAGGATTGATAGTTAACGTAAATAGGAACGTCATAACTATAATTGTAGTATTATCATTTTTTAAGGGGCGCAAGGATTCCAAATTGATAGTTATACCATTTCAAAGATTGTTAAACAAAGATATTGATAACGTAACCGGAATTATTATATTATTTTTAATATTGAGATCATGATTAGAAGAAAACTATCTTTAAGATAGATTTTGGTATTATTATTACAACAACAGCTCTAATAGTTTTAAGACTGTAAGGATATTACAATGAAATCAATCATGTAGAAGAAATGTCGTTAGATGAGTCATTTATATCATCATTACGATGACATCATTAACATCCTAACGGCTGTAAAGGGTATTATAAGCGTAACTAGATCATTTTGAGGAACTATTCTAGATTAATTAGTAATGGATATCAGAACTATAGTAGTGTAATGTTAACATTTTTAAGACTGTAAGGGATGTCACAATCAGGAGAAAAGCTATTGAGTATAGTAAATAATAAGTATTATTAATATTTTAAAACTCTAAAGATATTACATGTAATCGAACTCTTTAGAAGATTATTACATGAAGTAGCTACCGATATATTCAAACTGTTCCTATTCTGGAAAAGAGAACTCATTTTATTTTTAAGCTTCGCAAACATGCATCAAAGCGACCGACATATTTGAATCATTCCCATCCTAGAACAGATACTAGATTTTTAGTTTTTTTTTAAGCTTAGCAAAGATGCTTCCAAATTGCCGACATATTTAAATCTTTCCTGTTCTGGAATAGATACTTGATTCTATTTTTTAAGCTTAGTAAACATATATCAAAACATGATAAAGTAAAGTGTTATTCTTCATCTACCTATAGAATTAAGAAAAATAACTTTGACATAGCTTAAAGGTGATTATTTCTGTCACCATAGCAAGTTTTTTATGACCGCTTTGACAAGCATCATGTCGCTCGTTAATCCTAGACGCCTCCTTCAATTTATTCATTGCTACCGTAGAACAAAATTTTAGGCTCTATTTTCAATCTTAATGGATAACAACTGTTATGATAGTTTGTTATAGCTACTTTAGTGATCGAGTATTGGTCTACTGTATATTCTTCCTCCTTCTTCCATGAATGTATCTATTTTGAATATTAAAGAGTATAATTTAATGGATGGCTAAAACATTAATTTTTGTTATTGTTGGCCTGCTGATTAATAGAAGGCATTGATGACGCTTTAAAATATGTCTAATGCAGTGATAATTGTCTGGACAAGTTAATCAACTCGATTATCAAAACATTGATCTATTTTATTTTTAGATGCAATCCACAAATAATAGCTTGGATTTGATGTATTTCTCCTTTCTATTATCGAGTTGAAAATAATCAATTTTTATTCTTTTTATTTTAACCTACAGGCGCAACGTCACGCTTGGATAGATTATCTATTCTGTGGCGGTTTTTACTTCTCTCTCTCTCTTCTTCGTTAAGGCAAGTATTATTTTCAACAATCTTTTTTAATTTAATGACATGATTATGATTGTATTATTATCTAGAAATTATTTTAAATTAAACTAGATTAATTTCACGTCTGTGACGGCACGTCTATTTTTTCAACCATCAATCAATCAGTCAATTAACTTTCTCTCTCCTTTCTGGACGAAGGAGATAAATTCTTGTTTCACACATTCATGTTAATGATAATCTATTTCAATAACGTGCAAGTCTTCTCACTACCTTTTGAATTTGCAAGCATATTAATAACCCCTATAGACTGTCGATCATTTTGAATAAGAGAGAGGTGAACAATAGTCAACAATCAATCAAGAATAACAATTCAACAAGGTGAAGTTTGAACAAATATCGATAGCAAATCAATATCTAAACTCCATTTTGATTGTCTCCATCCAAATCAATATTGTTCCGCAACAACTGTTTATAGATTATCCTAAAGTAGGTCAAGTTGAACAATAGCAATCGGTTTGTTATCAAAACAGCTGTTTTCTCCTGCTCACTATAACAAGACAAAAAATGCCACTGCACTAACGGTATAGTTAGCAATATAAAGACAATACCACACTCCATTAGTCATCAAGTCGGTTACATGTAAATTTATTAGTAGATTGGTTGTTATTATTTTCTGGTTGGACGATTGAACCAGTCTGCCGTTCAAGAAAGGAGAAAACTGTTGAGTCTACGTGATCAATCATCATCGATAAAAAGGTATTACGTGAATTTTCAATCTATCATTTATTTGGATAGATGATTGAATCCTTTGTCGCTTGCATATTATTCGTCATCGATTGCAATCGATTTATTCATCAATTCTTTTGGTTATCGCATCATTCTATGAGGTAGTAAATGAATTATTAATAGTACAGTGCAAAGCAAAAATCTTTGATCTATTCTGCTATCATTGGGATTTTATGACTAAAAATTAACGCTAAAAATTGATCCGTGCTCAATTAGTCCCGTTGGGAGACCAATTGGATTAGTAATTGATCTAGCTTTATTACGCTAGAACTGTTCCTTCGCCATTAAATTATCAACAATTTGATCAAATTTTGAATACATCTATACTCTGAGCATTTCCACTTGAATGGTGAGATTACTGATACATTTATTGATCGATCTTTGATTTCTTCATTTTCTAACATTAAATGATCCATCTTGATTCAAGTACAGCCTTGAACTAGTTGCCAATTATTTTATAATTTGAGTTGTAAATTTAATCAGCTAATTTATCCATTTCTCTAGTTGATATATTGATTGAATTATCTCATTTTAAAAAAAAACACCGGTATAAATCTCTAATCGTGTACCCATTACAGTTTTGAAGAAAGAATCTAATCAAGTTTGGAAAATTCTATTTTGCTCTAGATCGAGTCAATAGATCATCTCATTTTAAGAAAAGAAATTCCTTCTTGGCGTATTTGATGTTATGATTCATCTTAACCTAATAAAGATTCGGTAATATTGAACTAATTCAAATACAGTCACTCGTTGTGAACAAATTATTTTAAGTCTCGTTCCATATCTCGCATCTTGCAGCTAGCGGTGATTCCTTTGACTTTATACGGCGATCTTATTTGAGTCTACAAGTATTAAAAGTTGAATTAAAGTGCCGGATTGAACAGGTAGAACAGTCAAGGAAGAAAGTTGTAACCATTTGCCTTTCCTATTATACTATTTTTCTATATGTGTTAGCTTAACCTAAACATCCGCTAGAAAGAAAAGAGAAAGCCCATCATCAAAAGTCATTTCCAGCGAATCGAACTTTTTTATCCAGATTATCAACTGTCCGATCTATATCCATTCTTTTTTTGCCATTATTTTGAACTTAAATTATAGCATTCCACAAGAACTAGCCAATTAAAAATGTACCATTCCTGTTCATTGCATCATTACTTCATGATTATCAAAGCAATCAGCGTTATTTTAGCTATAAGCGGGTATAGGATTGTTGCATCGGCTGAGGCTGAAAATAAACAAGATTCGACTTTAAATATTGGTGGTTTTTATGCTTTTAACAACAGCTTGGGAAAACACCTATATGGTCTAGAGATTTCAACCGTTGCTCAAATAGCCGTGGAAGAAATTAATAATTCCACATCGATCTTACCAAACCATAAATTAAAATTATTTGTAGAAAATACTCATGTAAGTATCCTAATGTAAACTTTTTTATTCTCGTTTTCTTTCTTACTGTTTGAATCCAACCATGGATTTATAGACCTTGAAAAAGTCTATTTTACAGTAAATTATTTTTCAGGTTATTTTGTTATAGGCTTGATGATAATTTGATTAGTCTTTCTCTGTCCTCTTATTGTTAACCTACGTATGATATCCTATGTCAGCTTTAACGCCACCATTTTATACGTAGTAAGAATAAGATGGACCTTGACAACGCTGTATTTCTTTGCCAATAACACAACATCATTAGCGTCTTAATCTTCAATTACTGTTTGCAATCAGACATGGATCGGCCAAGAAATTCTCTTTCAGAAAAGACATGTTACTTTTAATTAAAAAGCCCTAGGGGTATATTGCTACGATTTTTCAACAATATATCTGTTATTGATGAGGTTGGAGCGGTTTTGTTCACTATCGATTATAAGTAATAGCCAATATTGGCCATTTATTGCTTTAATAGCTTTTGATACTAGTATCGATAGATGAAAAAGGGCAAAAATACTATAGCGGAAACGAAGGAATAGATCACAGCTCAATATATCCCATTACAGCTAGTATTTTTCTTGAATAGCAGTAGCATAACAAGTATTTCGCATTTAATTTTCAGTAATCTTCCATTGCATTATCATCTAACTGGGATTTTTCTGAGAATCAAATATGGTTTATTTCTGTCGAGAGTGCAGGAAGATCATTGACAAAAGGGACTTCTCTTAATAGTAATACTACCGTAGCCGTATTTAATAATCGATTTTCCTCTCTGAAGAAGGAGTAAAATTCATTTCCAATTGATAATAACAGAACATCGTTAGTACTGTCATCGTGTAAAGGATAAATAATTAATCAGTAATAACGGTAGTTGTGATGAGCCATCTTTGCAGCCAACTACTTTCATTTCCATTCCTATCAGTAGTATTCAAGTAGGATCTGGTAGCGATGACAAAGGACGATAATCAAACTACCCACCATCATCATACTCTTCATCATCCGATACTTTAAAATTGGCTGCTACCGGTTACATCAAAGTAATTGTAACGACTAAGCTTGCCTTGAATTAAAAATAACTATCCTTGATAATCTTGATTTAATAGTTAAACATTGCATATAAAGAAAGTTGGAAAAATTTTCTTCGACTTCAAAGCTCAGAACCACGTTTAGTCTGTTCGCTTTAAGATATTTGCGTTTTACCTTCAATAAAATGGATAAATGATGTCATCATCGATACCTATTAGTCTTGTATTCGTCACCAATTACTATAATTAACTGTAATAATTTTCTATTCGATAACCAAAGAGAGTCAAAAATCTTTCTTGACTTCTTTGCTCATTACTACCATACGTTTATTCATTTTATTTAAAATATCATCACTTTGCCAGCGACATAACGGATAAACGCTACCTCATAGGTATCCATTAATCTTAAATTTGTCATCCAAACCTTTTATTATTTCTATAATTTCATATTTCATAAGCAAGAAGAGTTACAAAAACACCTCTTTTTGACTAAATTGCTCATAATCACGTGTAGTTTATTTGGTTAAATATTAAAATTTCATAGCTTTACCTTCAACAAAATGAATAAATGATACCATCATCTCCACTAAGAAGCCTTCTATTCGTCACCTTATTAATCTTTTCCAATAATTCTAAATTTTATAACTAATAGAGTTGAAAATACTTGACAAAGCCCTTTTTATGAGCTCTTCAATTAAATTCAAAATTTTACGTTAATAAGGAGAGAGTTCTAGAATGGCCATTTGGACCTTTTTACGCAGAACTACTTATAATATATACGCTTAATGACATCTTCATCCGTACGACTTCTATTTTCCGTCAAATCGAAAGAATTAGCTTCAAAATTTTACATTAAATAGCCAAAGAGAGTTCTAAAATCTCCTTTTTGACTTCTTTGTGCAGAACTACTTAAACTATATAAGGTAAACGACGCCTTCATCTGTACGACTTCTATTTCTAACCAAATCGAAAGAATTAGCTTCAAAATTTTACATTTAATAATCAAAGAAACTTTAAAAATGTCCTTTTGACTTCTTTGCGTAGAGCTACCTAAAATAGATACGGCAAAAAATGCCACCAAATGCCACTCTTAATCTTACTTTCTCTACTAAGTATATACACGTAGAATTAGTTTTTCAAATTTGACATTAAATAACCGAAGAGGGTTCAAAAATGCCCTTTATTAATTTCTTTGCGCTGAATTACCCAAAATACATACAGTAAACAATGCTCTCTATCAATATTACTTACATTACTTAGCTAATAGAAAAAATATTATTTCAAAAATTGTACATTAGCTAACCAAAGAAATTCATAAAATATCCTTTTTGAGCTCTTTGCGCAACACTACCTAAAACTAAATTGATATAGCAAAAGAGGCCATCATTGGCACTACTTAATCCTACTTTCCCGCCCAATATACATGCATAGAATAAGTTTCAAAATTTCATATTGAATAACCAAAGGAGTAGAAAAGGTTCTTACTTCGACCGCTTCGCGTATATCTAACTGCCTAAAATATATAAATGAATGCATAATATATAATTGCCAACATTTAATCATGCATTCATTACTAAATACGAATCGGGACGTATAATTAGTTTCCAAAACGTTATATTAAATAAGTAAAGAGTTCAAAAATGCCCTTTTTAACTGTCTTTTGTAGATAACTATCTAAAATTAATATGATAAACGATGGCATCATCCGCACCAATCAGTCTTGAATTTGTCATTAAATATTTCTAATCGTTTTCCATTAATGATTTCAGAATCCTAAATTAAATGCTATCGACGACTTTACAAACTTTTTTACACAGTTTATCTCAATAACGTAACTGCTCTTCGTGACTATACAGGGATGAACCAGTCCTTTATTACTTTCATGTTCTTACTTTTGTAATTGTAGTCTATTTCGGTTAAAGGATTATCCGTTTGCCTTCACAAACAGATAGATGGCGCTATTATCGCCATCACTTATGGTAACGAGAATCAGTTATAGACAACATTAGAATCCTCCTGTTCATCCTAGCCCTGAAATAGCTTTAACAGAATTCTCCATGAGTCTAAAAGCAATTTTTCGTCTCATATCCAAAACAATTACTGCTATCTACCTCTACTCATATTGACAAGTCGAGTTGTCAAAATAGGATCACCTAGCCTTCCACACAATCGATGGCTCTGTATTGCAGCCCGAATTAGCTTAATAAATTGTAGGAAGTCACTAAATGATCTATAAAATGGTAAGATTAACGCAGTATGTGCAAGATTGCAGACTAACTGAAATCTTAACATTGTGTTAGGAGCGTATAAGCGTATCCATACTAAATAATTACAGAGAGTATTATTGTATTGGTTAGGAATGTCTGATTGAGAAGTTGGACAGCAGAGATAATGTTGAGTAATCTAATGCTAGACTAATCAGAAATTATAGACCTAAATAGAGTAGAATCATAATGGATAAGCATGAGATCTTTACTCCCAGAGATTTAATTAGTCTTGCTCTTTGTCAGGGCTAATAGATAATATCTATGTTACAATGAGCGGTAGTCGAAAATGTGAAAATTCTATTCTCTGTCCTAGTTTTTAAATTGCATTGATATAATCCTTGGTGATAATATCAGCAGTTTTACGCTTTCTAATCGCAGAGTTGACAAATTCCTTCTTTATCTCTTTGCTCACAACCAATACAGATTTATTCATTTCAAGAGATGATCAGCTAGCCTTGAATTAAGTGGATTTATGGTAGTATCATTCTTTAGCAAACAGAAGTCCAATCTAGCCTAGAATGACTTTAGCATTGCACAAAATATTATCTGCTGACATACCATACAGATAGACATAGATTTCCTGTTTGCTTATGGGATCGTTCACAAAGATGGTCATCACTACCCATAGTAGCACTAACAAGCTTCTATCTATAATGGAATAGGATCTCTTCCTATCCATGGTGTTACAATTTTATTAAAATGGCGGCTAAGACAAAAAAAAGAATAATGAAATACAGTAGTAACACTAATAAGTTCTTCTATTTTTGTCACTCAATGCGTACAATATCATTACGTAATGGAGAAGTCTTTGATCAAAATGAGAATTAAACTATAATAGCAGCTATACTTCTCACAACAAACTGCGTGAGTTTTAGAATATCATCAGTTTGTCATTAGATAAACCGACAATAAAGGGAATATCAATGTCAGTTGCTAATTCAAGGTTAGAATCCTACGCTATGATATCCATGACGATAATAGCTTTTCATCGTTGTATATTTTTTAACTTTCAACTAGGTTAAAAAAATGGAGAGATAAGCCAATCTAGGAGAAGGTGCTTGTCAAATCAGTCAGAATGGATATTATCCAATTAGTTTAAATATGGTGTACAGCTTAATCTTGACATCTATGTTAATCCTAATACAATTTAATCTACCAAAAATTAACAATAATCTACCCTTACATTGTATATACATTACAAATGCAAAAAGTCATAGATAAAGAGTACTGTAACATTATATTTTACTACAAGTTCTTCCTTTCTCATTTATACGGAAGTAAATACGATTTTTTACTGAATGATATTAAGCTAAGAAAGGAAAATAAACTGCGATATCAAACCAGCCAAAGATACACTGCTTAAGAAATACATTCCCAATTGAGGTTTTCCTTTCTATTTTCTTTTTATTGCCAGGGATTTTTTAATTTGCACGACAGTAAGCGACGAAGAATAATTAATTTCAGTGCATAGGTAATTCTGTTTAGGGTGAATTAGCTATCAAAAGCCGAGAAAGAAGGATTGAAATTCGGTTAGTCAAAGATGAACAGCGTTTTGGTATTACTGTCACAGACATCATTCGAATAACAGTACAAATTCTTTTCCCTCTCTTTTTGTAAGCCACCAATTCTGGTATTGCATTAAATTGCAGGGAATGATTCTTATAATTTAGATAAAGTGGACTTGTTTTAAACTTAGTCAGTTATTGAGAGCTGTGGGAGGATTAAAAATTCGACTAATCAACGATGAACAACATTCCAATGTCACGGTCACAGATATTCATTTCAGTAAGAGTGGAAATGTTTTCTTTCTTTCCAAATATTTTCGAATAGCATTAAGCTACGAAGAAATGATTAATTTTAACAATAGTGAAAATGCTTTCTTCCTTTTCAACTATTTTCGTATAGCATTAAGCAACGAAGAATGATTAGTCTAGATCAAGTAAACAATGTTTTGGAATTAGTTGGCTGTTGAAAGCCATGAAAGGAAGATCAAAATCCACTAGTCAAAGATGAGCATCGTTTTAATATCACTGTGGTAGATGTTCATTTTGAATGATAGTGAAAATTTTTCTTTCACAAATCTTTTTTGCAATCCATCGATTTTCGTATGCATTAAGCTGCGACAAATAATTAATTTAAAAGAAATGGATTTGTTGAAGGTTAGCTAGCTATTAAAAGCTAAGAAAGGAAGATTAAAATTCTGCTAATCAAGGATAAACTGTTTCAACATCTGTATTCAAGGAGTACATTTGAATTGGTATGAATATTCTTTCTTGCCCTTGCCTTAATGTTAACCATTTCCTTTCCCATGACATTAAATTACAAAAGATTAATAATAAAATAGACTATTTCTTAAAATGAACGAATCTATTCTATTCGTCTAAGGTAGAGTAATTTTAATTTTAGCCTGCCATCATCTTCTACTTTGCCCACTGTTATTACCCTATTATACGAATATTTGTCTATCTGTCAAATTAATCCCATCATCTTCAAGTAGAATAAATAATTTCTTAGTTAGCGACCCACTACAAGAGGTCTTCAAGAATGGAGAATATTAAAATCATTTTATAGTTTTAGTCAAGTTTTTTTTCTTACGTAATTTCATTCACGGAACAGAAGTAATTAGGCAGTGATCTGGTTGAGATAATAAAAGTTGATTTTATACTACAGTAGAATCTTTAATATTATTAGTATTATTAGCAATAATTCGCTTAAGATACTTCTCGAATATTTCCCAATTTATAGATGTAATCTATTCAATTTTTACTCCTACTTTACAACGCTTTCTTGCATTAACAGAGTCATATTACCCTCTCTTATTGATAAGTTAATATGATGGAATAAGGAATTTGCTATTGTTCTCTGATTGGACTTATCTGTTAATAACTTATCCACCCTATCAGTAAAGTTATGTTAATAATTAAAGAAGTCAAAATAAATAGTAATTATTGATGTAGCACTTTCGTTATGCCACATCTTTTTCGTATATATGCATCTTCAAACCATCGCGTAACCATAACGATGACCTATTTTCTCAATTTCTTCTCTCATATATTAACATGACCAGGCTAATTTTGGACTCTACAGTGGAAGACTCATCATTTATATTGACAATAAGCAAAATCATAACTTACTAGTAGACATTAGGTAAACAACCAGGAAAAAAATACTCTTCTAGATGGCTGTCTTTAGATTCGCTCGAATCGTGACTATGATCCAATAGCAGTTTGATATTGAATGACATGAATAGCGGACTGCTTCATATTTATATTAATAGAAGTAATGTATACGTTAGTTTACAATGTCCAAGACAATTATAACGAAAAGATATTAATCATTTCTTCGGATGTTAAAAGTACTATTATAGGTTAACTGTTATAATAAACAGGGGACTATAATATATTTATTGATGTTAGATATATTGCTTTGGGAGGAAGTATAATTTTGGGTTGATCGGTAATTAATTATGGACTGTTCATTTTATATGCGAGCTACGCACGTTTTTCATTTTCCATTGTGTTAAAATATAGAATCGTTGTGTAGATATATATATATACTGTACGTATATGAATGACTCGAATAAAATTTTGTTCAGGATCGGAGAAATAAATAGTATCACTTATTTTACCTAATTCTTATATTCTAGGGATCCGTAAATTATGCTCAACGCGCATTCTTTAATTACGTTTATTACAAGCCTACAAAAATCATGTTATTAGGAGCAGATTTTTCTACGGTAACAGAACCATTAGCCACAACTTCATCGTTATGGAATTTAATTCAGGTATGCTAAATTACTATGGTTAATGTCATTATGCTATCTAAGAAATACTGTAATTTTAATGTAGTACCTAAGTCCAATATGGATATTGCCAGACAATTTAACATTAATTATAGAGAACACATAATATTGATTTTACGTAATTATCCAGAATATATAATACTGATTTTTCACCTTATTATCCGGAACGTATGATATTGATTTTATCCTGATTTATTATCAAGAATGTAAAATATCAATTTTTACTGTATTATTGATGATATGTGATTTAGACTTTCTTTCTGAATATTTATTCCATCATCAACTATAGTTGCAATATAAGTTTCAGCAGAATTTTTTACAGCTTTACAATAGCTGACATATTGTATAATGCAACTTAAATTCTTCCCGCCTAAAAGCTCGCATCTATGATTAATATGGCATTTGTGATATTAAGTCAGTACAAATATATAGTTCGGTGCCTTAGTTTAGAGATAGTGAAAGATAGATTTACTGATTTCAACCATGGCAGTGATCATTGCTTAATGCAGAAACTATTAAGATAAGAGGCAAAATCTAGCAGTATTTAGATCATTCATAGTGGAATGCTTGGGTAAAATGGCCATTTTTTAGTATCGATACGGAAGCAATCCAGATATAAAGTAAAAATTAGTAGTAGTTGGACCTTTAAATTAGAAGGCATAGTGACTATTTAAGGCGGAAATAGTTGATATATATAGCTGGAATGATCGGTATTCAGACATTTAGAATAGAAAACATCGGTAAAAATTATGATTGTCCCGTATAGAAAGCGCAATGATAGCTGTATATAGCTAGTAACATTAGATTTTTCTCACACTGATTATTTTAAGGTATCATTTGCATCTACTTCTCCTGTTCTATCCAATCGTCAACGATTTCCATACTTTTATCGTACTGTGCAATCCGATATTGATTACAACGATCCAAGAATTGCTCTTTTGCGTTATTTTCGATGGACTACCGTTGGAATTTTATATCAACTGGAAAACATTTTTTCAGAGGTAGCTGTATCTAAATGCAAAATTTCATACGAAAATAATCTACTTTTGAAAATGGATATATTGATGTGCATAAGATAGGCGCAGATTTGAAAGCGGATTAAAATTGTACGTTGCTAACTGAATTTAATTGATGAGTTGATATACCAACCATATTAATTCGACCATCACTAGGCCATGAGTAGCTTGAGAACAAGCCTTACAGCAGCAAATATTAAAATTAACGGCTATGAAACTTTTCGTGAAGATCCATATGACGCTGTTCGAGCACTAAAGGTTAAATTCTTTTTAATTAATAGCTAACCTAAATTGCACTAACTATTGAATTGAATCTAATATATTAATTCCTGTTGCTTTGTAAATCGTAGCTAAGACTAATTATATTAACTTTATGGACGATCTATTTATTAAGATATTCAACGTTTTGCTCTTGACTTTGAATTATTTTCCTCGTAGAGTCGTGATGCTAGAATTATCATTGCCAATTTCTATGAAAAACAGGGCGCTCATGTTCTTTGCGAGGTAAGACACCGGTGCTGCTGTAGATACAGTAATAAATTTCCTACTTAACTTTAACTGAATGACTATACGCTTATAAAAAGAATCATGTTTACGAGTATGTCGGCAAACTGGCTTCAGGTAACAACGGCATGATTGTCTTAGCTTGTTGCCACTTGATACTGCAGATTCTACATATCTACAGCTAAATTTCACGACGGAGTTTATATCGTTAGCTAATAAGCTCAATCATTCATATCATTAGCTAATGAGATCAATAGTATTCTTATAGCTTAGTGTATAAAACTTTTTGCAATTTTAACTACAATTTTAAATTTTACTTAACTAATTTAATTCTATTAACGCGTTTTATTGTTATTAACTTCCTCTTTTAAATTGGTTTCTAGGCTTATCATCAAAATATGCGAGGTGGAAAATATGTTTGGATCTTGCTCGGATGGCTGCAAGGTCAATGGTGGAATACAACCGTTATAGCGCGATCCGGCAATTGTACCTCTAAGGAACTAATCGAAGTTTTGGATAACCATTTTACCACTGATTTGGTTTATTTAAACGACGATAATGAAACGATTCCATCAGGGAAGGTAACCCACAATAACCAACGATATTAGTAAACTATAAATCATATTTAGATGAGAATCAATCATTTGCTGCGTAGAAGTGTACAAGAAGCTTTCGACATATTTTACTTTTGAAATAACATCATGCAATATGATAGTTTTCAAGGATGGTATTTAGTAAGATGCTTTTTTCATAGCCAACTACGTGCATACCTTTCATGATGTAATTGATTAGCTTAAAATTTCAATGTTTGCATCAGAGATAGATTTTATTAGCTATGCTTTTCGTAATCATAAAGCTGATTATTTAATAGACATTGCATTACAGTCACAGCACAATTCAAACGCTCAAATAATTACAACTCAATTTCCATTTTTTCTAGAATGTTAAACAACTTGTGACAGAATTAGAAGATCGATTAGGCTATCCTCCACAAACCCATGGTTATTATCCTTTTGCTTACGATGCTATCTATGCTATGGCATTCGCCATGAACGTGACTGAAAACCAGTTATCAAAAAATAACAAATCTTTATCACAATTTCATTACGGCGACATTACAATGGCTAAAATGTTAAAAGATAACATGGATTATGTAAAATTTCGCGGATTAACGGTACTTATTTTTCTACTGTATAAATTTCAAATAGATCTAAACCAAAATATATAGGTAGCTGTAATTGACTAGTGGATGATAATCTAATTTAAAATATATTCGAATAGAGTAAAACATAGTTTATTTATTGTATAAAATAATTATGTATAATTTAGGGTCCAGTTAGCTTCAAATCAACAGGGGATCGAGAGGGCAATACCAAGATAAATCAAATTCAATGTATGTATGAAATAGACGACATTGCAGTAGACAAAATTGCTGGAAAATTATAATTTTATGTAATACGAAGCGAAATAATAATAATTATGGCAAGGATATGTCGATATCCTTTGTACTTTATATATATACATTGTGGTAATAAAAGTATAATTAGTATACTTATACCTGTTAAATTCTAATTTAACTAATTTCATAAATTTTTAACTCGTCAGTTGAAGGAAATGTAGGCAATAAAGTACTCGTTGGAATTTACAAAAGTTCAAGTAAAGAAATCGTTATGAATAGGCAACTTATCAGATGGACCGGTAAGTGATGATGGAGTTTAAATGTAATGAAACAATTTTCTTGCGTAAATTCAAGATGTCAAGAGATAGCAAGGCGAAAATATATAACTTTACTTCCTTATCAGCCTTGAATTTATTACGATATAAAAATCTTTTAAATTATTTGTCGTAAGAACGTATCTATATTTAACAAATAAATAAATAAAATCAGGGGGAAAATATCAGGTGTATGTTTTACTATGTATTTGCGACAATTTAGATAATCAACATACATCGTCATTCTTTTAAGATAGTACCTCAGGTCTGCAATAACAATATGCAAAATTATAGTAGACATGTAGTAAAATAAGTTATCTTCTTGAAATAATCCCGAAAATAAGCTAATATCTTCATTATTTTCTATATTAACTAAGCCTGAGTTAAAACACGAATCTTTCGTTTCAATTTTCTGTAGATAACTCCACACCAGTAGCCGCTGTTCGAAGGATTATAGAACCGACATCGATTAACTTAGACCTATTTATCGGTGCTTGTGCCACGGCGGCTTTGGGTATCGTGCTAGCGATCGGATTTCTCATTTTCAATCTTGTTTATCGAAACCATAGGTAATTTTATGTTGGTAATATCCTCAGTTTACTGTCATTACATTTGACATAAATTAAATTAGTGAAATAGAAGATTAATTAATTTTAATGCGCATAGAGAATATCTTCATATTGAAGTTACAACTATTAATGTTAAATACTAGATTTTACAAGCAAACTGCTCTCAATCTTAACAATTTTTTTATGTATACTCCCTCTAGATATATCAAAATGTCAAGTCCAAACTTAAATAACATCATCATTTTGGGTTGTATTATTATGTACGCCTCGGTATGTGTTTTTGGTCTGGACAATCGCTTCATTCCGGAACATTTACTTGTTCTAATATGTTCGGTTAGTATGGAAAAATATGAAATAAATTTATGCATATGTAACTGCAGAATGATGGCATATAAATCGTTATAGCTGCTCCGATATCATGTATTTCAAATATTAACAATTATAACTATCCTAAACTTTATCTACTGGCAATGATCATATTGTGATAATACAGATAAAATCTATCTAAAATACAGTATAATCGTTAGAAAAATACACGTGCATTCATCAGTAGATTTACTCATGATGTATCTTTGGATATTCTATAAACAGTTACGCATGTGGGTACCAATCATTGGCTTTACCTTAGCCTTTGGTACAATGTTTGCCAAAACTTATCGAATCTACAAGATATTTGTTGGTAGTAGATCCAATAAGAAAGTGGTAGGTAGCACTTCAAAACATGAAATTATAATATTCAGTCTATAACTGCAATAGAAGGTAGTGTTTATTCATAGCTAAATGCCATATACGGAATTTAAAAATATCTATAAATGCTTTCCAGGCTGTATCAATACCGCAAGTAAGTATGACCTGAAATGATACTATAAAACTATTGATTTTCTACTACCAAATTATAGATTATTACAGATACGCAATTAGTCATTCTCGTTGGTATTCTCCTATCTATTGATTTTATTTTATTGGCTACTTGGCAATTAATTGATCCACCAACTATTCAACGTTTCAATATTTCAGTAAGTGAATAGGTTTAATCATTACTACTCGCTAGAATGCACTATTGTTATGATTTATTAATACCTTATATTTTATATCATGTTCACTAAACATTGGTATCCTCAGTATATATTGAATACGGTTACTATTTCCTATCGTAGACTTATCAGAAAAGCCAAGATGAAACAATCGTTTCTCAAATTTGGTTGTGCCATAGTAAGCATAACTTATACTGGTTTATTGCATTATATACCGAGAAAGGATTGCTATTGCTGGCTGGTATGTTTCTGGCATGGGAAACACGAGGTGTTCGCTACGCAGCATTGAATGATTCTCAGTACATTGCAATGTCAGTTTATAATGTCGTGATTCTAAGTGGAGTGGGAGTATTAGTGGTTTCTATTATGGCTAAAAGTATTAATGCAGCTTATGCGTTAATGTCGGCGTTATTAATATTTGGCAATACAGTCATTTTATGCTTGGTATTCGTTCCAAAGGTATCGATTGATTTATCTAATTACTATTGATAGCTAACTAATATACACCTAAATAGCATACAACAAGTACTTACAATTTATTTCGCAAAATCAGTTAATTAATGTATTAAAAGTCACTGATCGATTTCTTTATATCTTTTTCTTAATTAATTCAACTATCTCGTCAATAAATAAGTTTATCGAATTCAAGAGAAAAGACGATCCAATTCATGGTGATTCAAGAAGGCCATCTATGAATCCTTCAGCTATGCAATCAATATCGGCTACAAATATGGCTCTTATTAGTAAAACACCTAGCACATGATAAGTATTATATCATTGTTCCTACTGGTTTATTTCCATTCTGTATTCATCAAAATATGGCATCGAAATGTCATAGGCAAAATAATAAAGGATAATTATTACTTAATTTCTCTATAGGTCAAAATGTCCACATTCTTTTTGTTCCATTAAAACTAACTAATCAAGTAACAAAATCACTACTGATTGTAACTTGTTTTCAGGGATTAAAGCTTGCAATAGATAAGCATAATCCTTACATATTGATTTTTTATCCGTACCAACTGCTTTTTAATAAAGTTAAAGTTCAATCATCCCACTATAATATAGCTATAGCTAGATACGATACCTGAAGTATATTGATTATAATTTCGACTACGAAGACATTGTAGCAACTTATAATATTAAATCTATTTAAATGTTATTAAATAATTAATTAATCCAAAAATTTTCCCTGTACTATGCTTAATGTTGAACTATACTATTAGTTTCAGAATTAATCCACAATGGTTATCTTTTGGATATGCTATGCAATCATATCATTTTAATAACAAAAAGTTAACTGATAACCTAATCGAAAATTTTGTTACTATTCCTATTTTATGATGATTATCGATATCGCTGATTGGAAAATCAAAACACGCTTTTGTTGATTATCTCATTTCATATGTAATCATCTTTAATTGTTTTCCTCATTAAAATATATGCCAAGGCACTCTTTAATGGCGAGTGAACACTAATATTTGACTACTGCTGATACTTTATTATAACTCATCTCATATTATTGACAGAATTCCCTGTTATTAGTTAATGAATTATAGTAAAGCATTAGAACTTTACATATCTAGGCAATTCTAAGCAAATTATACCCAGTATCGATACAGATTTGTCAATTCGACTGTGTTGTAATTAAGTCAAGGCAGGATACTTAATAGCTAATAAACATGTATATAGAATTAGGATTGCGATTCTCCTATTTCCGTGTTAATTACCGATATCTTCTACTGTAATTTTAAGAATTTTATAAGTAAAACACAATAATGTGCTAATGTATGCTCCAAGATTATCGCTACCCTAAGAAAAGGTGAGATTTGATTTCGTATCGCACTTTACGTCATCATCATGTATGAAAATTTATCTGCAATTAATATAACAGCTCAGCATGTTTTTGGTATTATCGTCAAAGCACAAATTTTATTGTGAGTTAAAAAGATAAAGCAATAACATAAAGTCCCTACATAAGTAATTAAAGTTTAAAACAATTACAGCAGCTACGATTACATATATTATCTTGTCATAATCTTTTACTTACATTCTAGTGACACTACATTATGTTGTGATTTATATTTCTAAGTTTATAAATTATATGTAATTTAATATAGTAACTATATAACCGCCACAGCGGCTTATATTACAAATTGCAACTATATCTCATACTTCATAGTGGTAGGATTTAGCTACTACTGGTATCTACTAAATTGGAGGGTTGTGGTTACAAAATATTATAAGTGGTAAGGATAGTTTCGTGAAATGCGCTAATCGATTGATTAAGCAATCAATAAATCCAGCATTGCATTGTAACCAGTTATATTAGTCATCGTATTACTTCATACATTTGAAATAAGTTATTGAATGAATATTCGCCTTTTACAAACTTCACAGATTATGTTAGATTTGCTATGTATTTTTAGAGTCATATACAGTAATATTAGCTTGATCTTATGGCAAAATAGCTCCTTCACTTATAGGCATGCTAATAACTGCAGTAATAATCGGTGAACTCTTTCCTTTGTGGAGTACAAAGACCTGCAAAAAAAAGTAAAATAATTCAGCTTTTAGCTTTAATAAAAAACTCCGAATAAAGGTATGCAGTCCAGTAGTAAATAGCAATTTTATATAACGTAAAACACATCAATAAACAAACCTTGATATTATCTGAAATGCCTTTATCACTTAAACATTCAACCATAATTTCAAAATTATAACTTAATCCCGGCACGATCATGGGTATCTATCATTTATATTAAGCATCATCTTATCAAAATAGAGTCTAAAAATGTTGTGCTAGTAATTTGACAGCATTGATCAGAATAAGGAAGGTGCTGAAGAGAATTGTAACCTGAATGTAAGTTCTATCCAATTTATAAAGAGCATCATCGTATTGGGAAGTCATTAATAAATCAAATGATGGGTTATTTGCTGATGTATTTTGCAAGTTGATTGTTAATTTAAAAACTGGGCCAATTCCTTGAACCTAAGTTAGAAAGATCAATTTTAGAGTCGAATAACTGGATATACAATCTCTTTTGATCAAAGTGTCCGTAAAATATATTGAATCATATTGGTCTACCGTGGCTGATAACTTTAGAGGATCTTGCAATAATGCTGATACTGGATTCAAACTTGTGGTAAGGGCTCTAACGTAGGAACGTGCTGATTCCAAACGCAGCCGATATAGATCATGCTGAAAAGTTCTGTGCATTGCTATCACGAGTCAAATAACGTGGTGTTATACATCTTTCAATATTTAAGTAGTCAGTATTAATTATAACTTTGAAACCTAAATTACGAAATAGGAACTAGACAACTTACAAACATAGTTCTCACGTTCTCTTTGCATTTGATCGACAAACAGTTTTGTCTTTCTCGGAACGTTAAGTTTAAGATTTTGGCCAGATGGAGCACCGACAACTTTGTGTAATTAATTCAAATAATTAAAGTAAAATGAGAATTTCCATTTTCCAGTAGGAAAATAGTTAGATCTATATAGCTATCTATTAATTAATACGTTGTTGGGTATCCTTAGTCTCAAACGTAGTATTCCTTTTCAGAATCCTAACAGATAATCCACCAGCTAAAACAGGAAGATTGTATGTGAAATTAGCAACTTTAATATAATCAATAGGAAATTTTTTAAAGTCAATTCTCGTAATTCTGAGATACCTTTGGTAACTAATATTAGTGAGCAATCTTCTCGACCAAATCGGCCGAATTTTAAACCCGTGACTGGATCCTTTGACATTATGAACAAATCTTAGTAGAGAAATTACTGCCCTACTTAATGAGATTTAGATATCTTTACCTGGGTTTTAATAACGTTCACTAAAAATTTATCGCGATAAATTCTTGTTTCTCCATTATTTAACGCTACCAAGACTATCAAAATCAGGTTTCAATATTCAAAGAGTTAAATTAGGTGATTAATTAGCGGTTCTGCTTCATAGTAGGTCAGTAAGCAATTAATATCATAGCTATACCGGCTTTAATTCCCCTTGCTTTATAAGATAGTAATTCTAGGGTATTAATTGTATCAGGCATGTCAAGTGACCAAATTCTCTTGCCCTATAATAGAAATTATAACGCAAATATAAAACTGAGAGGTTTCAATTTATGACAAGTTACTATACCATATCGAGATGCCTCCTTAAAATATACTCTTTGTACCTTTGTCGTGAAACAATTTAAGGTTTGATCCATGCATCCCACGATGATATTTTTACCAATTCGTTCTATGCCAACAGGCTGAGACTTTAATTCAATACAACTTTTTCCTGGATGTTTAGCACCTCTGAAGAAGTAAATTAGCACTTAACTGTTATAACTAGCATCTCCAGCATAATACCATATTTTTTTACTTTACATTGAAGTAAAATTCTATTCAAAGGTCTGATATAATTTACAATGATCTTTGATTGATAATGATTATAAATACTTTAATCCATTAGAGTAGGCTTTTAACTAGCTAAATAATAAAACAATGAACTATAGTTTTAATAAAAGTAAATTATCACTGCCATGGTTAACATAATTAAGGTTGGTAATTGTATAAATATGAACAGTCTTGCCTGATTTAATTTTATTAATTTTATTTTTACCTTTTCAAGGTATATAGATTCCCATTTCGACATGCAACAACGATTCGATATTCTACGTCGAAGAGACCAGATACGGATAGGAAAACTGGAACACTTGGTAAAGTCATCTAGATCAAGAAAATATTATAAATATTAGAACGGTCAATCATATCATTCCTTCAATCATTATAGATCAATTCTTGAATCACATTTTCCTACCTTAGCTAAGACTGTATACGCTTCAGAATCAAGAACATAAACATCTTGACTTTCCGTTCCAACGACTAAACAACTGATAGCATCGTCATCAGCATGGCTTTTCTTCAATGCTGCTATTGCCGTAATAACAGTCTAAAAGAATATTACAGGAACTATCGTTAGAATGATATAAACTCTCAATGAAGCGAGTATCTAACAGCGGAAGGCTTTAATCCATTACAGTTTAATTCGTTAACCTGTCGTTTCAAAGGGGTATGTTTATGAACGCGAAGAAAGGCTTCAAGGTCGCTTTGCTCCAATAAGACATATCTGTTGGGTTTAATAAGATTAGCAACGATTTGATTTCCAAGCAAAATGTGCCATACATGACTAAAAATTGAAATAGAATTACCGAAGACTGCGTATGGTTAGCGGAGTTCGCGAATCATCCCTTAAAATATCGAAAGAAATTACATGGTCAGTTTCGCCAATTGAATAGATTTTTAAATCAAAAATTAGTTACTTTAATCGTTCTAAGCTCTTTTTCAGTGTTAAAGCGTCTATTTTCTCCTATTAGGGTAAATAAGACTCGCATCTTTAGAGTCTTTTATGAATAACATAAATTTTATATTTGAAGCTTTTTTTGACAATCCAGTTTACCTCTCTGGCTTGTTCCCATAATTCTTGCTCTAATTTGTTAACCTGCATTTTTTAAATTAATCTCTTATTAGTATAAACTGAGATGGTTCACATACTACCACCGTACGTTTATAATTTATTGCAAAAAATTGAATATCTGTTGAAGTATACCTCTAAAGGAGGCAAGGTAAATTTAAAAAACGGCTTCAAGTTCTTATAAACGTAAATAAATGGACCAGATGCAACTCCAACGGCTAAAGAACACAATTTTATTTTGATTAAGTAATTTAGTATTTTAATTCTCTTTGAAGTTAGATATAACTCTGAGCTGCTCTAATAGTACATTTATTGTATATATTTGGAATATGTACAGCACTGTTGATACATAAAATAAACATATAGAATTATTTTGCTCGCAGTTATAAGTGATTAACACTGGATAACTAGATAAAATTATAAAGTGCACGATAGGTTCATTCCTATGTGATTCGTATATTTTGGGATTTGATATTATTCTAACATAGCAGCGTATTTATATTTCGCGAAGTTGCCAATGTTATAGGTAGCTATTAATGAATTACTGAGATGATGATGCTTGCCTGCATGTCTGAATAATTTTAAATTACTTATAAAACAGGTTTCTACAGAGTAGGAATAGACTGATATCTCTTAGTGAAGAACTAGTTCTGAACTATTGCTTGGCTCGTAATAAAATTGCGTTTCACTACTGGTGAAATATTTTACGAAAACGTTTCACGTAATTACTACTTTGGCTTCTAAATTGTAATTGATCTTAATAACCACTTTCATCAATTATACTACACATAACATATACAATATATTTTATATAATATACATAATCTAGATGAGGGTCGATTTTAACATAATAGTTAATGTATTACGATATGCAGACTTTGCGCAGTGATATGCATTTACTTACCAGGAACTCGTGGTTCAGTAGCATCCATATGAAATGTACAAACGCCAGTTGGTAAATCAATAATAGTTGTCTCTGAAACAAGTGATGTGCCTAATGATAGACAAGTATAGTAAATGGAATAAATAATCATAAGTAATGAAATTTTGATTATAACGTCAAATTATTCTTTACCTTTCCATACTTTAAGTTTCATGTCATAAACACCAGTTCCAAGATCAGCAACAATTAACTACAAAATAATAGAAACGATAAAAGAAAGATTTCATTCGCACTCTTACGTTAGGTTAGATAGTTTATTTCATCACTTTACCTTATGGTCTCCATCTCCGTTTAAGTCAGCGAGAGCTTTCATCAACAGAAATTAAAGTAAATTAAGTTAAACTTGTAGTGCTTTATATTACAGTATATGAAATACTTGGAAGTTCTTCAATTTTTTATCAGTAATTGTAAACATACTACAATATCACCGTTTGTAGGCTGAAGAATAAGGAAAGATGTAGATAATAATGTACATACCCATACAATTGGTAAAAGTATACAGAGAAGCAACCGGATCTGAGTGAGCATTTAGCCAGACACTATTGCCCCTTCATATAACAATTTAAAAAGGTGACTTCAGTTACAAATTATCAAAATAGGAGAAAGAAATTAAATAATTTCAATTTAGTAGTAAAATAATCACATTGTCTTAACGATAACTACTATGTAAAATTTTTATACTTGGAAGCATCAGCATTTTTATCTTGATCGCCATTAGCGTTATTGATTTCGCTATTGATTAGCATTTTTATGGA
This sequence comes from Trichoplax adhaerens, assembly GCF_000150275.1. Lineage (NCBI taxonomy): Eukaryota > Metazoa > Placozoa > Uniplacotomia > Trichoplacea > Trichoplacidae > Trichoplax > Trichoplax adhaerens. The sequence goes on from NW_002060948.1 coordinate 1,179,618, forward strand.
GTTCTTTTCAATATCAACGAATTATAATCTCAGTTATATTCTAATAATATTAAGTCTAGCTAGGTGATAGTAAAGAAATGAAATCTTGACTTTTTACTGTTCTATCCAACAATTTTTAAAAATTATCCCTAAATTTCTGTAATAGTTATTAGCTTCAGTTTGTCTCTTAATGGTCTTATTATTATTATTATATACAGTACGCAGAATGGATCGGAAAGCAGTGGAAGATTATAACGATACTCGATAATGTTGTGCGGAGTCTCTACGTAGTTTTGTCAAAACTTCTGTTTTCCCCTTACTAAATCAATAGAAATTACTTTGGAAATGAGAAGTTCATGTATCTACAGTATAGAAATTAGCGTCTACGGTTTAAAATCGACAAATCTACCATACTCTTCAATTTGTTTCTTTGGCAACCACACGCATGCGTAGTGTACCCTTAAACCAATGGGGTAAAATATCACAAATACCGTTATTCCTCTAGTTTCATAAAAATGCAGAGGATTAATGCTAATTATGCGAATCTTATAATTATCAACACGATATAATCTGGTTACTTAGAATAGCTGTAGGTAACTCGGTATTTAGGGAGCTAGAAATTCCTAAGATAGCCGATAGTTTTAATTAAAATACTATACGAGGTCATCTCTTTATTCGAGATAAAAGTTATAAAGGCTTCAAGACTTAATTCATACTTATTTATGTTGACACGCGCATACGTATGCATTGATTTTTAATCATTTTTATAAGTATTATTTGAAATTAGCAAATCAATCATCTTTATATCTGGTGTTAGCTTACGTACTTTGAGTACTAATTAGTCAATACGTATACACATTTACGCGACCAAGGATTACGTATACATATAATGCATTATATCCTAGCCGATAGCGGCAACCGGCTGTCATAATGATGTCAATGTTGCAGACAATCTAGATATGGAGTATGCAATGTGCAACCAACTTTATTCATTAACTCTAATGGTACAGAACCTTACTTCCAGATGTACATCTCTGATTGAAAGCTTTGGTCTAGATTATCGCGCGTAGGCGCTTCCGATAACGTACATTTATAGATTGGGTACTATGTACAAAATTTTATCAGGCAAGAACGAATAAACATCGCTAATTTATATATAAAAATCCATTTTAACAGATTGAAATTACATCTTAATGATGATCGCTTTTAAATAACTGTTACATAGGAAACAGTGTTATCGATGTAACAGAAGTTTCAGGAAAGGCCCTACGAAGATCCTAAATAGGTCCTACAAATTTAAGAAAATAAAGGATGATGATATAAGACTGTTTATATGTAGAGACCTACAATCAATGTTTCATAGCGTTAAATAAATTAGTTAATCTTACCTAAGTAATCTTGGTCTAGAGAACCAACGGCAAACTGAAAATCCGAATGAAATAGAAAAATTAAATGATGAAATTAATGATAAGAATACTTAATACATCGACAATATAACTAGAGCCGACTTTGTTTATTATATATAAATTATTGCTATTACAAGTTGTTTTGATGATATAGCATTATAAAAGATGCTACATATTTGCCTCCTTAGAAAAGTAATGCTATCTATTACTTACGATATCCTTAACATCAACTCTTGTACCAACAATCTTTAGTCTAACTTCGTCGCCAGTTTGTACAATCATATCCTAAATTACAAATTATCGTTTATAATACGGTAGTTACGTACTAATCAGCGTTGATAAATAACTCTAATAATACCTCATCTTCAGTCCTAAAACAAGGAGGGTTACCATTTGGATCGAAGAACATATCTCGTGGAATAGACTTAGAATAAATAATAAAAGTATTTATGAAATGTGATATTCCAGTTAACATTAGACAAACTACCCTTTCAAGTTCTTTATATGCACTTACATATTTTGAGATGAAACAGGTTAAAGGTCCAACTTCAACGAATAATCCGACCTATAAGTAAAATCAAATTCTATAATATTGAATACTAGCAACTATTTAATAGATTCGTGTGAAGTTGAACAGCAGAAAGACGATGTTGACCTTATTTAATTGTGTTACGATACCATCGACAACTTCGCCAGGGAAAGGTTTAAATACAATCGCCTGTGAGCGAATATATTGATAGGGATTTAATTAATAGCCACGATTTAGATAATTTTTCTACAATATTCCATCCATTAATTGGTTCTTCTAGCGCATAACTAACCTTATAACGGACAGGATAAACTACAAAACCTGAGTTTGGTAATATTTTCCCAACACCAACCTTATCGATAATGGTTACAGCAATAACAAATCCATGCCTACAGTAAATACACACATATTACATGGTTAGCATAAATTATAATCAACGAGAGTCAATGCTGATTGTTCTACCATCTAAAATATGGTGCTGATTACACAATTCTATCTACAGTTAATTAATCTACTTTAGTTATCGTCTGCAACGTAATATCCAAAACTATTCGCAACAAAGGCAAAGATGCAACGCTTACATATAAGTCAAGTACTAAATGATTTGTGTTGCATGGTAGATAACGCATTTCTTTTTAAAAGTATACGTTAATCACTCTATTTCTTGAATAGCTGATATTATAATATCGTTCTATGTAATTATCTACAAATTTTAGTGACAATTTCATAACAACATCAAATCTATATTCTCACAGTCTAGGGCAAATACGTATACAAGTCTGAGTAACAGTAAACGTGTACGGAAATTAACTATTCTGAGACATAAAATATAGAATAGATTATACATTTCCTCAATAAAAGCAATAAAAATAATCAATCTATTGCATGATTGATAATGTAATATGACAAGATCGCGGCATGTAACAAGTTCTGAGCAAAATAATTCTACATCCTGTTATCAAGACGACATGATGGCCGGACTTACTTGCCACTGCAGGTACCTTCGACTTCACTGAATAACTTCCTTCGAACAGTATCCAGTAAGTTAGGCCCAAAATAACGGGGATGTAGCGTAATTTCATGCTCTAATGTCACCTTTAGGTGATAATAGAAGATAAATTGACGATTAGTACTTGTAAAATATCAACAAATAAGTTGTTAATCACATCAACTTACATGGAAGAACATCTTTCCTTTCTTCACCGAATGAAGTGGACTAGCATGGCGCATGTGCATTCGATCCTACGGCCACATTGCCTAGTCGTAGACTCGTGAATTCCCTCTACCGACGTATAGTGTACATAACTATCTTATCTTATATGCTTTACTATATCTTGTGGACTAGTACATTAAGCACATGCCTACAGTCGATGCAAATACAGTGTACTGTACACAGTACTGTAGACTGTACTGTACAGTATCCTGTACCGTAGCGTTCAGGCGTCAGACGTTGAGACCGCACCGGCTTCAAGATGGCTTTCTCCTACTTTGCATCGTCTGTTCGATATCTATCAAGATATATATATCAAGGCCCCCATTTAACGTCTACAGGATCACTTAGCAACGTTGTTCATTCTACAAAGATGAGCAAGGTATAATATAGAGTAGATATTGATCTTGCATGATCGATGATGAGATGACATTGTACAACATTCTTTAAAATTTTTCCTTTTGCACGTTTACAGGCATGGCCGAGATTAGCTTCAACAGCAATCCAAGAGAATTCTTTGATACATAATGGTAACTATCTTGCTTATACACTAGCTTAGGGTAGAATTGGTTCTGCATCTTCATAGTTTACTGTAAATTACACTGGATGATACTTTATGCAATTACAGAAATTGCATAAGAAACCTTTATGCCTTAGCTCTAAGTCAATCATAGTGCTTTAGTCGGTACTCAAGCGTACTGTAGTAACAATTTTAATAATTGAACGTTCAACGTTAATCTCAATTTTCACTAGCAGCGTGATATATGCTTTATAATAGAAGTATTATGATACCATGGTAAATTAACTGTGTTTTTAAAGCTTAAATAATGCGATTTAGTCTCTTAGGTACAACCTTTCTGTAATCCAAAGCGGTAATTGAATGTGCAGTAATATACAATGTAGTATAACACAGAGTATTTACTAATGTGGATAATTTGTATAAATTGATTTTGGTAATCCTTTTATTTGCATTAGCTGATTTAAGCAATGATAAGGAATATCAAACTTATAAACCGACTATCCCACAAGCTTGGTTTACATCATTGGATGGGCAACTCAAGGGTTTAGTTGAACTGGATAGGAGAGTCTTCTTAGCAAATCCGAGGTAAAACTACCAACTATTTTTGGTCCAATCGTTTACATACTAACGTATAAATTCATAATTTTACCCTTTAATTACATTTTTACAACAACCTTAGGATAGATATCTTGCATCGTTATGTCGTTTGGCAGTTAGCAAAGAGAAGAGCGGTAAAGCTTTGTGCTATTACTATACGTCTGATTATAATTATGTTAACGCCCTCGATTTATACAAGTTGGTATCATCATTGCACCTAACTTTCATTTTCCTGTTGATGATAGGGTACTGCAAAGACGAAGAATCGAGGTGAAGTTAGAGGAGGTGGAAGAAAGCCATGGCCTCAAAAAGGCTCAGGAAGAGCTAGACAAGGAAGTATCAGAGCTCCACATTTCAGAGGAGGTATTAAGAATTTTGTTTTAGCGAAAATTTTATTGACACTACCTGATGATACTTTAGTTATCCACTAAACTTAGAATTTAATCAAAGCGTAGTGTTGCATAGTATTCACTATGCAATTACGGTATTATATTCATGCAGTCTTTAAACAGGAATCGTAATTTCTTTAGGTGGCACTGTTCATGGACCTCGCCCTCGCAGTTATGATTTCACCTTTCCTCGTAAAGTTAGATCTATGGCAATACGTGTTGCGTTGTCGGTCAAATTTGCTCAAGTATGTGATATATCATGAATTTTACATAGTATAATATAATCAATGATTTTATCAATAATATGATGACATCGTTCTTTATAGGGTGATTTGTATATCGTTGACTCATTTGGTTTGGAGACCCACAAAACACAAAACTTAAAGGACTTACTCGATCAAAGAAATTGGTATAGCGCACTTCTTGTAGATGGGTAGGTAGAACATACACATTTGTAGTGATAATTTCGTTTTGTATTATTGATTAGGATTATACTGTATGAATGACGTCAAAATTTAAGCTAGCATAATTAAATGAGTTACTTACCCTGTGATATTACTCCTAGTAATACATATGTAGATGAAAATCTTAGACTAGCTGCAAGAAATATTCAAAAGTGCGATGTCCTACCTAGCTACGGTTAGAATCAGAATCATTACCCAAATGTGTTTAAATCTCCTCTTCCGACTGATCTAGTTGTTAATTGATACTTCAACTCTTTTTTATGCCATTCAATTATATTTAGCGCTTAATGTACATATGATGCTGAAAAGACATGCACTAGTTCTATCCCTTCCTGCATTGAAGATATTGCAAGAACGACTTGTAAAAGATATAGCTGAACCCGCTTGGGATAAATATGATTTTAAAATGACATCATTAGAATCCATACCGGAAAGTAATGATCAACTACAACTGGAAGAATCAGAGGAATTTAAAGAATCATAATACCGAAGAAACGGACTTTTTTAAAAACGATTTCTTTGCTAAATTTATTTATTAGTATAATTGTAGAAGAGTCATTGATTTCAAACAGTCTATTTTATAAATTCTGCATTGCTTCGATTTTATACAAATATTACCTTATCAAATTATATCGTCTGCTAAACAGGTCTAAGTACTTAAGAATTAATTGTATTGTGTCTGATATATAATGTATATGTACAATAAAAGATTATGGACTGGGCTTCAATTATATCATTAATTGTCGGTAGCCAACAGCTCGTATAGTACATGATAATCATACTGCTAATTCCATATCAACACTACATATATTTTTTTATAAAGCCAAAGTACAATTGATGGAAGGTAGCTAAGCCATTCCCGCTCGAATTTCCCATCTAAGTGCCTTCCGTTTCTTATCAGTCGGTACAATGTAATCATTTGGAGCATGGCATTGATGTGGCCTCTAGAATAAAATTATTAAAAAGTCAGCTTGGCACAAAGATGCCGCTCATTATAATTGTAGTACTCACCGATTTAGGAGGATCATATTGTTGTATAAGTTGTTCCTATACCAGTTATAAATGAGATTATACAAAGGACAATCATTAGACGCAGAACGATGTATTGTAAAATTAAAAAATACTTAAAACATAAATTATGTACATAATAGAATCTGATTTTGAAAAGGTATACAGTAGGATTTTAATTTAAATATCTGTTTACTGATCATATATCCCTGTTCCCAAGGTTTGAATTTAATTTATAGTAGTAATTAATATTCCTTACCCTAATTTGCCATCGAAGGACTTTGTGATTTTTTTCTCCCGGTACTCCTCTTGATCTCCATTCATTTGCATACCGATGATACCTGAATAAGCAATGGAAATTATAACTTTACTGGGAATTACTTATTAAATAATTAGTAAATGCTTATTATTACGTTGCAACAGGGTCAGTTTTTTTCAGGTTTCGAGTGTGAGGATGCGTTGAAGATGGACGAATAACTGAATTAATTAACAATAAAGTGAAAAACTTAGAGACACTGTATATAGTAAAACAATCATGCTTACGTATAATTTATATAACTGCATTAAAATTTGTATTTTATAACTTACAGGAAGGTAGAACTTTCACAGAAGATTGAGGATAGTCTGTCCAGGTCTGCTGAAAAAAGTCAATATCTATTTACATGATTTTTTTGTAATATCTTATCATCATCAACAAATCCATCCGTAGAGATTACAGTATATCGGGAGTAACTACAAACCTCATCGCTAGAAAATTTAGCAGCTTCGTTTGGCGAAACTGATCTTCTATCACGATTTAAGTTTTCTGCTGAATTGCTAATTCTGAATCTATCTGTATAGGCAGATTTTGCACCGTCACGCTCATCTGTAATTATTGAACCTGCAATAATTTAATCCAATTGTTATTGCTAGCATTTGGTAAAAAACAATTCATTTGGCTATACATCTTTATCAAAATAAGTATATTGTAAGCAATATTATATTTACCAGCTTCGCTTTCAGTTCCTGATTCATCAAATACGCGCGATTCTCCATTGTATTTTCTAAACAATGATATTTTAGTTACGTAAAATTTTATTCCTGCATTAGTGTACGCATGCATTAATGTTATTCATAGAAATACCTTAAAACTTTTCGTTTTAGTATTGGTTTTCCTGCAGAAGGTGCAATCGCTGATGCTTTACTGATATAGCGATTGATATTTCCTCTATTATTATCAGCTGATTCCTTATAGTAAGAGAAATTTTCCTTGTCGCCAATAATGTTTATCTAATATCAAGAACAGTATCATTACTATCAATGCTGAATCTTGACAAAAGTTTTATGCCGCTTACAATTATCCTCTGAAAATGAGGAGATGCTAAATAATACGAAATTATAGTATCGAACACGTAAAACATTTTGTTACTCCATTGCAAGTGAGTGAATTGAAGATCACTAAGAAGATATATATTGGGGCTAGAACTAATTATATTAAATTATACAAATTTAAGTACTTTATTACTACAACTTTCAAATTGTTTAACGTTATCCATCACCTACACATACTCATATAAGGCAGATGATAGAATTACAGATTTTGCAATTTTTCCATATTTATACAGTATAAAAAGTGGATAACGAGTTATGAATTACCGATTTTCGTTTGGGTACGGAAACTTCTTCGGTAATTTCAGAAAGTTGAGGCCTTGTATCGTAATCTAGATGAGGAAAAAGCGATATTTGCAATAGTAAAGTGAAATGTTTTAATACCGGGCTCAATTACATAGTCTATATAAATTGTGCCGTCTATATACCCTACAGCATAGTATACCGATTATTCTCTTAAAGGATTTTACGAAATTACCGTAAATTTGTATGGGTCAGAAAGATTCTTTACTGAGTATGTAGTGAGTAACCTTATCACACATTCGACGGCATGTGAGTTAACATAATAGTGTAGCTAATATTGTGCTCTTACTTAGAGGTTAAAAATACCGGGCACATAATTACAATTGATGATAACAATAATTTCTATTCGCAGTCTAAAGTTTAATACAAAGTCTCTTACTGTGCATAAGGGCAATACAGGTATGTATTTCGGTTATATATTTATGTACAATGCACAAATGGTTAATTACTAGTAGACAGAAAGGCGTAAGAAGTAGCGTAACATAGTGGAATAACTAAATGTTCAATGTAAAGTATATGTACAAAAATATAAGGTATCTGAGGCCTATCCTGCTTCAGTATGATACTGTATATCGACATCAAAAAACAACTGAAATGATTACATGATAAGTATGGTATACAGCACTATTTTATGTATCTACTGATGCTATAAATGCCATTCTACAGTATACGAGTATACGTATACGTATTAATCAGTATCATAAGGTCTTTACAAAGCTCCATCTTACCGTCGTAATAATCGCGATCACCACCATCAAGAATATAGTCATGCGGATCGATAGAAGGTGTTGTCATAGTGCTGCTACTGCTAAGCAAACTATTTCTCTGTCTTTCATGTTTCGCCAAAGTATTCAAGTCTATAGCATATTTCAAAGAGTGAGGATACGTAAATATGGAAATAAATAATACAGTCAATATAATTATCCTGAAAGATACAAAGACTACTGTCGCTATTGTCAACCCAACTAACCTTAAAGTTATATTGGCGTAGGCTAAAACTAGTACTGTACATATAATGTGAATTTATCGATGGAATAATGATTTAGCCTTAACTAGAGTCTATCGGAAGAAATTTAAAATTGCATACTTATTGGAACGTTTCCTTAGCTAGTAATGGTGCGATTAATCAAGTCACTTTTTCATTGATTTTGGCATGGAGTTACATCAGCGATTCAATACGAATAGTGTATTAAAATGAAATGGTAACAAACTATTTGTAGAAATAAAGGATACATGATCATGCTTTTACTACCAGTCTAACTAAGTGATAGGATCATGCACATCTGCAACCGGACTACGATAGCACAAATTACAACACTCGATTAAAAAAGATATATGACAAACAGTAACATCTTCTCTTAATATACTGTATGTACGTATAGTACGTAAGTTAGTAATTACCTTCAGCAAATTTATCCAATTTATTCTTTGGTATCTGATTGTATCCAAACGATTTGAGTTGCTTTTTAATTTCTTCTAATGAGAATATACTCTCTTCATCCATTGCTCTTCTTTTAATATGTATTATTATGATTGCTCTACTTTCCAATAAAGTAAGAAATAGAATTGACAATTTAGCACCGATAGATAAGTAATAGCAAATGACAATGCAACTAAAATTGCAATAACAGCAGTTACTCCTACCAAGACAATAATTGGTCTATTTTTCGACGATTTATATCGATAATAGTTGAATCAGCGTTTTGAATCTATCTTCTTCTTGTCGCTTTTTGTTGTGCTTGGGTGTGTATGGATCAGCGAACGAATGTTCAATTCCAGGACAGTCGAGTGCAATTTTGCAGTAAATAAATAAATAGTTGTTTATCCAGATGCTATCTTATCTTAATGTGTAGCTGACTGTGGTAAAAATACGAAAGGCAAGTACTCCAATCGAACTTTCACTATGGAATCAATGGATTAAAATATGGAAAATGGGTCAAAATTTCAATCCTGCAATGTTCAAATGGCCTTAACTCTCTCACCGATCCTAACCAACCTAAATTGGCTGTTGGCTTTGCCTCTTTTCTACTTGTCGGTTATAACGAGCAAAGTTAAAATTGTGGGATATTCAATTTGAAAGGTTTTGACGCGACTACGCACGCGTACCAGGTTCACTTCTTGCTTACAGTACAATATATTGTGTACCATAGTCCTGCGGTACTGTACACTGTAGATTACGAACGAGCAATCAGTCCGAATAGGACCTATCCCCCAATCTGCCTCTAATGATTGTTCATTTACAAGAATAGAAAGACAAAAATAAAGTAAACACGCAAATGTATATTTTGATCGTGGAAAGTCTAGTGATATCTACAACTGCTGGACTCTAAACAATCTTCGCAACGTATTTTTTAATGATCGGGGCATTCTAGTGGCATCATTTGGTTGCACTGCACTAGAATACTCGTTATGTAGTCATTTAATCTGATCATGTATTTTCAAACGATTACTGCTTTATGCATTTACCTATATCAATGTTGAGCAGAAATCTCATCTTCTTTTATACGGTCTATTGTAGTACAACTCGATGGCAACTTGTACTTTGAGGTCGATGTTTTTGTACAAAAAAAAGGACATTATCGTCGACTGTACTGTATCAGTAAAAGCTGTTGCCATACAAATTTTTGTATTCGAAAATTCTATTTTACGATGATTGCCCCTCGTCCTCGATTCAATCATCAAGACTAAAATTACTTTATTACGCTAACAATTTGCCCACATTCACGTGCAAGATAAATCGAAATCGAATATGTCGATTAGTCTAATTTTTCCATTTTGCGACGTCACTAGTGTAATATTATTTGTGTTGCGTCAAAAGGATGTCAGTAGATTGAGTAGGATAGAAGTTATTTTTATTTCTGTTCTTTTTTACTTTACATTATCACTGCCAGTTCATCTTAGTCTGGACCTTAAACAGGTGATTACTGGTAATTCCTCGTAGTCCAATGGCTGCACAAGTGGACATACTGTACTGTACAGTATAGTAGTCAAGATGTGGAGAAAAGATCTAGGCTGGTGATGATGACGTGATGACTACCGAGTGTTGCTCAACTTAGGAACTCTGTACAGTACAGTACAGTACTGTATGTACTCACAGTACTATACTGTGTACGATAGCGCTTTAGCACGTACTGTACACTGTAGTAGCATGACTGTACTGTACGGTATACTGTACTGTACACCCTCGAGCGTGTTGGACCACCTAAAGACCTCCGCGTTAGTCATTCCGTGATCTCTCCTTGCTTGCTTAACAGCGACAACATTGGTCTATCATGGCGACTTTGAAAGAAATTTGCTCCGGATTGCCTGTTGATCCATTGCCACCACCACCTCCACAAGAACGCGATACCAGTGTTCCACATGCGCCAGTTCGTAAAACTAACTTGACTTTTGAGGAAGAAAAGGTATAATTTCAATCTGTATCTAAAGGACTTGTAATGGCAGTGTAAGACCATCACTTGACTCGACACTCTACAGCTTAGCTAAATTGAATAAAATACGATGGTAGTATCCATACATGATGATATTGAATGTACTATATAGTGTACACCGAAATCAATGACTTTCCTGTGCAATGGGATGATACCATTTTATTCAAGGTCTGTCGATTAGAGCTGCCGATGCAGTAGTTCAATAGCTAGCAATCGAAGCCTAGATGATCGCTTGCTCTAATTATGAGAGGCGTTGACATGGATCCGTATACGCTTATGTACATCAGTACATGTAGTATATTTATTTTATTTTATTGTACTACTGTACTATAATCATAATCAATAAAATTGCCTTTTATAGGAAGGTAAAGTGTTATAATGTTCACTGTACGGTATGATGGTAAGGATTCGTAATTAAAAATGGCTAAACAACTTTCCATGAGCAGTTTCTATATTGCCTTTCATATTGATAATGATGATATCCAAGCCTATATTAACGTATAGTAATGATGACTTAGAGCAAAAACAACTGTAATATCTTAAAACGCCTTGGTACGGTATTACTCTTGAAGTAACTAAACTACTGTGTATATGTTACACATACATAAAATGCTAAAGTTTGTTGATACACAAAATGCTAAAGTTTGTTGATACACAAAATGCTAAAGTTTATCGATACATAAAATGCTAAAGTTTATCGATACACAAAATGCTAAAGTTTGTTGATACATAAAATGCTAAAGTTTATTGATACACAAAATGCTAAAGTTTGTTGATTGTCAGCAAGGCTAATTTTTGCTAGTACAAATTCTACTCCGAAAGAAACATCAGTAATCAGAACCTAAAATAGATCACTGCAGGACTATAGCATAAAAGAGGATAACCATGATTATGCTGAAAAATAAGAGCTTAAACACAATATTAACTTTGCTTTTTACTATTGAAACGTAATATTTTGCTATAGTGTAGTATAGTAGCCAAAGTTGACCCACTGATCAATTCTTAATAAATATAACTGATATAAATCAATTAATTACAAGCACATAATAGTAATCGTTCGCTGCACACAGGTGTGAAATTGTTAATTGTATGCATCTATAGAATGTATACTAGTGTTCATACGTATATAACGATAACGATATTACTGCCATTTTATCTTACAGCTTGCATTGAAAAATGCCCTTCGTTATTTCCCAATCGAATACCATCCTGAGTTGGCTCCTGAATTTGCCTATGAACTAAAGACATACGGCCATATTTATATGTATCGATTTCGTCCGGCTATTCCAATGAAGTAAGATAAATACATTAGATTGAAAATGATGATGCACGTTCAGTCCTTTCTGTAATATAGTAATTGAGTATAACTAGGAACGCTAGCTAATGAGATCGCGTTCTGCTATCTTAATTACAATTCTGATAGAATTATGTAAACTCGATTCCCATTCCTATCTTATTTAGATGGCATCTAGTTCTGAAATAAGTATTTATAAAATACCATCTCATTATAATTGTAAATAACAGAGCCTATCCGATTCATGAATATCCAACCAACACGAAACAGGCTGCTGCAATCATGCATATGATTATGAATAACTTGGATCCCGAAGTAGCTCAAGTAAGAATGTTCAACAAACTTTTTTGATATCTACAGGATCATACAATAATTAATCGTTATATTTTATACATTACTATAATTATAAAATGATAATGTATGGTATTCCTTTAGCCTCCCTCTCATTTTATTTGTAGTTTCCGCACGAATTAGTAACGTACGGGGGCAATGGTCAAGTTCTGTCAAATTGGGCACAGGTACGATGAGATGCTATCAAAAGTATACAGTTTTTACTTATTTACAAGTTAAATCTTATAATATGAGAAGAGCTACAAAAAATAAATAAGCCAACATAACGATGATGCTAGTGCTTATACCCAGTGATCTGGTACTTGTTGTCTAATGTCATTCCCAGGCGTAATAATGCTAAAAATTGGTGATAAAATTTTACAAAATACCAGTCGTATGAAACATTTTATTATTTCTAGATATTTTTTTCATCGCTAATTTGTGTATGAGCGTTATATTACATTGTTTAGTGTTGTACGTACATTTAACATGATTACATTAATGTACTAACTATTAGCTTTTCATTTACCGCAAATGGTAAAGTTTTGGATATTGATGTACTATTTGGCGGAAATGAATGAAGATCAAATGCTGGTTATGAATTCTGGTCATCCACAAGGACTCTATCCAGCCTTTCCGGATTCTCCAAGACTTGTTATTTCGAATGGCTTGGTAAATTTATCCATGGCCTATCATGTTCTTTACTAAAGTTATATAATTGTATAATTTACGCCTATCCCTGTGAACCTTCTTCATATCGTCGTTACATCCAGATTTATCAATCTATCTTTTGTATCTAGGTTATTCCTAATTACTCTTCTCGTTCGGACTATGAACGGATGTTCGCGTTAGGTGTTTCAATGTAAGTGTACAGTTCGTATTTTAATTTATAGGTAGAATGCTGATAAAAAATTTCCTACTACATTTCAGGTATGGACAAATGACTGCAGGAAGTTATTCTTACATTGGACCACAGGGAATAGTTCATGGTACAACGGTAAAGACGCATTATATAGGATAAAACTAAAAACTATAGTGCTATATTATTTTGCCGACCTATACGCTTCTTAATTTGATCAATTGGACTAAGCCAAATAAAAAACTTTCACAGTTTCTATTCATTCATATCGGTAGAAGGCTGAGTAATGATGCTATTTGAAAGATATAATAAATATTATATATATTTAATTATACAGATAGCACCATTGATTGATTATGATTTAAATTGAAATTAGATTACTATTATGAATGTTGCTCGACGTCGAACTGGCACATCTGTTATGAGTGGAAAGGTATTTTATATTTATCATTAAAGTATACAACCATACACGATAAAATGAACTCATAGTATGCTGTTGTTGTAAGGTTTTCGTCACTTCAGGCCTGGGAGGTATGAGTGGCGCTCAACCCAAAGCTGCCGTAATCTGTGGTTGTATTGGTGTTGTAGCGGAGGTATTGTAATGAATTCAGCTTAGAAAATTTCGTTGGTATTTCACAAAAGTAATTGTTTAGCGATAGAATATTCGTTTAATGTGATTATGTTAGGTCAGCAAAGATGCTTTAGAGAAGAGGCATAAACAGGGGTAAATACAGCGTATATCTTTATAACAATGTAAACCTAATCTATCCACTCTTTGAGTACACTCATAATTATCATTTGTTAGATGGGTGACTACCGTTTGCACGTCCTTGGAAGATTGCATAGCACGAATAAGGTAAGCAAATTAACCCTAAAATCATGTTTAGTAATATAGTAACTATATTTCTTCAATTAATCATCTACAGATTTATATCATTTAATCACTTCTTCAAACTAATTTGTTTCTTTAAGATATAAGCAGATACTCATTACTGTAGCTGACTATTAGCTATAATTGATTTGATGTTCATATCAGCTTTTATTTATACTTACTGCTATTCTCCTCTATATAACTATTAATACTATTCAGGGAGTACAAAAAAAAGGGAGAAGCTGTTAGCATAGGTTTCCATGGAAATGTTGTGACTCTATGGTAAGGTTTATTTTTCACACATATCATCACGTATCCAATGTTTGTTAATTTATCTATCGCCTCTCCAATACAGGGAGGGACTTGCGGAAGAGTATGAAAAAACTGGAGAATTATTAGTCGATTTTGGATCAGATCAAACATCTTTACATTGCCCATTTAACGGTGGTTATTACCCAGTACAGGTAGTCCAGATATAACTTAAACTTACTACGGCAATCGCAATCTACATATCTACTTATTCGTTTCAGTATGGATCAAAGGGATGCAAGAAATACGTTATTGTCATGATTACGCAGTAAAGAATTTTCTACATATATCGTATATTTTTGATACAGTTAACTTTCGAAGAAGCACAGAAAGTTATGGTAGAGAAACCCGACAGATTTAAGACTATGGTGCAAGAAAGGTTATTTTTGATATCTATATAGCGCTTGTACCTGTACTTTAATTCGCTATTTTATACTCTTAAATATATAATACTTTCTTTTATTAGTTTACGTCGTCAAATTGCAGCAATAAATAAATTATCTGCTCAAGGTATGTATTTCTGGGATTATGGAAATGCCTTCCTACTTGAAGCTGGACGTGCAGGTAATTTTCCTTTATCGGATGTATACTTACTCTGTTTATTATTAACCAGAAGAATTTTATTGCGTTGTATTTATTGCCACCTAACTATGCTATATATGAAAATATCTTGCGAATGTTATAAAGTATTAATGTTACTTTATTATTGATTTTGATTTGCTATATCACAAGGTGCTGATGTATTTAAAGAATTCTCCGAAGGCAAATATAAATACCCAACTTACATTCAAGACATAATGGGGTAATTGCAAAATATCGAAACTAAGTTTTGGTTGAGCCCTTGTTATTATAAAAAGTAATATTTCTTTCTCGCTATTCTTTCTTTATACCTACAGAGATATATTTTCTCTTGGCTTTGGCCCATTTAGGTAATGTTATTTGTATGAAATTAAATCTCCTTGATTTTCTAATTTTGTGTTGATTTGATACCGTACACATTCTAAGACTATATGACCTATATTTCATATAATAAAGGTGGGTGTGCACTTCAGGGAATCCTGTGGATTTAGAGAAAACTGACGAAATTGCAAAGACTGTATTACTTAATGCAATTGGGGAAGGAGGTTCATTTTATAGAGTATCAATTTTTATATATTAGACGTCAATGGTTATTAAAAGCATCGTAAATATTAATATAATAATGCTTCTCTTAGTTCCAGAAAATATTCAGGAACAATATGAAGATAATATCAAATGGATTACGGAAGCTGCAAAGCATAAAATGGTACTTCAAAACATTGATCAGCCTTAAATAATAAGTCGTACCTAGATGATGCATTTGTATCATCGTAAGCTCCCTAAAACTAATAACAATACTTGAGAATGATTAGCATAGTAATGAAGGTATCTACATAGGTTGTAGGCTCGCAAGCTCGTATATTATATTCCGATCTGAAAGGACGACGCGCTATAGCATTAGCTTTCAATGACGCTGTTAAAACTGGAAAAATCGAGGTACTCTGTTTGTAGAATCGATACAATAATTTACAATAGGATTGTATGGAGCACTGGTTAATACTCAATATATAATTATTTCTGTTCTCGTAGACTGTTTGATATGTTCTTACTCATATCCAGACGGTTATTATTTATTGCCATAGGCTCCGGTAGTTATTACCAGAGACCATCACGATGTCAGCGGTACGGACAGTCCTTTCCGTGAAACTTCAAATGTTTACGATGGTTCTTGCTTTTGTGCTGGTAATTAAGTATATACGAGTTAAATGCTTTAGCTATATGAACTTTGGTTAGTTCATCAATTGCGTGAATTGAGAATTGGATATTATTTTTAATCGTTATCAGATATGGCAATACAAAACGTTATTGGAGATTCTTTTCGAGGAGCGACTTGGGTATCAATTCACAATGGCGGAGGTGTCGGCTGGTATGAGTTTCACTGTATAAAGTGTATAATTTCGTGATTTTTATTGCCAATACATTAGTTTCTCTGTAACGTTTCTAACTCGTCATCACCTTTGAATCTTGACGTAGGGGAGAAGTTATTAATGGTGGATTTGGTATTGTCTTAGATGGAACTCCCGTTAGTATTGTGTCGATATCAGTTTAAAATATTAGCTTATGTATTGCCTACCCGACTTCGAAATTAGTTATGTTCATTAACTTACTACAATACAATAATTATCATAAATTCAATTAGGAAGCTGATGAGCACGCTGCATCTATGCTTATGTGGGATGTCTTAAATGGGGTAAATTAAAATTCGAATGAACGATAAATCCTTTACGATGAAAGGACTGCATACATCATTGTATAGTAATAATTTCAAGTGTATGTATACTTAATTCTTTAATTTTATTAGATTTCCAGACGAAGCTGGACAGGTAACTCCAATGCTGAAGCAACTATAAAACTTGCTATGAAAGATATTCATAATTTGGAGGTAACTGTTCCATACCATGTCAAAGATCACTCAGTAATAGAGTCAGCTTTAGAAAAGTGGCACAACGGCTAGAATTCATCATCCTATTTGCATCACTATAGCATTGAGTTTGATATCACCAGAAATTTGAACGCTTTAGCATCCACAGCTTTAAAAATTACGCCTGACATACTATTTTATAACACCTATCATTGTAACTGAGCTACTCGATGTTATCTCAAAGTTACGCAGATGGTTCGAGATAAGTAATCATAATCATAGTAGTCATGATTAAGCAGCAACAGATGAGTGCATAACAATCACAAATATGCTTATAATAATATGTAGCCGAAACGCCAGATTCTGGTAGAATCTCTTTCGCAATATTGTAATGTTTAGAAATTTACAGTTACAATTACATATTATATACTCCAATATGTAAGTTTTCGAGTGAACTTAGAAATTAATTATTCACAGTATTAAAAATATTTATCCAAGTTGTACGTGTAGTGTAATGCAACTAGCAATAATCTCTCGTTTGTAATAAACTTTCAGTGAGGAATACATCCTTTAATGGCATTTATTATTCCGCATACAACCATATTGCATAAGGTTGTTTATGCTGGATGCTACAGTTAAATAACGTTCATTAGTTAACAATATAACGTATAACTTGCCTAATAATTATGATCGGTACTACACGTATAAAATAAAATTTAAATTTATTAGCTATTTGCTATTCTGAAATAAAAATATATTAAAGTGGCACAACCATAATAGTATATTTCATATATACTGCATCTCATAGTTAAAGCATAGCTGACCATTATAATAAAAAGATATACAAATTTATTAGCCTATAAAATCAGATTTTGGAATGTTACTAGGAGCATGCCGGTTGCAAAATTTTAATATACACAATATCGTTTCTGCATTCAGTAGCTTTATAGCAAATCGTAATAAATAGTAATTCAATAGTCTCAATAATGCAATACATAATATGTAGCTATTTCGATATCATTCTAACGAATGAATACCAATTATATTAGCCAAATTTGTAAGTTGTGAAAGTTCTATCAAATATCGGCTTACATGGAACAATTGCTCCTAATTTTGTACATAGTAAAAATACGCCTGACATTTTTCGATGTAAGGAATAACTTTCCTCTGGTGGTGGTGTTAATCGATGTTGTAACATAATAGGAACAAGGCTTCTTATTTTATATGTTAAAGTTTGATCTCGGAAATTGTACGGTTCACTAAAAGAAAAAGGTTCACCAAGTGCTACTACAGCTTCGATATGGGCTTCAGTCATTACCTAGAGACACAAAGTTACATATAATGTTACCTTTACAGAAGTGATAAATTCATTTTAATTATTCGCAGTATAATACAAATCGAATTTTGAAAATAGGCTAAATTTATAGCAAATTTTTACCTTTGATTCATAACCAGTAAGAAAACCTAACTTCTTCGATGCTTGCTCGATAGTCTTTCTGTCCTTTTTAGAAGCAGCATTGATAATCTACAAGGCAAGAATTAACAAATAGCACCGTGATTATATTTTATAATACTATATATCGAATAAAAATAATACATACTTTGAAGTACTCGTCAACAAAAGCTTTGTCGTATCCACGAGTGGCACCAAAGTCTAGCAATATAACCTATAGTAATGGGATGGATGCGATAATTTAAATTAAACGATAAAGTAAAAGTACTGAGTAACGCGAGAATTACAGCAGAAATAATCTTACTTTTCCACTGAGCGGATCGTAAAAAAAATTTGACCAATTTGGATCAGTTTGCATATATCGTAATTCAAAAACTTCTCGAAGGCATAAATCTAGAATATTTAAGCTTATCTACGGTAAAATAATAATAATAACATACAGAAGAAATTAATCTAAAATGGAAGCATTGCAATTGAATGTGCAAGTTAAGAAATTTAATCACTACTTTACAATAATGAGCATATTGTAGTTTATCATACCCTATTACGAGTCTCTTGATCCAAATCGAACGTTTTATCTAACGGCATTCCTCGAATGAATTCACACGTTAAGACTCTTTTGGCGGTTAATTCAGGAATTATTTCCGGGATATAAAACCTCTCATCATCCTTAAGTAATTTCCTAAATAATAGGATGATAATTAAAAATATACAGAAATCCACGATTCTATAACACATTTTAAAGTCATCAAATGAATACAGTAAATTGGATGACAACAAGTTTGTATCATCAGTGAAAACTTTACTTCATTTTTTGTTGGCATTCGGCCTCTCTTTCGTAATCGACTTCCCATGCCAATTCTCTTTTAGCAACTGTGACAGCATTCTCCGCATACATACCTATAAAATTTTCACAAAATAGATGTTGGAAGAGGGTACTAATATTTTTTACCATAATCCACAATTATTAGTATACCTTCAGGCAGCAATTTCCACATATTAAGAATGGTCATTAGTGTATCAAGGTCGCTATTGATACTATTCGCAACGCCAGGATACTAGTGTCAATCACATAATATTATACATGATAAATTAGAGTCAGTAGCTCTTTTAAAAATTTCCTAATACTAATGTTGATGACATCGGTAACGATTGTATATCACGATGGGTATCATATGAATATTCACTTATATTAATTCTACCTTTGAACAGTAATTTACCTGAATTTTAATAGCAACGACACGACCATCCTTTAGAACAGCACGATGTACTTGGCCAATTGATGCAGCTGCAACAGGTTTAGGATTAAATTCCGCAAGATTACTTTTCCAGTCATTCCCAAGCTCTTCCCGTAACACAGCCTTCACGTACGGCAGCAAAAAAAAATTTTCAATGTTAGATAAGAAATCGCAATTGCTATCTATCTCAATTTTTCAATTACTGTGATGTCTTACTTCCATTTGGTATCGAGGCATAAAATCGGCACTTTGTCTGACACGCTCAAAAATACGTTGCAATTCCGGAGAAATTAGAGAGTTATCTAAACAACAAAATAAAAACATTTAAATCCTTAAAGTTCGGGATAATTGTTTGGAAAAGCGTAGAGCAGTAAATAATAACATTTAAAGAAATTACAGCTGCAATTTTTATAAGCACAGCCAACCTTGAATACTTAGCATTTGACCAAGTTTAAGAGCAGCTCCACGTAAATTGCATAGAGTATTGATAATTTTCTCAACATTGGCTTCGCTTAAAAATACACTACCGCCAAGACCATTCGCATCTGATTCTGCTAAAGGTGAAATTTACAGCAAATATATTACATAAATAATTATAATTGAAGTATCCATGAACGGATAATATGAGTTACTAGTACACTATAATGTAAAGTTGTAAGACATACTTGCTGTGTAGCTTTAATAAAAATAAAGTAGAGTTCAATATAGTATAAAATTGTAAAATATCAATCACTTACGTGTCCTTTTGACACCTAAGGCTTTCTTTGTTGCTTCAGTTATAGCGCCGATACCTAAACTGGCGGCTAAGCCTGAAGTAACAGATAAAATGGTAGCAATATTCATCAGTTGCTATTATGAAACCATGGCATAAAATGAGGCTTACAGTATAATTGTGTAACGTCTCAATCTATGGTCTGTAATTAACTAATTTAGTATCTAATATATATTACGTTTCAGTAAGCTAGTAACTATAATGTATGCCAATATTTGATATACGCATGGAATATCATCGTGTCTTAGCACGATATTCTATACATCAGTGTTTAGTGGCAAAATTAATATTGCATTCAGCCCTTTACGAGAGAGTCACAACAGTTATAAAACTGCTAATCTCCCATACACAAAGAATGCAGTCAGTTAAAACCTTATGATCTAAGTTGAGTAGCATAAGTTTAAAAGCTATTAAGTCAATGTTAATTTGATATTACCGCTATACTTCCACAAACGGCCAATTTTTGTCGAAGGCACGGCTTTTTCTTTTGCACTTTCCGATAGCTGTATAATAGTAAATACTATTAAGAAACTGCAGGCAGAGATAGATTGACAGAATCCAAATGTACTAAGAGAGGCAATAATATACAGTACATTTTTAAATGATCTAAAGCGTAGAAAATTCTACTACTCCTATATTATAGTTCATTATCGCAGGTTAATCTGTTTTATATCATTTTGTATGATTACCATTTGTTCCGGTACTGATTTATTGATTTGATTTTCGTCGTCTATTTTAGAAAATTCCTGAGTTTTATTCATAGTATTTTCTAATATTTTGTCTGTATTTTCAAAATTGATTGCAAAGCCTGAACTTTTGCTCTGTGATGTAACACTAGAAGCATCTGCTGTTGTACTTGGCCGATCTTGCGTTATTGATGACATCGATGTAAACGTATCATTGGTTGGGTTAGTATTCAATGGTGAGGCCATCCGCTGAACATTACTATTACTTTGATTAGAATGATCTAAATTGATGTTATTAGTTATTGGTGTAGAAGCAGTGGATGGCATAGTTAAATGATCCGATACGACTTGATCAGAAGTCTTGCTGGACTTTAGCATTTCGCCTTTGGCATGTCCAGATGCAGTTAGATTATCGCTTGATGAAGTATTTGTCGAATTTAAATCCGGTGAAAGCTGATCGCCTCCTCTATCAGAATATCCATATTTGGGTGATAATTTCGAGCCTTTAAGGCCATGATATAGCTGACTTATGGAAGAACGAAGACTAGAAAACTCCCATTCTTGCATGAAACGTTGGGCAGATTCTTGTTGAGCCGATTTGGCTATCACACGGAAACCTTGTAGTAAGCCACTAATTTCCGATAATCGCGACATTTTACGTACGTCGTATATCCAATTGATTCAATAAATAATGTAGCGAATAATGTCTCCTTTTCTAATATAAAACGAGTATCATGTGGAATTAATGGTCTAATTCAAAAGATATGAAAAACTCAATGTAGTGATGTCTGCTTAGGCTTCGAATTTCAGGTCACTGCATACGGAAAAATGATTGCAAATAGACGTTTTATGATATCATTGAATTCTTTTTTCTCCTTTTAATATTATCAACTTTTATAGCATTTCCTGGGAGGGAAAGCCGTCCAAGGCTGGTGATATCCTAATAAGACACCAATGTAACAGTGATTACATACAGAGTAGGATAAAATTAGCAATGCAATCTACTTCAATAGCGTACAGTGTATAACTACCACTGCAACTGTAAGAAAATGTGGATCAATTAAAGAATAGGGCGCAACTAGTTTTCTATGCGATTTGATGTATAGCAAGGATTGCTGAAGAGAGAGAGAGAGATGCGATCGAGTGTCCTCGATCGCATTAGTGATGCCTGTCGTTGTTTGTCATGTTACGAGTGCTGTAACCGAGTTTTCAAAGGCGGCGCTTTCCAATACAATGAAGAGAACTATTATAGATATTAAGATATTCATCACTACTCCAGGTCAAGGGTGGAATAGATACCATAAAAGTACTACGTAAAACTTACGCAGAAAGAGCTGAACAATTTACTATTTAATCATTAAGATGAATATTAGCAAGATTACTCTACCTTAAAGAATGAATATTCCAATCGTTGTACCGGGCAACGTGCTCTTGCGATATGCTGAATGTATGATAGTCGAACTGGAAGCGTATGCACTGTTTATACAGTATCTACAGCACAGTGTACAGTGTACAGTAAGAGCAGTGGATGATGACATCGTACTGTACTGTACGGTACGACATACTGTACAGTATTGTACAGTACGGTACTGAATGTCATGTCACTTAATTTGCACTACACTAATGTACGGTGCAGTACGATACTGAATGTCATGTCACTTAAGTTACCCTACATTACTGTACGGTACGTGCGTACAGTATTACGGTACAGTACTGTACTGCACAATGCACAGTGGAAAAAAATCTTCTTACCTGCACAGTACAGTACGCTACAGCCTCTAATTTTCCACATGGGACAGTACTTAGTACTGTACTCCATGATGCAACGTTCAAAAGTTTGTGACGCAATATTTGAACAGGGAAACTCGAGCCGTCCTTGGTACTGTACTGTATCGTATAGTGAGTACAGTACAATACAGTAACAACAAAATGATCTCATCTCTGCGTGCGCTGCGCATCGAACAGGTTGTCATTGAGATGGTGGGAGATTTTTGCCACGACATCTGTTTTACACATCCTCAAGCAAAGATAGAAGAAGAAAAGCTTCTCTTCTATCCCTTATCACGGACTCACCAATGAATTCAGGAATATACAAATGCTGTAATTCACAATTAAGGGACTGTAACGTTGCAGCTGTGAAGGATGAAGACTACTCAATTTTTTCAGCTAAAGAGTAGATTACTACGAGACAAATAGATTACAATGTAGATTATTCACCAGAGGCACTGCCAAAGTGGGAGAGCTTTACTAAGCTAATACAGGACAGTAGTAAGGTAGCAATCTATTGCAAGGCTTTTTCGTCATCCTCTTTACCAATTTCTCTCTACAGTTAACAACAGTTAGTATAATTTCATGACACAACTACTCACTGCCCAATCACTGCTCCATCGCTCGTCACAATTTTATTCATTTAATCACTATTAATAGATTAGAAAGTATCCAATTGCACACAGTAAATCACAGCGAGAGTTAGCTCTGCTAAAATGGGTTGCTTTACTCACCATCTACGAATATGGCAAGGCTTTTTTGTCACTCTAGAGTGCTTTATAATATTAGCTAGCTATGTATTGCAAGGCTTTCTTGTCACCTTGCCAACTTTCTCCTCTCTCTCTTTACCAGTATATTACAACAACAATCTTACTACAGAATTATTGACTCTAAGCCAGTCTCCGACGGACAGAATACTCGCTATGAGGGAGAAAGGGTATCCATACTTGCTATGAATATCGAATCGACAGTAGACAGTTCAAAAATTCAACCACTTGTCTATCCATAACTACAAGCCTACTTATGAGTATAACTGTGTATCTGTACAGTATATTAAAATGGAAAGAAAACGATAGCAGTGGATAACTACGATACTAAATTAACCTTCTAAACTACATTATGATCTACAATATATCAAAACTGCAAATAAGAACGCACTACAGCATACACCGCATATATAGTACAGTAGGGTAATTACCAACGCGATAGGAGGATATTGGGATCTGAAGTGGTGTAAACACATTGACTATGCAATCTATTCTTCATGAGTGCTTGAAGCAGGCAAATGTTGATATAACGCAATACGTTGCCACGACGAATTTTTGCATATCATGAGATAGCTATTGAATTGATTAAAATATAGAGCCTAAGGAACAATTACTTTTAATAACGGTAGAAATAAGACAGGTCAAAATTAGAATTGCTAATGGTGTACGTGTATAGCAACAATCGATTGGCTATGGTCGATTCAAACATTCTACTTATTTATAACTAGTTGATCCTCTTTCATAAGCAATAAAAATAGTTTTCTATATCGATTCCATTTGTTTTGCATAGTATAAAGAAATAATAGGAATGGTAGTTATTATTAGAATACAATCTGATCTATCCTAGCGATCCGTAAAATTAACATCTTGTAGGATCCAGTACAATAGCTATCTCTTAAAGTGTTGATGATATTCAAAATAGCTATGGGTTTACATATTCATTCTTCTCATCGTCAACACGATTGAAATTAATCATAGTCGGAAAGTAAAGTAAAATGTATGGATTGACTTTATCCTCAATTGTTGACTAGGTAGATCAACTATAGGCTAGCCATTCTTCTTCTATCATCAAAACAATCAGTGATCAAATTAATTGAAACTCCATCGGATGAATGTATTTTCTTCGTTGTCACCTTGAGGATATTTGCATGAGTTATTGTCTTCCGGCGTGGTGTAATTAATAGGCAATCAATGGATTATTTTTGATAAAGTTCTGCTTAACCTCCCGCATTCTTTCCAACAGTGGAATATAAAAATGACCGCATGCTCAATAACAACAACAGAATACAATTTTAATTCTCTTCTATTTAGGGAGCATAAAAATTGGAGTCATCTTGTTGGCAAATTGTGTGGTAGCCATTTTATTGCATATACCTAGAATAGAAATAACTGGATCAGTTATGGTAATTAGATATGAACATTAAGCTGGATCAATATTTCATCAAAGACAGAGGTTAATAAACGCTCGAAAATAGCATTGAAATGCAATTTTGATATCATGCAGTGTAAACAGTATGGCGTAAGCAAGTATACGCGTATTATAAATTATTCTAATGGATAATAACCAGGATCATCAACAATCGATGACGTGACCATTGAAATAGAAGCCATGATTAGAATACAGACAATAAGGAATTAATTTGCAAGATTGGAACTCGATAACTATCTACTTTAAATGTCTTACTATAGCTAATGAGAATGACAATATGATATTATCATGACCATGACGTTTTATTTGTCATTAAGGCATCAATGTAGTCCATACTTTTATAGAATGTGTAAAAAGAAGACAATAAGCGCCACACTATCAAATTAAACTCATAGACTGTAGTTGAACTTTTTCTCCTATCTTCACTATAATATTTTTTTGCACTTCTTCTCCTATGATGATGATGCTCAATTGGCCAATGTAGAGGCAATCGTGATAACTTGTGGATAAAATTACAGACATTCAATCCAAATTATCCAATCAAGATCCAAAATTGTTGGTAAATGACATCAACTATTTTCAATTTTATTGTCGATATTGTTGATAATGTGTGGAAACCTTCGTCTTTTTTCTCTCTATAATGATTGATTAATTCAGCAGGAAGATGATTATTTCCACTATCAACTTAACTTCCTGTTACTGTTTTTCTTTTAAATTTTCTCTCTCTTTTACACGTACAGTAGATCAATATCTATCAAACTTTACTGGATCTAGTTTGAACAATTTCTTCTTTATTTGTATTGAATTTCGATTATTTTAATGTTATCCAGCAATTAATCGAACTTAGTGATAACGATTGAACAGTAATAATTGTTATTATTCAACTTAATGAGTCCAATCAAAGATAAAATGGCACTGACTGTGAATTTAATTGCTTCTATAGGCTATCCATCTCCATACTACATTAATAAATAATTTTCTCTACCTGAGAAGTATCTCATTGCAATGTTTTATTAACAGAATCGACACTCAATCAAGGTAACCAATCTTATCAACATCATTAACTAGATCGATTAATTGCTAATTGCCTATACTATATTCGGGTATGTTACTGCTGTATACATTTCAATATCAAAGGATTAATAATGTTGAAATCGGTAAAAGGATCGCAAAAAATGCTAACGTGCTTTAGATACGATTGGTTATCGAATAAGAAAGCGACATAGACATACACAAGTAATCGTTAGTAACAGAATTAAAATCATGAATGACAACTTCTTTCTTTCAACATTGTTGTACTTTAATCGACCATAAAAATTTACTTGTAACTGTTTCTTGTGGAAAGACGCTTACAAAAAAATTGACCATTACGCTTTTATGCGAAGTATCTTTAACACGAATGGATTGCGGAAATTAAAGTCCATCACAATATCATCAAGATGATGATTGACTAATTTCAAATAGAAAGCTTTCCTCGTTAATATAACTCTTAATCAAAATAAGTCGTGACGGATATCTACTCTCAATTTAATTTCATTGCAATACAGCATATAAATACCATCATCGATATAAGCGCTTTTCCTCCTTAGCAATATAAAATTCTTCATGATATCATTAATTACAAGGCATTCGTAAAAGATTGATAGCAACTTTTATATAGAACCCCATTCCAAAGAGATTCATTTTCTTTACATCGTCTTTCGTCTAAGGCTTCTTCTTCATGACATTAGTTTTACCTGTATTATGGATTTTATTCATGATTGCTCTGACTTACATACAAATCAAGATATTCATTATCGGCAGCACTTTCTTCGCCAATTTCTAACTGCAACATGGTGCCTTAATAGTTATCCATTTTACTTACTGTCCTATAGCTTTGTAAATCAATTTCTTTCTACCAATTGTGATGGCTCCTCACGCCAATGCTTGACTTACATACCCAAAATTGATTTCGATCGACAGGCCTAAAGATATGATGATCACAAGAAATCTTTTGTATAAATGAATCATACTCATAAAATAGAGGATAATTTTACAACAATTTTCCTACATTAATCTAAAATCTTCAATCCTATTTAAGCTCTATTTTCCATGAAATCAAGCAAGTTTATATTGCCCCCTTAGACCTTTCGTATCAAGCTTTTCTATATATCATCAAGCACTAATACGATTTCTTTGTCCCTGTCCTATTAAGTATATTCACGATCGAACACTAGCCGCTACATTTCCTTCTTAATCTATTTTTATAAGCTCTATTGCTACCTGATTTGTAAATTTTTCTACAAAATGGTAGCGATTTATTTTTATTTTCCTGCCATTTCCCATGATTAATCATGTCAGGAACGAATAAATTCGAAAAATGAACATTAACTGCAGTTATATCCAATTAATGACTTTCTTCTATGAGCATGATTAATTTTACTTTGTGTTTCTATTCCTTCTATGGTAAATTAAATCATAACCGGCTAGTAAAATTGAAAAATCCTTTATTTATAAAATATTCTTGTTGTTTAACTGTCTATCAATCATTTCTCAAATTGTGACCGGCATTTCTTTTATTTGCATTGACTTTTTCATCGATCATCGATGCTCTACTGTGCATAAATCATATCTCAAAGTTTCTATATCCGGGTATTATTTATTCACCATTAACTTTTTATTTTCAGATGAGAATTGACGGACATGTATGATCCTACTAAATTGCTAGTCACTTGAAATCTGTTGATAGATTTAGTTTTCACTATACTGTCAAAACGAATAATTCTGACTAACTCTTTCTAGAAAGTAAAAATTCTAGTGCAGAATTACTAGTAAGTCGATGATCTTCATGCAACTTGTTCAATATATTGAAATAATATCACGATTCAAGTCGCCTTTGCCATATCCTATTACATAATCTCTGATCATCACCGTTTTTTAGTCTCTAATAAAGTTATTTCATCTCTTCTTCGCTTTACTCAATTTTTTTCATTCTTTCCGCCATTATTTCTTAGCAGTTCCTTCCATTTTCTATCGCTAATCATTATAACTTTATTATTCGTATGCTCATTATCACCTAGATCTGCCAATGTTGTGATTTTTCTATTCTACTCTTTAAAGTCGACTATAGTACTGTTAATATATATGCGTATAATACATATAGAAAAAGGAAACTATCCCTGGGAAGATCGTTTCTTTAGACCTTTTTTAGCAGCTATTCATTCTATTTCCAGGCCATATTTCAGAATTTTCCATCTATCCTTAGACCTTAATGTTCATTTGCCTGGATTTCAAATACTTTTTTACTTTTATCAAGTTCGAGCTCATCAATTATAACTGACGACAACAAAGACTGTGCTTAAAGCATTTTTATGATAATCTCTACAGTAGAGATTTTTTCTATCTTTACTTAAGAACTCTATCTAATTACACCATAGAAAAATTGCAAGTATTAATTAGATTCATTTCCGATCATTAAAATATAATTTCTTTTCAAGTGTCTAGATCAATTTTTACTATCGATATATCGTTCATGGACCTTATGACAAAAATGTTTATAGTTCATAACGACTTCATCAACATCAATTTTTTACTGACAATCAAAGTCTTTCTTTAATCAAAAAGTCTTAAATTAGTTGTGAAAGTTTCAGAACCGATAAATAGTATACTGATAGCGCTTAATTACCTGATTCTCTTTTTAGATTTTATCTTTTATTATTTTTAGGAGTATCTTATCGTGATCTTCTCTTTTCATTTCTTGATTGAGAGAAGGTGCTAATACCTTTTAATGATGATAAACTAGAGGATAATGATCAATTATGGCTATCTTTTGTCATCTCTTTCAGTAACTAGCATCTTTCTATTAGTAGTATCTCTGTTCAAATTCACTTTACTACTCTTAACCATTGCAGTTTATGCTATAATACTTCGTAGTAAGTATAAAATTCAAGTGAAGATCAATTTCTGATAATCCATGTTCGATCTCTTTTACCAGTCTCATTTTACCTTTTTGATTACATTTCGTATATGATTTACAGCATAAATCTAAAGAAGATTGTAATAGCAAGAGTAAATGTTCATAGAAGATTTCGTGCCTACCTTAATTTAAATTCCTTTCTATTCTAATAATGGATATATAGCCTAGTTATAATGACATATTTCCAGAGTTCGAGTATCCTAATTTGCATGGACACTCTACTATTTGCTATAATCTTCTATCGTTCTCGCTTTAACTCTTAATTTTAACTCATCATTGTTGCTACAAGTATCATTCATTCTACCTTCAACAATGTCGTTGTTAACCATTTATTCATACCGTGAATATAATCATCTTGCAATAAATCTAATGGATATTGTGGATACTTTATTATTTAAGCAGCTTCAATCATTTTCGAACACTATTATTAGGTTTACTGTCTTACAAAAGATTGCATGCGGTGTAATCTTGTTTTGATTCATTTTTGATTTTCCTAATCTTCGTTACATTTATCACAGAAATATCTTGATTTATTTTTTACAATATATAAGTATGGCCATTCTATTCATTCAATAGAGTAGTAAATGATAGGACTTTGTCTTTATCAGTTATTTCCACTTACAGGCCGTAGTAAAGCATTGGATATTTACTTGTAAACTTTATTCCTTCTCTTCTTAAGCCATTCATTGCTATTGAATTTTTGAATTTTATTTATAATCCAATATTGTAACCGGTCAGTCGTTTACTTTCTAGAAGAATCATTGTCAATTTATGTATTATGGTTCTCTTTTCTCTTCCTGTGTAATCTTCGGGGTTTTATCAAATGTGATAATTTCATTAGTCGTTACCATTCTTTCTATTTCTAGAAGAGCTTCAATAATTAACTTAAAAGTCTAGTGCCCATAACGATTATGCAATTGTTTTTTCCATCTAGTCCATAACATCTTTTCTGTAGAAATTATTTCACACTCCGTGGCGTTAGTAATAAGATTAGATTAATTTTCATACGGTTGATAATGAAGTGATTATTAAGAGCAAGTTATAAGGGTCGCATTGCTGTTAGTTCTTTCTATTCAATCAGCTGTGATGGCCAGTAAAAATAAAGATTCGAGTACCAAGCTAGGCATTTTATGTTAAGTTAAGAAAAGACTTTGTTCATTTCGTAGAGAGTCCAATGTACGTAATGGCGTCGCTAAAATTAGCTAATGAAAAACGATTTACTTTACTAACATTGTATTTATCCTTTGCTTTATTGAGATTATGCTGATCAATCTTACCAAGCGAATTTAAGAGAATTCACGTTATAAGCTTAATCAATACAAATAGTTAATAAGGAATTGGCTAAATGAGAAGTGTTTTGCATTGCTAAGATATTTTCTAGCAAAATATATTAATAAGGAACAATCTGAGCAAGTAATTAATACTATAATGATTTTATTCTATAAGGAATAACTTATCAGACAGTCTCCATTAGTATCGAGTTGTGTGATGGATTCCATTAGGTTTTCCATTTCGTCTCATAATCTATACAATGGAAGGGGATGAATAATTAACTTACTAATAAGTTGACATTAATTTTATATATAGTAACGTCTTAGTAATTAAATCGATTAGCAACCCTCAATGCACGGATATAGGACAGCCACAATATAAAATTTTTCTGTCAATTATTCTAGTGGTTAAGAAGAATTGATCGCAGAAGAAATCAGTACCTTACTTTCATCAATTAACATTAAATCCCTTTCTCTTGCTGTCATTATTTCATCCAATCCGACCTACTGAAGTGGACAAAGTCTTTTCCCCATCGGTTTAATATCAAATCCTTTCCTATCCTGATATCATTTTATTTAATTAAGTCTACTTGGGTCATAACTTTCTATTACCAGTCATTGCTCTATTCTATCCTATTTTGACATTATTTTCTATTTAGTTCAATCTATTTAGGTTTTCAATACATTCCTATCACGAGTCAATGTGCAAATTTTCTTTCCATTCTAATAGCATTCTAATTATTAAATTTCCTATTGCGATTGCTACCTTATTTTTATCTGATAATATCGAATCCCTTTTCTATTTGACATCATTTTTCCAATGAAATCTATTTGGGTTTTTGACACCTTTAAAGCATCAGTCATTGCAAATTCTCTTTCTGTCTTGATATAATTTATCCAATTAAATCTATTTGGTTTTTAGTACCTTGAAATCATCAGTTAACGTCAAATTCCCTTTCCATCCCGATACCGTTCTAACGATTAAAACTTTCATGCGATTAATATTTGCTATTGTCAGTTAATCACTTTCTATTTTGACATCATCTTTGTCCATTTAGGTCTATTTATTTCTTGAAAACATTCTAACCATTAAATTTTCTAAAGCGATTGCTACCTACCAATTCTGACCAAACTCTTTCTATTTTGACACTATTTTATCCTGTCAGGTCTATTTCTATAGAACGCTATTAATAATCAATATCAGACACTAGTGTTCTGCATTTGCAGTTTTCTACCCACACATCCACCATCTTATCCAGTCAGATCTTCTTGATGATTAAATATACAGACATCCATTATCTTACTAGTCAGATCTTCTTAGATCATTGAATACCTTTGCTATCATCAGCTATATCCATCCCGTCAAATCTTTCAAGGTTATTGATACCTTACTAGGATCGGATAATGTCCAATGTTAATATCACCCATCTGGTCAAAACTACATTGGTTTCGATATCTTGCTATCATCAGTCAGGTCAAAGCTTTTTCTTTCCAGACTTATGTCTGATAATTTGATCCAACCAAGGCTTTCAAGACTATTGATACTTTCCGAGTTACTCAATCGATAGAGTAACTACCAGGTTACATTATATTTAAAACTCTACTACCCAATTTAAATTAGTTTTTGTCTTAATCGATAATATTCAAACCCTATTGTATTTCATCAAAAGATAAATTTAAATTACTACCACCAGTTAATTTAAATATTTATCCAATAACCTTTATTGATTTATCATATTATAACGCTCATTGATCCAATCATCAAGTCCATTTAAATCATCACCAGTTACTGGTAGCATTTAAAATTCTATATTAATTATTTCAGGTGTATATTAATAGACAAAACGTAGGATAAAAGAATAATTTAGCTGTGATTTTTTTATCCCCCCTTAATAACAAGCTCTATCTTGGAATAATTAGTTTACCATTTATTAATAGAGTTCTATGCTATGAAAAGGAGATTATTTTCAACTCTTGTCGATGAATTTAAAAAATTTTAACTATCGCCGTTTGATTAATTTGAGATTCTAAATAAAACTATTGCATGATTGTCATTAGTGTAGCGGCGCCATCATGCCTGGAGAAAGAGAAGATGTTATACCACGTAGTGAATATCTACGTGTTAAAGAACGTCTTCGACGTAGCGAATCGGAGAAGATGGGTCTCATGATGGATCATTCAAATTTAATGCAAGATATGGATCTTAAATGTTCTCAGCAATTACAAGAAATTCAACGATTGCGACAAACCAATGAAAGATTACAGGATGAAAATGAGGAATTGTTAAGTTTATTGAATGCCCAACCGGAAGAAAATGGCCATCAACAAAATCATCATTCTAATTCACAATCCAATCAGCAAGATAGTGAGCAATATGCCAACCGCTTGGCTAGCCAGGAAGATAAGATTGACGAGCTCATCAATGAAAATCGAATACTAAAAGAAATATGTACCTACTTAGATAATCGTCATCAATCTAACTTATCCAGCTATCCTCCTTTATCTCAAGCAAGTCTTGATTTAGCTAATTCATTAGATTTAACATCAATTCCTAAGCGCCATCCTAGTCAAGACAACCATAGTCCATCTCATATCAATTATCCATTGCCGACGCCATCGAGCTCAATCCAAGTGTCCCATCTTGATCCTCCTCCTCCCTCATCTTCTTCATCATCTTCGTCACAAGAATCAAATGATTCATATGATCAAACCGCTAGTGTACCAACAACAAATCATGCCGGTAAGTTTATTCCTTTACTATTTTAATCTTTCAATCAGATTTTTAGCCATTTTTGATCAATATTTATACCATTATATTCAATAAAATTGAGCCAATTCTGTAAGTATATCTTATTTGATGACAAGCCGAAATCATGTAACAAAAGAAACCTGCTATTTCGGCACTATCCAGTTCTTGTAAATATTCCCACTACTGTATGCAATTTATATTGACATTAAATAGGAATGAACGGTTCTATTAATAACTACTCGTCTGCTAGTCTAGAACAAATCAATCCATTTTTATAGTATAGATTTACCACTATATAATTCTGTAGAGGCTAAACTATAATTCCACGATTTCTGCCCTAACTTTGCAGCTGTTATTAAAACATAAATCTTTCCATCATTTCGATAACACAGTAAAATTTAATAATCATAAAAATATATTCCTCTTGACTCAAATTTTACTAAATTATTATATTAGGGTGCTTTTGACAATAATAGTATAGGAAAATTAGTCCTTAGACTACTTATTTCAAACTATTCGCATTCATAGAAGAGATGATCATGTGGTATGATTGATTTGATATACTGATTGATACGATGATCATTATTAACGCTGTTCACATGCGAAATAGGATAGAATGAAAGAAAAATCATCACTGTTAATCACATGGTCATTATTAAAAAAATTAGCATAGTTTTCACTTACTCCCACTGCTACTATAATAAATTAGATATAAGATCAAAATTATAGCAATAGAATTAGGTTAAACAGGAGGTTTTTATATATGCGATTAAAGGCAGAAAGTCTACTGTCCATATAACCCGCTACCGGCGTACCGCTTTGCCTTATTGATGTCCGAGTACCGACGAAAAGGCTTGTTAATCGTCATGAACATATATTGTTTAATTTTAAGTTAATAGCTTTGATCTAAACCGAAGAATGGCTAGCGATATTGATATTGAATTCATCAATATTGCAAGATCAATAGTTAATTTAACAAAACATCAATAGCCACATGGCAGCGAACTAGGTTGCCTTGGATCGATGCCAGAAAGGATTGTTCTAAAAACCTTGTTTAGCACTTACTTCAGTTTTCGTTCAGTCGTTTGTCGTAGTTAAGCAATATCATAAAAAATATTCAACTTTACGCTATTATTTAACAATGATCTTAAGGAAAAATCTTAATTTCATGGGACTATGTCATAATGGGTTAGTGTTTAAATTATTCAAGAATATACTAAATGCTGGTAGGCGACGCTAATAGCGGATTCATAAAGATTAATGTTTCTGGTTCCTTTTCATTAATTACAGCATTCAGCATAGACGATCGTATATAATAATGAACACTACAAGAGTCGTAAGCCTTAGAGTCATACAATCTATAAAATGAACTTTAAAATTTTCTTAATCAAAATCAACCTCCATTAGTATTATAACTAGTGAGATAGTTGACAATAGATGGAGAGAGAATACTAGTTGCTTTTCTAGTAAAAAAACTTGTTGCACTAGTGCATGCAATTTATTCCTATTTTAGCCAGCTATTTGTTATCGAAATCTATTTGTCCTGTATTTTTTCATCTTTAAGAAACTTCAAACCGTTTAAAATTATTCATGTGATTGATAAGAGTAGCTTTATATTTAAAAAAACGCATCGATATATCGTAGATTTTTATCTAAGAATATTCTCTAGATATTCTAAGCCTGATTGTAATGAAGATCCTTAACTTCGACCATTCGATAGGCAATTTACAATTTACTAACATTATTGAGATACGTAAAGGATCTAATACTTAATCATTTAATTTTTAATACTTCATATAAATCATATTCAAATTTTGGAGATGCGAAATGAAGCAATCGAATAAAATTGTAGAGTTTGTATTTTGTAAATTTCTGCTGATAGTAAAAATCATCTAAAGAGCCGGTACCTAGTCATGACTATTCCTTTGAAATAGGAATTATATCTATATTTCGTAGTTGGGATAATCAAAAGTGAGTGGAGTGATAAATTCAGTCCGATATTACTGAAATACTACATAGTGGAAACATGGTTGTATTATTGTATACCATGTTATTGGAATTAACAATTACTATACATATTCTACATACCGCATTTCGACATATGATAAAAGTAAGCTTTCTGGATCAACATTTATTCACGAGCGCCCCATAATTATATTTGCATCGTAAAATTAGAATAATAAATTACTAATAGGGTGTTAAAATTAAGTCCAATAGTGCAATCATTGCCCTCTTATTAAGGTGTATAAAAGAATTATATTATAATACTTTTAACTGCCTTAGTGAGCAATAATTTAAATCTTATACCTCCAAATAGCGAACTACAAATAATACAATTTAGCTTAAAAACATTTGCTTCGTTAATAGATTATATCACA
Source organism: Trichoplax adhaerens (assembly GCF_000150275.1). NCBI lineage: Eukaryota > Metazoa > Placozoa > Uniplacotomia > Trichoplacea > Trichoplacidae > Trichoplax > Trichoplax adhaerens. Next base: position 1,215,390 of record NW_002060948.1, read on the forward strand.
ATAATGTAAAAATAGGTCGTAGAATAAAATAATACTATAGATCGTCGACTGCAAGTTTTAGATGCAACTTAAACTCTGAATTAGTTTAAATTACATTATTTTTCCGAGGATTTATAAAATTGTTGTATAATATGGTTTTATAAAGCACCATAAGTGATAAATAATTTTATAACTGTTGATAGGTTATAGTCCAGATTTCATGAACGAACTGAAACATCGGATATCTAGCTTGAAACACGACGATGATGATGCAGAATCAGTAAGAACCGAGGTAATCTTTTATTTCTAATAATAGATATTTTCATTATTATGTAAAGGTAAAACAGATGTAGTCTGTCATTAAGTTTATATAAATACTTTCAATTGATTCGTAACATAGTAAGCTTATTAGTTTTACTATATATTACAGACATTTGTATTCAAAACTTTATCTTGCAATTTAATGAATTGTACTAATTAGCTTATTTTTATATCTTTATTTTCTCTTTGGCTAAATTTTACCTTAAAAGCAGTCTACCAATAGCCGAAGAAGGAAAAAAGTTTCTTTCAAGTTGACAGTAAGTCTATCATTCACAACGCCTAAAGCAACGTAGTTACGGCTGTGATTATTTTAATGATCATTGAATATTTCGGTAACCATATTCACGTATATGAAATTTTATTGATATTATTCTATCATTGCTGTTATTTTTTAATCTCATTAAGAAGGATGATGAATTGCCAAGAATTAGAACAAGTAATGTTAAAAATGGAGCCGATGATGTATTCGCTAACCCGCTACCACCACCGCGGTTACGAAAATCTTTTAGCAATGGTAGTAACGTTATTTTTATCAGATACGGCGTAAAATTTTACTTAAATCTGCAGTTGATGCAATAAGCTCAACTCAATTATCATTAGATCGTCCTTCTGCACTATAAATTAAACTCGAAAGGATATTAACTTATCGATTCCACTTACGCAGTTGAAAGTGCACCTAGATCAGGAATTTTAAGAAAGTCAACGTCCCTAGGCTCGAATGAAGGATATTTAAACAGTCGAAGCTTGACACCGTCACCCAATTTGGCTTCGAATAATTCAAGTATCGAGAATATTCCTACACCGGTGGTGGCAAGAATGGTAAATGATATTAAAATGAAACTCTGTATAAATTCATATAAGTGATGCTTTATCATTCTAATTATAAATCATAAATTAAAGTATTATAACTTCTATGGTATATTTTATTGCAGAATGTTATACCTAGAATGCTGCCTAAGCCGACAATTGTAAATGGAACCAGTATAAATACTCAAGCTAGCTCTTACTATGCCAATAATAATGGTAACTATGGTACTGATCTGTAGGACTTAATCGAATTGAATTAGATTTTCTAGCAAACGCTTAACAAGGTGGGCTATTTAGGTTTTATATTAAATTCAGATTAATTAAGGAATAGATCTTAGCATTAATGAGATTTTTACTATACAATACGGTATGATGACTACTACAAGAACTCAGTTTCACTAACATAAATTATTTCAGTTAAAGTATTTCCAATCACATCACAAGAAACAACCTGATGAATAGAAAAACTACGTATTTAATTGATTTGCTTCTCTATTTACTATGAATAGATCGATTAATTATAGAACAATCAAAAAATAATTTCAAGGCTGTAACCCGTGTCAAGCGTCGTCCATATTTTTATTCAAGGATAAATAAATTATAATTCGTTTATAGGAAATAAAAAAATAATTGTGATAGACCGCATTACGGTGGCTGACTTAAATAAATAATGTTCAGTTTCCTTATCTAGTATCTTGCTTAATATTTTATGATTAGCATAGGTATTTGTTAACTATAACTTATAAATCTGCTATTTTATTCATCTTAAACCAATAATATGTAATAATAGTAGGTGATTTATTCTTTTATTGGTATGGTAAAAAAATCTCGCCATGTTTTGAATAAGCTCTATTGTATCATACCAGTAATCATTACAGATATGGAAAGTAATATTAAATTTGATACCATTCTCATATCCATGATTAGAATCAGTGTTGTTTTCTAAGATTAGTGGTATACCACCTGTAATATATTTCGTACTTGCCTAGACTGTTTCTTATTATTTATACGCTATATATGTGCATATGTATGTTTGTATATATGTATGTATGTATATGTGTATGCATGTATGTATGTATGTACGTACAGCATAGAATTAATCTATACTACTAAAGAACTAAAAGTCATTTTTTATTATTAAAACTGTTCATATAACAGTCTGGTTCACCATCGAAGGAACCGGCTTATTCATGATTCATTCTCTACTTAACTTTATCACCGTAGAAGTGCAAATCTTTTTTATATTATTGTTGCTATTCTTAACTAATCAAGTAAATCATAATACTATCCGCATACTTATTTACTCAAGTTGTCTAACAATATTACTTTCAATGTGTTAATACGTTTTACTGACTGAACCAAGCTTGCCAAGGTAGAATTTAAAAAATACAAAAATTAGGAACATAATATCTCACTGTAGGACTATCGTACATATAGCTATAGTACACTGATGCTCAGATATCCGCAAGTAAAGTTGGTAAACTCTATTAAATTGGTAGCACAGCAATGAGTATTCTGAAATAGTATACTCAGTAAAGTCAACAAATATGCGTAGTATCACGAGTAGAGGAAGGTTCTACGCATATGAAGATATGCTGAGTAATCGCCCATATTGTCAACTGATAGAGCTGAATTGTTTTGCCTTGCATATGAATGCTTGCTGAATCTGGTATTTGGATGTATTGCATTCTTATGTATTAACAAGCATATAAGCATATATATACGCGTATTTAGTACTATGTACAATTATACAAATTGTTCCTTTGAATATTATCTCGTGAAACTAATACCGCATTTATTAACTACTATTGACAATATTACATAATAATAGAGATTCTGTCTGTTAAAGCATGAAGTACAGTGGTTAGTTTCAGTTTGGACGATTCCATTTGAGGAAAATTCTTATTATGTTGGTGCAATTGTTTTAAAGTATGTTTAACAACTTGGTGCTACATAACAGCTTTGTAAATTAGTCTGACAATTTCATAGCATATTCACGGGCAAGGAATTTGTTCTTAATTTCGTTGTACTATATTGAATCTTATTTACTTTCGCTTGCTTTCATCTTGATTGTGGTAAAAGTCGAACTATATATAATGAATTTCTTATGAGAAATTTCATTACTAGATTCATACTGTATTTATATATTACAATTTAGTTTACTTCGATTGCATTAAGCCACTCTTAGCTTCATTTGATTACATAGTGATTACTGTACAGTATAGTATTAATGTATCTAATGATATTGAAACACATTTAACTAATACATGTACTATACTTGTTAAATATGAAATTTCATTGTTAACTATCGTTATGCATACTACGTCAATCATTAAAACAAGAGTCAATTTTTTCCATTGGATTTCATTTTATCGACGGTATATGTGGGTATGTCTAGTGATCATAGAGTTCTAGTATGATTCTACTGTGTCGCTAATTATATTATATTTTATTTTATGCTCGTGATCGACATTTTGGGTGCTTCACGTAATTCAGTTTTTATATTTCCGATATTTTTTATAATGATAGCTTACGATTTCCATGCTACAACGTTATTTCTGCTGAAGTACCTTCTCTTATTATCTATGATTATATCTAGATTGCAATTTCGTAGAGTAAAATGTATATTTTGGTAGACCATGTCTCAGTTTGAAATTGGGCGGGTCAAAAACATTGATGTACTATTGCGTAAGGGAATTTAATGATTAAAAATATAGAAAGAGTGATATAATGAAAACGTGAATCAACTATACATTTTTCATCACATTTCCAACATTAAAGTAGTCTAATATAGCTGTGTCAATGCATAGTTCTCATTGTAGACTTAATATCAATATATTTAAACATTTTGGTTCGAATTAGATTTATTTAGATAATCTTTTATTGCAATCTGTACAACATGTAACAAATGAAATTTCAATTATGCAACAAACTTTATCTTAAATAAATGATATACTTTTACTAGCCAATAGTACTGTTGTGCATCTTTGTCTTATATCGTAGTATTTCTTGACAAGGGACTTTTAAACAGACCGTACATTAAATTCTCCGTCAATATTTTAGTATTCCAACTTTGATAGATCACGATAGAATTTCGTATACATAAATACTCATCAACGAATACTAATCGGTTACCAAATTTAAAAAAAAAATCCTAAAACGTATTAATTAACCCATCCAGTTTTGAAAAGAACCAGAATTACTAGGTCTCATGTTAGAGTTCATCGGTGGTGGCTGAAATGAATGATTAACAGGTAAATTAGTTCCAGTGCCTGGCTGTTGTGGAAATTGCGGTATTGCGGCGATGTTGCCCCAATTTTGCATTGAGTTAGTGGGATTGGCGCTCATTACTCCAATACCTGGTTGTACCTCAGTAAGATTATTGATTGGAGGGACTAACATTGTCATAGGAAGTGGCAGGGGGGGCTGAATGACAGATTGATTTAACATTCCTAATCTAGCTGCAGCATCAGGAGGCATAACAGGTATTGGACCAACAGTCGAAGCAGTGTTTGGCATCACGCTAGGCAGGGGAGGATTACTTGACGGTATCATCATAGGAAGTGGCGGCGGTACAGCAGAAACAACTCCAGCAGGTGGGGGAGCTCGAATACTTTGAGTATTGTCAAATAGGATTGGTGCCATCGATGCTGCAGTTTGATTTGATTGAAGTGATGATACTGATGTTGAAGTTGGTACTTGACGGACTTGGCCGGATGATCCTGTCGTAACTATGGGCTGGCGTGTTGGCGTATGCATCACAGTTGATCCTAATAATCAACGTTATCAATTATAAAATAGCATTTATTAGTATTAATGTTCTGATATTATACTACTGTACTATATATGTCAGTACAATACAGTTTGTCTGCTGTATACCTATTGATGGGTTATTTATTATTGAAGAGTTATTCTGTATTGGCGGCTTAGAAGGTTCTTGTATTTTTGGAGCAGTGCTATTATATGATGCTGATGTTATCATAAAGGTAGATATAGTTAGTAACTTTTTATTTACGTTAAATAGATTAACCTAGAAATGACTTTATCCGCTAATGACAATCATGCAATTAGTGATGTCGTACATTTTAGTCTTCGTGCATTTTCCCAGTCCTAAAATGAATTGGTAGTTAGAGATAATATAGTATTGAATAGAAAAATTTATAAAGTTCTGTACGGAATGGATTGAGGTACCTTCATTGTTATTTTAGGAGGAGAAATCATATTATAGTTGGATGCACCGACGTCGGTTTTATCGTAAAAATCCAGCATTTGCAGACAGATATCTTGCAGTAATAGAAAAGATATATAAAGATCATACCTTGAGCACAATCAAATGCAATACAATAAAGCTATCGCAATTAAGGGTTTAGAATTACCTTCCAAAACGTCACTGTTAATTTCTGGTAGAAAATGTTGCCACCACGATTTTGAATGATCGTAATGTGGGCCGTCCGGGGCGGCACTAAGGTTATATTTGGATAATTTTGCTGCTAAATGTAACAACGACACCGCAACTACCTGAGGTTTCCATTGCAAGCATAACGTGGTACTGAGACTGATGAATTGTAGACAGATAATGATGAAATATTGGTGGTTAGCCATTGATCGCATTTATTCCAAGCGAAACATACCACAATAGATATTTTTACCTGTCATTTACAAAATTCCATGCCATTTGGACTACCTTTTCAATTTGTGCTCGATCATCTTTTAAATTTTTGGCAAATTTAACAATATATTTATAGGGGTGTTGAACACATAAGTCAAATTTAATGGTTTGTAAAAGTAATCTTTCATGGCTGATAATCTCCTCCTAAATAAATAAAAAAATTAAGTAAAATAGAACAATCTTATTTGATCAGGCGTCATCGTCATCATCGTGGCAATATTTTACAACGTACAGTATATGAGTATAAGGTATTTTTTCTTGGTTAAATTTTAATAAATGATTCAGTTAGTTTAATTGCTGACTATAATTCTCTTATTGATTAATTGTTGGTGATTGACGAGGTTTAATGAAGAAAATTACAACCTTTGGATCATCACCAAATGCTTCCATTTGGCGTTCAGATAATATAGTCCGTACAGCTTTGACTAAGTCCCTGCATTTCTTAGGAGTTTCCTCCGCTTTACCTGCTAAATATAGGCATGCCGCAGCGCCAATCTGTAAATCAATTATAAGAAAAGATTAGAAATAAAAATAATTTTGTTGAATTCAAACAGCGAGAAATATTTCAGCATTGATTTAATAATGGCATGATTGAGTTAGCAGCAGTAATAGTTTCTTCTTATTACTGTGCAAGATAAAACTTTGGTTGCATGAAAGCATTAGAGACTTACTAATCTATTGATTGTCTTGAAAGAATGCATCATATAAAATCGATGATAAAATACGATTCCAGTAGCTACTGTTTCGTATCGCCTACAATTTGAGTTAGTGAGGAATTAAGGAAGCTATATTTTTCAATCTTCATTTGAAATTACATGACATTAGGTACTGAATGAAGCACATATGCGTTCACCACTATCAATTATCACAGACTCGACAGGGCCTAGAATCCTATTTGATATTAGATGAATTCCATCTATTAACATTAAGCTATGACGATTCTACAGTACGCAGAAGACACGATTTATTACGCTATTGCTTGATTGTTACGGTCAATCCTCGGAATGATAATATAATAGCAAGGCAATAGGTTGCCGGTATCTATTGGCCACTTTAGCATAATTCTTCTAGCCGTTCCAACTATCAGCCATACTCGCATACTATAAATAGAGAAGTACTTGGGTATTTTTCTCAAGTCTAATACTATCTATAACTACAAATAATTTCTCTCCAGCGATTACGATCACTGACTGTATTGTACTCTACTGGATGCTTTTGGATTTTGATGTTGACAGAAAGTATCCAAATATGCTGGATGCATGATCCAGTATTTTTCTTCACGTTGATACAAAATGATTGCCAATACAGTAGTAGGAACACAGTGTACATTATAGACTTGTAGACTACGTCATATAATCGCGATAAGATCTATTTTGTGGTTAATGTATAACATGCAGTTATCCAGTTTAGATTGTTTTGTAATACTAAGGCTAGAATAGAAAACTTATTAGAATCTCTTCTCATGGACAAGTGGATAATTTAGGCTGTCATTGTCAAGGATACAAGTTCATCCTGTTGCCAACATCCATGATGAATCGGGCACCTTCACGTCTGTAGCGACATTCAGCAGTTATTTCGATACCATCACTCCTTGATGGGCTATTAACAATTTCATTGCTACAAAAGTACCAAGACGACATGACGATTATTTCAATTTGTTTCTTTTACATTCTAACTCTTGACGACTTGCTAAAAAAAGTAGAAGGTAAAGCCATTTCTTTTCTTTCAACGCAGTACGACAGACTGAACCCAGGACGCTAATCCTGTTGCAGTTAGTACCGTTCCGCCAGATCGCCACAGTACATTGTACTACGAGCTACAGTCTCCGTACTGTATGTATGTACTGTAAAGGTCCAGACCAGCCAGAAGATCTCTCTACGCATGACATGCTACAGTGTTGTAGTATGTACTATAGAGTGTCCCAAGTATGCCTTGGTGCCTTGTATAAATACTCTTCAGGATTGTGTCAATCGTTTACTGTATAGTACAAAGTCAGTGTAAAAAAAATGCCATACTGTACTCAGTATACTGTACCATATAGTATACTATCTATACAGATACAGTATGTCGTAAGTATTGACTGTCGATAACTATACCTGAAAAACAAGTCTAGTGACTGTCTCTCGCTGGATTCTATAATACCACTATGCAACTCATTGGCATGTGACTTCTCTACTTGGCTGTGTATGGCTTGCATAGTGGTGCATGATACCTTTCGATCAAAACAACCCAAGTATCCTTCGTTTCCATATTCTTTCTGTGTTGATCTAAAAATGGCGGCAAAGGCTGAAATGAGCGACGATGAAGGGGTTATTTCAATCCGTGAAGCTATCCAAGCGGAAGAAATTTTAGAGGAAGAGACTGCAGCCGTATTAGGTGATGTTGACGACAATAACTGCACATATTCCAAGGTAAATGTACGTTATTGCATAGAATACGTAGAGACAGATTGTATGGTATTCGTTTGCATAGCTGTAGTCTACAGTATTCTTTTAGCCAGTCGACCTATTATGAATTAAACCTGGAGAATTTTTATGAATTCTATTGGATTTTATCATCTTTCGATTAGACATATAGATATGTTATACACTACAAACTATTTTTTCCATTTTGTAGCATGTTGGATTTTATCATCTTTCGATTAGACATATAGATATGTTATACACAACAAACTATTCTTTCCATTTGTAGCAGTTTTGGATAGCCGTTGTCTACTGTTTAGTTAGTCTTTTAGCCAGTCGACCTATTATGAATTATACATGGAGAATTTTCATAGATTCTATTGGATTTTATCATCTTTCCATTAGATATACTGTAGATATGTTATACACTACAAACTAACTATTCTTTTCCATTTTGTAGCTTATTGGATTTTATCATATTTCGATTAGACATAGATATGTTGTTATATACTACAAACTAACTATTCTTTCCATGTTATAGCTTATTGGATATGATCATATTTCGATTACACATAGATATGTTATACACTACAAACTATTCTTTCCATGTTGTAGCTTATTGGATTTGATCATCTTTCGATTAGACACACTGTAGATATGTTATACATGACAAACTAACTATTCTTTCCATTTTGTAGCAGATTGGATTTTATCATATTTCGATTACACATAGATATGTTATACACTACAAACTATTCTTTCCATCTTGTAGCTTATTGGATTTATCATATTTCGATTACACATAGATATGTTATACACTACAAACTCTATACATGGTATACGTTCTTGATCAGTCCTTTTTATACAGCGTACAGCATTCGACGTTATATCATTTTACTTTACTGTATCTCCGAAATACTGTGCATACGAGTAAGTACTGTACTGTACTGCACTGTAGTAAATGGTAATGCAACCATCGAGTTGAATATTATTATTTATGTTATATCTATAGTGTTAGCTAATTACAGATCAGCCATATTTTGACGTGGCTTATAAATTCATTTTACTAACGTACTTCCAACACCTGCAATTTTTTCAACTATTCTATCAACGTAGGGCTATGTGAAACGTCAGCCACTATATGCTTGCTATACCTGTACTGCGAATAAAGGTATTCTGGCAGGAGTTTGCTATGCTTGCAGCATTCATTGCCATGATGGTCATATCCTTTACGAATTGTATACCAAAAGGTCAGTAATACAACTTGTATTTAATTTACAATATTTATGCAAGTGTACCATAGGAATCAATACTTTACTCTTTATGTTAGAAACGAGCTAAATTATACAGCACCTGTTAGCCATGCATGCGTATAGACTACTGTCAACTACCTGTTAACTGTTGTTCTTGTCATAGTGAAAGAGAAATTTAAATGGTTGATTAATTCGATCTCTTAACCTATTTGTAATTGTATATAGAAATTTTCGATGTGACTGTGGAAACGATCTCTTTTCAAGTACTCAGTGCACACTAGATCAAGTAAGCAAGATACTACTGTATCGATAGCGATTATAATTAACAGCCCGAAAAATATTTCTCTCCCTTGATGTGTATAGCTGGTTCGTATTTGTATAATTAATCATACAGCAAAATCCATATCTCGATGAGTATACACCATGCATACAGTCACCTTATAGCGCATTTTAAAATACAATCAACAATTAGTATCCTTTATGTTGTAATCTTACATGAAAATGTATGGTCTTACCAGCCTCACATATTGAATGGGTTCGCTACACTAATTGACTGTTGGTAATGATGTAAATGCCGTATTTTATTATTAATTGTATCACTGTAAGCTTTATTACCCTGTAACAATCTTGCTGGAGAAAGTTATTGTCATGTGGTAAAGAGAATTCTATCAAGCTCGTTAAAGTATTGCTATATTGTAAAGGATAGTAAAGTATCCTTTTAGAATATACGATAAGATTGAGGCCTTTATACAGTACTTGCTTAGTTTATCGAAAAGTAGCTGAGACCTAGCTGAATCAAAATACAATATTTTACTTTGTTTGCCATTTTAAAACCATCGTACTGAAAGCTACTGATAGAAATAGGAAATATCTACACTATGTTTCCTTGACAAAGAATACAGAGCACCGAGATTATTAATAAGTTTTATCAGCAATATTGAGTTCTTGTGAGAATCTTTGACCGTAAACTCGCTGTCAAGCGTGCAATCTAATATAACATTGCACTTATTTGCTCAATTATAATTAGTTTTGGACTGAGCAATGCTATACTTAACGTTTCTTTATAGAAAAAAGATAAATTGAACCTTAAAAATACTTACAATCAGAACTATAAAGGCTTATATTGCGTTTGCAACAGACCTTACCCAGATGAGGAATGTCCGGTAAGATTCAGCAGTCTTAATGAAATTTATCATTCATTGCGTAGAAATGTATTTATCAGTAAGTGTTAATGTTCTCACTGAACTTATTTCTTATTTAGGAAGAAAATCAGGATCAAATGATACAGTGCAATATTTGTGAGGATTGGTTCCATGCGACGGTAAATTACGTTCATAACCAATAATAGCACTATAAATGATGGTTAAATCATAGATCCGAGTAACATGTGCGTGTCATTTCATACTTGAGTATGCTTACATTAGCCTGATAGTCAGTAATTCTATATCTCTTACTGTGAAATATCTCGTGTTTATTTCTTGGACGTGAAATGAAGCTTGATTAGGCTGTAGTAATTATTAATAACGCTTGCCTCTTTAAAATTGAACGTGTACATTGAATTTAATTTCAGAATACTAAATTATAATTTTTAATAATAAAGCATTTAGGAAAATGTCTACCAGACAATGACCGATTCACAGAGATGACCTGCGACTCATGTGTCCGCAAGCATTCATTTTTATCCATTTATTCCCCAATAGTAGACGGTAAATATTGATTAAGGATGTACTGTAATTATGACCTATTCCAGAAAAAGTTGTATATTTGTGAGTAATGGTTGTTTGGTTAGGATGATGTCGTTGCACGTATTCGGTAATAATGCTATCTTCTATGGTATGCCATTACTACATTGTCCGCCTTTTTCGTTTCTTCTTCTTCAATAGTTACTTATGATAGTAAGGTAGATGTGGAAAGTTTGCCGACTGATTTGGTTACGTCAAATAAGTCAGTTGATAAGGATGAACCTAAGCTTAGCGTTAGTAATACTTCAATTTCCTGTGCTGAGGAAAAAGAAGGTGCGACCATTGATTTAATTAATAATGATGGCGCAATTGCAAGGAAAAGAAAAGCAAGTGATGATCTTTGTACTGATTCAAACGTAAAGAAAGATGCCATAGATACTTGCAAGCTGAAACGATTGCAAGAAAAATATAAAGATATTAAATGTGACATTTCAGTGATGTACTTCCGCGATAACTGGCGATCAGAGTTGTGCACATGTGGAGATTGTAAGGTTAGATAAGTGATCAAATATTTACTTACTGTAATTTTTATTTTATAATATAGCAGTAGCTGCTTAATGACATTGTTCATACACAGCAATTCGTATTTACCTTTGCTTCCATTTTGTTGAATTAGTGTCTATATAAGTCACATGCTGTAGAATTTCTACTGGATCCTGAAGATAGTATCCATGTGTACGAAGAGCGCAGCAAAGCTAAATACGAATGTCAGCGACATGCTGGTATAAATGAACTGGATACTCGAATAGACAATTTGTCATATGATCAGAAATGTCACCTGGCTTACGGTGAGACGCTTTGGATTTGATCAGTGTCTGTAAGGTTTATGTTTATAACGACTGATGTACTCTTTGTCTGCACACTAGGAATCAACGATTTTAAGAATAACTTAACAGAATTTTTGAAAGATCTCGCATCGAAGAATAAGGTAGACTTTTATGATAGTGCTTGGTATCTAATGTATTCCTGGTTAAAGTGATATTAATATCCTGGTTTGACTGTTGTAGGTTGTTGAACCAGGTGATATTCAGGATTTTTTCAACATGCAGGAAGAAAAACGAAAAAAATTGCGAACGACCCTTCTTAGATGATTGTGATAGACTTTTTGTGGTGTGATTAACCTTTATCGATATTACACGAGCATCATCTTTTGTCGAGGAAAATCAATATTTAAAAGAGCATAGTATGCATGAGTGAGGACGTCAATGTTTAGAAGGAATTTACATATATCAAAATTGCGCATTAGACTACGGCAACGTAGCGTAATTATTCAGAGAATAATAAATTTATATATTAAAGATCTAATCTTATCAGTAATGAATTAATTAATTAATTACGAACTATTTTATTATAACAGAGGCAATGTGTAACAGTTTGTATAGCTTGAAGTAATGTATGCATCAGCTACTATTCACCCCACTGTAATAATAATTCATTGATTGCTTGATCAGGTAATGATTGCGAATTTTAGCGCATTAAAAAAATTATTAGCACGTAATAAATAAGTTTATTGAGACTGTATGTATACATTAATGCACTACTATTTAAAAAATAATATTACGTAATGGAAAATACGCCATTCTGCAAATAAAATTTTAATACTTTGCAGCATTTATATTGCAAGTCGTACAGTACATTCATTAGTAATTGTAGCCATTCCAAATCGAAGTAATTGAATATAATGCTACAAAGCATTTCGATGCTATACATGGGATTGATGGGATCAGCCATATTAGATACTATTATGATGCAAGAATAGCAAGACTTTTAGGGGCAATTGTATTTGTCATTATTGAGGTCTACCTTTGTAATTGAATTTTCATGACTTTGTTAAGAATTTCTTTAACGAAGAGATGTTTTCTTCGATATTAACAAGAGTTGTATGATCTATAACTAAATCAGCTGAAAGGTTTGATATACCCGCGTCGTATAAGTTAGTAGAGATATTAGATTCTTCCTGCTTCTTAACTTTATTTACAGTTAAGAAATTATCTTCAGCCAAGTATTCAGGTGATACTGATTCTAAGAATAAAATTCTATCTTCAAGGTGCTTTAAGCGTTTGTAAATATCACCAGGTACCGGATAATCTATTGAGAGTACATTAAGAGCATGAATGAGATTTCCTAAAATTTGGGTGTGATGTTTGAACCATGAATTTAAAACCTGGTTTAATGCCAAGGTAGTTTTCCATATTCATAAGTCTCTCTTCTATCCCAACTGGTAGATTAGAACGTGTTATAGGGTGGGCTGGATTCTCAGCTCTGGAATCTGCATTATTTTCTTTACTACACTGGTCCACATGAGGGTCTGTAGATTTTCTTTTTCGCATGGTATCCGTATCATCATAGGAAACTCTTGTTACTTGCATCGTAACATGATTTGATGGAATATTTGAGGGTATATTAGAGGTGAATTCTTTTAATTTTTATACTTATTTCACAGCACGAATATTATCAGGAGTTATCATCCATGCCAAAGTATTTAGTTATTATCGAATTACCGAATCAAGCTTAGAGGATCTTATCCTTACCTTTCACATGACTACTTTGTTGGTTCCTTTTAACAAACATTGCATGAGTTCGAGCAGATTTTCCTTCTAAAGAAAGAGTGCTTATTGATGTTAACAAGGCACGCATGTAATATGAATAATTACGTACAGTTTAAATACTCGTATTCTATACGGTGAGTTGTCATCCTTTTAGATGGGAATTGTTAGTAAAAAGTCACACATTTAAACTAGTCCAATTTCTAAAAGCGAAAGCTTTACCTTCAATAAGGACATTACTATTATCACTGATGGGATAAAACTCTCTTTTGTTGGTAATATTAGCATCAAGCTTCTTTCTTTCAATAAAAGCATTTATACGGCGACCGATCTGAATGTAATAAACAATAAACAATTCATTTATATTATAATTTGATTCTAATGTACACCCTCGATAATTGTAAGAATAGTAAAATGGACAAGCAGTAATTCTTCGGTTCTATATCAATGTTCTACGTATTCTAGTAATTTTTTCAGTACCTCACTTTTGTCGGCGATAATCTGTACAATGGAGGGATCGAGTTTTGGCGTTTTACCTTCAATTACATTGTAGGACAAATATCATTGTGATTACTTTTAGGCAGTTTAAGGAGCATAATATTATAATGAGTGTTATACATGTATGTGAAAGGATATTTACTTGCTGATTTTTTAATTGAACTTTCGCCTTGGTCTTGATTATGATTATCAGTCAATTTTTGATGGACTTCCTGATTACATAAATGCATAGGTATAAGTATTAAATTTTATTTCGAAAATTATGTCGTTGAAGGTGCCTTTTTACTACTGTATCAGATACGATTTAAAATCAACATTGCTTAAATCTTCAAAATAGAGACTTTATCATCAATCTGGTCTGCTACTGGTAGTATTCCAAGCATTGGAAACGTGCTTATTACTTTAGTACTAGCAAAGTGCTACTTGTGACACACATTTTGCGTAGATGTACTCTTACAGCATTGCACAGTAGTAGATTTATAGCAAGCAGTTAGTGGCACCCAGTTCATCATCCTCTGTTGCAGGAGTTTGTCAATACGTGCATTCAATATTTTTAAGTAATTACAACTAGGGACTTTTTTCGAGTAGTCCCAGCTACAACTTACACTAGTAATAGCTATTTAGTTGTATGCACGGCATTGTATGAGTACAGTAGTTCTAGAACTAGAATAGTTAAAATTATTGAACGAATTATTATTTCAATCTTTCAAACTGCAATGGAATCTTTAGATCATTACTTACAAGTCGTTTCCATATCTGGATTACGGCATGTAAATGCATAAACTATGAATAATTTGCTCTATAACTAACGAACTAACCTGTAGAGATAGTATTAAATTCTTTATTTCTTTAGCTAAATTTCGCTTCTCAGTTTGCGGACTGCAGCTTGTAGAGGCACTGGTGTCAGGACAGGTAGAGGTATCGCTGAATTGATTTGCAGTCTAAGGTAAAGTGTAAAGAATAATTACGATGCATAAATTAATAAATGCAATCATAAATTTATATACACATTGCTAAAGCATTTACAATCAGTTTATTATACGGATACATGAATACACAAATATTTATAGGCATAAGAAAGAAGTCATTTTAACTAGGCTATGATAGAAAGAAAATAGGAAACGTAATCCCGTATCTACTAAATTTGAGGACAAATCTTGATGTTCCATAGGCAATAACTAACCATGAATGAGCACAGGTAATCATTTTAAATATTATTATCATGTATGAGTTCTAAGGGCCGTATTGATTAGACTGTTTGTAGGTATGTCTAAATAATAAAGTATTATGATTTTGTTGAACTACCTTGTACTATTGATTTCTGACTAAGTTGCTTAGTGGCGTCATTAGAAAAGAGGAAACTGCTGTACAATTTACCACAATGACCAACTCCTACTTTGTTTGGTATGATGTCTAAAAATGCCTGCAATCATCCATTTTATGGGTATTGTGTTAAAGTTGTGATAATGTGTACAGTCTATAATGTACGAATGCTATTTTAGTTTGATCCTGCTTGCAAAATGATGAAGCAATTTGAACGTTGTCAAAGCAAAATGTAATCATCGTCGCGCAGAGGGAAGGAAAATGCAACCTAACTTGATTTAATACACCCTATAGCTCCATGTATCCATAGCCTCATAGTATCCTACTAACCCAACGATCGAGTTGTTGACTTATTATTTTTTTGCAGTCTTGCCGTAATAATTCTATTTCAGCCATGTTTTCATCCATTAATTTGAACCAAATGAATGACATTGAAGCTTGGTGATGGCCAAGCAATCCATCCAGGTTACTACTCGCTTTTCGGTAGCGCAACCGATACTGTGTCTTGTAAAATTTGGAAACAGTGTACACTCAGTACTGTACTATGAGAAATTGAGTCTTAATAGGAACATGGTACAGTGTCCAGTACTATACTGTACACGACTTGTAGAGTGTACAGTGTACAGTATAGCGTGTTACAATGCACTGTACACTGTACACACAGTACTGTACTGTACTGTGAAGTGAGAAATTGATTCTTGATAGCAACATGCTACTACAGTATAGTCAGCTCAATACTGATAGGACCCTTGTACAGTGTACAGTGTCGTACTGTACACGACTTGTAGAGTGTACAGTGTACAGTACAACCAGCTATAATGCACTGTAAACTGTACACTGTACTGTACTATGAAGTGAGAAATTGATTCTTGATAGCAACATGCTACTACAGTATAGTCAGCTCAATACTGATAGGAACATTGTACTGTACGGTGTAGAGTACAGTACTGTACACGACTTGTAGAGTGTACAGTGTACAATATAACCTGCTACAATGCACTATACACTGTAGACTGTACTGCACTGTGAATTGAGAAATTGATTCTTGATAGCAACATGCTACTACAGTATAGTCATCTCAATACTGATAGGAACATTGTACAGTGTACAGTATCGTATTGTAGACGACTTGTAGAGTGTACAGTGTACAGTACAGTATAGCCTGATATAATGCACTGTACATTGTACATTCAGTACTGTACTGTACTGTGAAGTGAGAAATTGATTCTTGACAACAACATGGTACTGTATACAGTATAGTCAGCTCAATACTGATAGGAACATTGTACAGTATACAGTAGTACTTTACTGTACAGTGTACACGACTCGTAGAGTGTACGTACAGTACAGTCTACAGTCTACAGTGTATAGTCTGCTACAATGCACTGTATGTACTATGAAGTGAGAAATTGATTCTTGATAGCAACATTGTATTGTACAGTACAGTACAGTACAGTCAGCTACAATAGTAACAATATTGTATTGTACTTATTTGTACGTGTACACTGAGTTACGTCACAGTTCTGCAAAAAAGGTTCACTTGACCGCCAAGGTGCGTGAAGAGGTACTGTACCACATAGCATTGCATTATTCTGCGCCCACGTACTGTCCTATCGAATCTCTAATAATGTGATAATAAAAGCCAACAATAGGATTAATTAAGAAAAACTCAACCTTTGTGCATTGATATTTGTTTATCAGAGCCCTATTATGTATTGTGTCACGATTTTTTGATGCGTAATCAGTTGAAAACTATAGAATAAACGGGGTAGGACAATGAAGTTCAGTACGGTACTGTACAGTGTACCAATCGCTTCAAACACTGCTAGTCTTTTACTACAAACTGTCGTCACTATGACGCTTGGATATCGTATTGTCACAGTACTTAAGACGCCATTGAATATCGCGTTTGTAATATTGAAAGCTCACGCCAATGTAGACGGGTTGTAAATGCTTGCAGGTCCTCATTTTTTGATATAGTATTTCTATCGAAATTGATTTACTGTACAACAGCTTTGCATGTAAGTAGCAATTGCAATGAAGCATTTATAAGTATGTAAAAGTACATTATTGTACAGTACTGTTACGTCCATCGAAATTGGCATGGCTGAGGGTCAGATGAGATCGACGCGTAAAATAGATTTTGGGGGCAAGATACAAGTCCAGTGTACACTGTACAGTATACTGTAGTACTGTATTACTGTACTGTACACTGTACAGTGGTGTTAGGGACTATCTAAAGACTAATACAGTACTGTACAGTACTATTAAAGTCTTCCAAGTCCCTGGTACAGTACAGTACTGTACTGTACAGTACACTACACGCTCGGTAGAAGAAAAAGTACTGTACGCTTTTCCTAAACCGTCTCGAATTGTACTGTACAGAGAGGGGGGGGGGGGGAAATAAATAAATAAGAAAAAAAAAATAAAATCTATAAAATATACAGTACAGTACAGTACTGTATACTGTATATAAAATAATAAACACTGTACGCTTATTAGAATAGAACAACGCACTGTACTTGCTGCTCTGTAAAACAACCAAGCCTAAATTGGAACGTTTTCATACGAGTGTTGTAGTACTGTACTTTATGTACAGTGTTCCCCGCTGACAGCCACATTATTATAGCCTAAGTTACTGGAAGTGCGTTTCCATTCGTTGCAAATTTTCTTGCCTTTCGCCGCACATCGCCGAAATTCGACCGAAAGAACAACTGCAGAAACTATTGACTCGTAGAATACGATTAAGATCTCATTTTTTTGGCCACTGCGCTTTTGCAAATCATGACGTAAAAATAGTACAATACTAATTAAGTACAAGTACACAACGCTACGCCTAAGACGCGAGTTGGTTACTGATTTTGTGTGATGCCTACTTTCAACAAGCCCTGATGGCAAATGATTTGATTTATTCATTTCCATATGGTACACGGTGATCTCAATTAATGCCTTAATTATTGTTAGCTTATAGCTCGATTGTTCACATTCTGGGAATTAGAAAGGTTTATTTTACAGCATTGGGTTTATCTTTCTATTCTTTGCCACTGAATCTACGGAATATCAACTGGAAATTGTTGTGGTTGTACCGTATCGTGGTGGCTCAACCTTGGTCGTTCTCATAACACACTTGCTACATACTGTATTATACTAGGCTGTGGTGTATCTTGCCTACTGTCTCGCTTACAAGACTGTATACTGTAGTGTGGAGAATACGCACTGTCGGCGTGGAGTGTACGCTACTGAGTACGTACCGACATTGTAAAAGTCGTCAAGCTTGACAACACTGTGAATGTCGAACGCATTGGTTGGCGTCGGTCATCGGCCATTCATTAGCATTGCTAGACGTAGAAAGACGACTAATTTGTTGCTAAATTAACTACTTTCAGAATTTTCCATCATAAAACTCAAGGCAGTAAGTCTTTGCTTGCATTAATAACTTAATCCCTCCCTAGAAGACCTGTTGTTGTACAAGTCTACACCAAGCGCCAAGAAAGACAGAAACTGGAAGTACGGTACTAGTCTTATAGTCCCCTAGTGTGATTGACGAAGACGTGCTGGCTCCAATAATTGACTTTGTTGGAGGGTGGAACCCTTTTTGGTTGGTCACTCGTGTACAAACAGTTAAGTATGAGTAGGACTATAATTACTGGCAACCTCAATCAACAACATATGGACAAGTTGATTGATGATGATAATAGCGTGCATGACGCTATTATTGATCCAACAGTGGCAACCAAGAACAGCGAACAGCTAGCGCAGTTAAATACAATTTCTCAAGAAAACTTGAATACTTCAACTGATCACAAATCACAATCTGGAGACAACGCTACAGAGTCAACGGATGACTCCGTCAATCAAAGAAGAACTCCGTTGTCAGAAGAAAGAAATTTAAAGAAAATTATTAGCTGCCCGCAAATTTTATACAGCTCTTACGACGATAACAAAACTGCGAACAAAACTATTTCCAACGATATAACAAATAACTCGACACCAAATAGCTGTAGTAACTCAGATAGTCATTCCGACGAATTAGCTACTGCAAACGTTGCATTAAATAAACAGAATATCGACAGAATACAGGAAGACAGTCTTAGCGACAATCAGACCATGAAAATGGTTCGTGAAGATCATCATTCGATGAGAGCTGGCGCTACTTCCTTGCCGTCGCTAACAAATGCTTCTCACATCACTAATGGTGATTCAAGCGATAACCGGTCATCCGTTTCGCTCGAGAATATCCTAAAAAAGACCAGCAAGTCGTCTAGGCAGTCTAGAAAACCACGTAGTATCAGTGTCGATTCTCTAACTCCTCCGCGGCATTTAAGCACGCCTCATAGTGAAACTTCAGATGACGATTTATCGGACGATTATGAAGAACAACGTAAGCCAAAAAAGGTATGTTCAAATTCTTGAACAGCTCGAGATTCAATCAAAAACAAATTCTTTAGCCTCATAATTACATTACAAATTATCTTTTGGTGTATGACTGTATAAAAGACCACAGTAAAAATTGACGACAGTATTGATGCGGGTAATAATGCAGGCCGTTGCACTAGATTGTATAGAACGTACCCCAACGGAGTCTCTCATTTTCAGTACACTTGCAAATTATTATTTCATTATATAATTAGTACTGTGCATTTAACAAGCGAGCTTTGTAAATAGTTTTTAAATTTGGAGTTCTAATACAAAAATATACAGTGATTTTGATGTCGATCAATCAAAATGCTACACGACGATCTTCCCCAATGGTTTAATCAGCCAGTATTGCTAACAAGAGAGGCATCAATCCAAGCAGAACTTTTTCAAATAATTTAGCAGAGAATTTTTTGGCGTTAATTATTTTTCGACAAGATACTATTATCTACTGGCCATATTGCATATACAATATCTTGTAGAATTGTACGTCACGATGTTGCACATTGTCCAAGTAAACGACGAATGCGACGTCGGTCGATCGCGCAGTTGTTTGCCACAACTTAGGTACTCTGTTTGGGATAAATTGGAAAGACCATCACCAGCGATAAGATCAATTTTTTTATTTTATTATATTTATTTTATTTTATTTACTATTCTATCCAGTCCAAGCGGTATGCAGCAATCAAGGCGTTTAATTCACCATTTAAAATTAAAGAATCCTATAGGGTTTTTGGGTATAACAAACTACGTAGAGTATGCATGTAGATTTGTAGTGCGCCACTACGATGTCTACTTCGATAACAATCGACTGGAAAATGTCGATTTATCGCTTAACAATGATACCAAATTTTCCAAGGTAAAAAATAAATCTAAGAAGTGTTTGCTGGATATGTACTATAAAGCTCAGTCTTGTACAAATTGAAAATGACCTGCAGTCAGCACTAATTTATAAAGCAATGCCGATCACGATTTGTGGCTTGTACTTTGCAAAGGCACAAAACAGTGTATAATCTGATAACACTTTACTCCTTGGAATTTGATCTATTGCAACATTAGCAGCTACTCGACAGTATAGCGAATTATAATTAGTACCATAAAGTCAAGGCAAACGTAAATGTATTTACTGTGACCATGAACTGCTGTACTACTGTAGGAAGAAGCCCTTCTTACAGTAGTCTATGGGAAATGAGTACAACAATAATTGATATTTCAATGTCAATCCAATTGCTGTAACAGTATTATTTCATTATCGATAATTGCTGAGTGATAAAGTACAAATGTTCATACAGAGCGCGTCTCTAGGTCATTGAATTGAATATATACAATTTACGATGCAGTCCAATGGTACATAAAATAATATGGTAATGAAGCAATAGCGTAATTAGAATTATCGCAGTATGATCGGTGTCTATCAATCCAAAGGTTTTTATTGCTTTCCTATACAACGGTTGTACAGCGATTGCTATTACATGGCGATAAGCCTAAGTATCGTTCCTTAGCAGTACTGTCAATACCATCAATTACGGTCGATTTCTGGCTTGAAAGAACGATACCATTGACCGACTGATTTATTGATACGCATACTGTAAAGGTAGTATAAAAGTGCTACTGTATTTACGATTCCTACGCGCTTACAGGTCTTTCTTTGACTCGCAATTAGGCTTTACAATGGTCATCGCTTTTTAATGACATGGTGTTATCTTAGACTATAGCATGTTTTACTGTTATTATTAATTCCGTTTTTATTAATCGACCTATCCGCTATATTTGCTTGACATTTTTGATCGTTTTTGTTAGCACTGGTAGAATATTATGATGTAATTATGAATTATTAATTGCTTCAACACTCCCAGTAGTGTTTGGAGTTGATGTTTTTGTATTTAGCTTTGTACAGTAGCGTACGATACATTCAAAATTGCTTACTGGTACGATAGACCGTCTAGTCTAAAATACTGTAGTTGTATTGCACAATCCTGTACACTTCCAATTTAGTTTTGTAGGCAAAAATTGCACATATCCATGTTTATGTATTTATCATTCTATGCTCTTGCATACTTTTAAAATGATGTAAAGTCTACCTAATGTTGGACTACGAGAATTTAGTACATGAGCAGCGCTTGACAATATGTATTATTCTACTCAGAACGCGATTTTCAAGCATGTTCTTACCCAACTGTACAGTAATCAGTGCTCTCCACGTTTCCAACTCTTACAAACAAACCTTGTTTATCGTACTGGGCACGATAGTAAGGTCCTACCCATATATCTCTGAAATTGTGATTTGCACATCGCAATATTTATTTTTATTAGTATTGACTGATGGATGACTAGATCACTTCTACAGTACAGTACAGTAGGTATGCCGCTATGCTATGTTGATGGCAATTGAATGTTTTAGTAGGAGCAACTACGGTTTTAAATGGACCCCAATTTTTCGTGTCGAAGCCATCCATTTTAAAAATTATATTTTACTGTTATATATAGATAATAATTCATAATAACATAGCAGGGACTAGGAGTCTCTGGCCATACTCTATATCCTATCCATTGAATAAGAGAAGAGAATGGCTGCTAATTAGCGAAGACTTTACTGTGTACAGTACTGTAGAAAGGGGTTCTGTACTGTAATGTACTGTACTGTAGACCGGAGAAGGTTTGGTATAGTACACAAGACACTACTGTTCTGTACTGCACAGTAGTGTAAGTAACCTGATACAAACTGACATTCGCTATGAATAGTGAAAAACGATGGGTAAAACGTCTCCAAAATACCAATCAATCAATCATAACAGTTACGGATCTTGCTATACATGAAAGTCTCATTAGAATTGAGTTGAGCAGGTAATAGCGCTAAATTTGCAACTGAAACGTAGAGTAAAATAGAATCATGGTGTTAAAAAGTAGATGTTTTGAAATGGCGGTACTCCCGACAGTACATCCTGTACAGTGTACAGTCTACAGTACTGTATAATATTAGTGTACTGTACTGTACGTAGAACAATGTACTGTATTTTCGGTCAAACTATCGAATGGAATGGATCACGTGGTACAGTAGTATACAATAGGCTTACAGTGACGTGCAGACAGTACTGTACTTAGTATTGTACTGCCGAATGGAAGGGATCACATGGTACGGTATTGTACAAAGCAAACTATCGAATGGAATAGATCACGTGGTACTGTCTTGCACAATAGGCTTACAGTGACATGCGTACAGTACAACAGAGGACAGTACTGTAACCTACTGTACTTAGTATTGTACTTCTTTTTCAACTTGCAACTTGTCTCCAAGTTGGGAAGTTAATGCTAATTTCATTTGGCTTGCCCCAATTTTTCTGTGTATTACTATTATACCATACAGAATAGAATGTTGACGCCATTCAACTTGATGAAGTTGAGGGTTTGCAACCAACCAGTATTGACTTCAAAAGTACTTTACCATCGTACATGACATTAATTCACCAACTTGTACTAACTGGTCGCATTAGATAATTGATGAAGGAGATTGCTTCGAACAATACAGTACTATGGGTGATATTGTACTATCTATTTTGACAATCAACATAGTGATACTGTTAACAATATCGCTGCAAGACTCTAGTATAACTGTCAATATGGAAATGAATTGAGGTGTATAGAATAGAATCGAGACGAGTATACAGACTAGGCTGCCTACCTATGGCTTACTACACCATCTCCAATTCTCTATGCTACAAGATTTCTCACACTTATTTACCCTACTAGCCCATAACATCCAGTTGTGTCGTCCACCTTCGACTCTGTTGTACGTTTAGTACAAAGACAAAAACATCGATCATCATCGATGGAGATATCGTGGTAGTAGGATGCATTTTACAACACTATACTACCTTACTGCTAGCTATTCTTAGTGCACTGTAGAAATATTGATAGCATCATTCACTTCAAAACTGACTGGAAACGCCAATTCCATTCAATTCTTTCCACATTTATCAATCAATCACGTAAGAAATCGTAAACGTTGACAAATCGTAAGTACTCTATATCATTTCCAATGGGATTTTGATTCAGTATGATCGCTCCCCCCCCCCCCCCCCGCATAAAATAAAAAGTTTCCATTTATTACGAATTTCTATCAGCTGATCCAAGTTGATGCCTCAAAGTTACGTTAGTTTGGTAATCACCAAACTAGTTCATCGTCAACTTAGCACTTATTAAGGTTATCCATGATCATGATAGTAATCACTGTAATCGGCAACTATCATTGACCATCATTGAAGCTTTGCCTACCAATCGGTAGTATTCGTAAAGAGTCTTACTGTTCTAACCAACAGTCTCAACATAAGAGGGAAACGATACGTATCCTGATGCATTTTTAGCATGGTAGTATTGATTACTAGCTGACACTACCTCTAGAAGACATACATTATTTTATATTGCTTAAAGTTAGCAGTACGTATATGCTTTTACCAATAGATTGCTAACTTTCAAGGTCTTAAGATGGCTTCTTTGGTAATACTTGAAGAGTTCGAATTTGCCCAATGACAACGTCGATTGTAGTAAATGGTGTTGTTTGTCAACTCTTCGATAAAACGTCTCATTTACAAGACTTTGAATGAAAGCCGTCGCGATCAAATTATATTCATGATCTATTTTTCGCTTTACAAGCCATCTTTTTTCTTTGAATTTGCTGTAGAAACACTATACTAGACGACCCATGTTGTTATCATGACTTGTAATTTTTCCAAGAACAATACTTCTTTAATGACTTACTGTTTTACACTATATCATTACAATGTCTTTTAAGTGGTTTTATTTTTTTTTTGAAGACGCTATTTGTGTGTAATTATCTACAAGTAGAAAGAAATCTTTCACAAAATTCATCTGTGAGAATATATTTAAGTAGCTTGTTTGATTAATTAGTAACGGTTAAATTCTAACCGTAGACGAGTGGGCATTACCCTTCCTTTTGATTAGAATGAAGTTAGAATTGAGGTTTTAATTAATTTTTATATGCAAGATCAAAAAAGAGTTAGCGACTTGTCTACTACTCTTCAGTCTCGATATTATATCGACTTACAGGAGTAGATTTCATTTATCCTCAACTGTTGTCGCCATTCCATTGACATCACAGTTTCCA
This sequence comes from Trichoplax adhaerens, assembly GCF_000150275.1. NCBI lineage: Eukaryota > Metazoa > Placozoa > Uniplacotomia > Trichoplacea > Trichoplacidae > Trichoplax > Trichoplax adhaerens. The sequence continues at coordinate 1,240,468 of NW_002060948.1, forward strand.
GAAAGTTGAGCTTTTGCTAATACAATATTGGTACAGTAGATCAAAGCGTACAGAACAGTAGAATGCTAAAAGTCCTGAACATTCTTCTTTCTTGAGTGCCAAAAGGTCATCGGTTGAATCGATAAATTATTCTACTATAATACATTATATACATATACATGTAGGTATATGTTCAACTACGTCAATATTGAAATTAAGTATTGAAGAATATGTAATATAAGGGTACTGTACATTTCATCTATATTTTTATTCGTGCTGCAAATACCAACATGCTTGCGGAAAAAAATCTTATAATTGACTCTATGTATTCTCCAAAGGACCTATTATTATCTGACCGCTTAATTTTTTTGTAGTGCAGTTGATATTGTACGCCTCTTCTAAACATGCAAGTGCCTATAATTTTCGGTCGGTTTTTACATTAGCCCTTTGTGAATGGTTGGTTATGCAGTACGGGCAAGTGCCTATGATTTTCGATCGGTTTTTACATTAGCCCTTTGTGAATGGTTATACAGTAAAGGCAAGTGCTTATGATTTTCGATCGGTTTTTACATTAGCTCTTTAGGAATGGTTATACAGTACAACGTTACTTTTTTCTTTAAACCCAGAATTATACCATTAATATTGTACAGTACTACTCTATTCTAATTATCTCCTTATATGGTCTATCTATCAGTAATTTTCATAAAATTATTTTATTCGTATGTATTTTACACATGTGTGAACGTGTTGAGCGAGAAGGCTTGACTAGCCTATAGTCAACAAGGTTCATGCTTGTATAATATCGACCAAATTATACCCTACTTCGTAGATGCGGATAGTTTGTATTTACATACTCACTATCTCGTTAAGGGATCTTTTATCAAACTATGGGTTACAATTATTCTACTTCTACTTCTATGGTACTCATTCAGAATCTGTAAGAGGTTTTATAGTCTGTCAATTTGAATCACACGATAGCACTGTAATTTTTCTTTTGCAAGTTCCTAATTTGGTAAATGTATAAATATTGTGAAACTGCTATTAGCGTTTACGTTTTCAATTTACAAGTACTTTAGTTATCGCATCTGTTTTGCTAGATTGAGTGTGGGCCATGTTCTAGTAGTGGTTTTAAGGGTTTATCATTCGACTTCTTGCAACGTTTAGCAATTAACAGTAATATTTTTATGATTTGTATGATTCATCGAGCTTTAAAGTCTTATTGTTCTATCATGACTTACGAACTACAAATCACACAGTAATTGAATTGCTTTGGCCTGTTATGCACGAGTACTGCCGGCGACTTTATTAGAATCCAAATGGACACTCCCTATTAGATAGAGCAGATATAGATGATCCTGTTATCTATCTGATCGGAAATTGTTAAATTGAACAGCAGTTACTTTTTGATCATCTCATACAGTATGTGCATATCTACTCGGCATGTTAGTTCAATCGATACAATGCTATAAAGTGATATTATTACTAATAGCACGTCGTTAAATTTAGGTCATTATTTCGCTGCTGAGTTTTTGTGTTGTTTTAGACTCGTACTTAATCAATATGACGATTGTCTGCGGCTTTCTAATACATATACGGTGCTATTTGTTGTATTGAAATTGTGCTGCATTTCGTGCCGCGCAGGGTGAGCATGGGGTAGTTGAATTATGAACGAATAGTGAGTTAACTAAATTTACAATTGACTTATTTGAACAATGTGTAACACAAATTACACTAGAGACTGGTAGGCCATGATTACCCCTATGAGACTTCAATGTCTATATAATTTCTACGGTATATTGAATTAAAATTTAGGTCAAGGCATTTAACTCACTAATTTTAATACCAGCAGCAGAGAGAGACCCGTTATTGGTTCACACTAGAGAGCCTTTAGTTCAAACAATGTATCAGTAATTATTGCATTCTATAGTGGATGCAATTGTTAAATACTGTATTGCTGACAGCAAATTGCAGTGCTAATTGGCCTAGATTGATTAATATACTGCACTTAGTCTGTCATATTCTCGAAGGCTTAATTTTTATATAAAAATTTTCATTTTTAAAATTGACTATAGTTCTAATTATACATCATTAGTCAGACGATTATTATGACATGTTACATAGTAAACGTTTATTTGTTGATTTGTTAGACCGAAGCAAAATAGAACTGCACCTATTTGAGTTCTCGAATACGCGTATCATTAGAGTAAAGGTTAAATTTACAAGCTTAGCATAACACATAATATACCACAGAGATGACCCTTTATCTTTGATTTAGTTTGGATGTGACAAAAATACATGTGAGATATTCCTATACTGTAATTTAAGCTATCGAACCTATAGATATCATGTACGATGTGTATACCTGTATCCATTTTTATCCATGGATGACTATGTAAACGCCAGCTGTGCCGTATTTGACAGCGCAGCCTTGACATTCTGGATACAACTGTTGTGTAGAATGATACTACAGTAGGCGGAATACTGTTTCATAATAATGCATATACTACATTGTCTGTCCGGTGGCACCCATGCTGTGCATATAGAAACAAGTTTCTTTAGATTTATTTCGACTCCCATCATACGGTGGGACAGTTTCATGCTGTTGTCCTGTATTCATAATAATAATCATTATTGAACCTAGCGAAAAAAATATGGAAAGCTTAACGAAATGCCAATAGCCTACTATTCTATCAGTCGGTGCCATGTTGCTGTATGATGAGCGGCCATTGTCTGGAAAGACGACGATGTTTATAACATGAAGGTTAAAAACGCTAAAAATAAATACTGAACGCCTTGAGTGCTGTCTAGAAAGGAATGCGATGGCGTCATAACGTAGACGTGATGATTAAGATATTCGAGTCTATACTGTATAATTAGTAATTATTTTGCCGGTCTAGGACGATACTATCATATCATCGACATCAAGATCTGCGACAATGACTGTATTATAAACGTTACCTTTCTGATACTTACTATTACGTAATAGTGGATGATAATGGATATTGCCAACATTTTTAACTATTAGAATTTCCCTATCCAAACGGCTACGTTTTATTTTTTAACTGTACTGTAGTAAGGGATATACTGTATATCATAACGTACTGACTTCTAGTATTTTTGAAGCCAGCCCTGTGAATTATACTACAATAGGTACCGTTTTGTCTGCTTTTACTATATAGATCACCGAGATTATACTGGACTGTACTGCGAGCGGCATGGGGGATCGTTCCATGATATATTATTGATTTGCTTCGGTATATGTACAGTACAGTATTTAAGCTACAATAGTTTCATGTAGCATTGTACTCTTGATTTTAAATCAGAAGCCTTGCAACAGCGATTAGATCACCTGTAGCGATCACTGATTTTGGGTTATAATTATGTTCAATCGTGTGCTTTTTGTAGATTGGTTATTTTGTAGTCGCTCAAATATTGTCTTGTATTAACTTATTGGTAGACCCCTATTATTATTTTGATAGTACTGTACTATACTACTCGACGTTTACAAGAAGATTGGAAGCAGAATATAGCAGCACGTTATTTACAAATACTGTGTTACGTCTGATTCTTTTTCTTCAGAAGAGGTATTTAATGACCAAATGAAATTAGTTTCAAGTTATCATTTTGTATCAATATAGAGAAAAAAATGCTACGTTAAATTATTCACTATTCAGCGCTTCCTATCGATTGTATTGGTTGATATTTGTCCTAGCTACCAATATTCGTAAACTGACATGATGAAACCCATGAAAAAAATGATATCATATGGTGCTGTATTGACGCGCTAACGAGTTGACTATATAATAAATAAGCAAATTGACACAAAAGGAATAGAACACAATCTTGTATAAAATCGTTCATTTAGACGTAAGTAAGTCACACTATTGAATGCATTGTTCTTGTATCGTTTATCGCGGAAAATTTCGATTATTTTACTTGCAAGTTAAGTTTAGCTCGAGTGATCGACCAATTCGATCATAAACATAGAAGATAAATCAGACGTTTAACCACAGTATCTCTGTATGGGAGGAGGGGAGGAGGGGGGGGCATCGGCGCCGTAGGAGGCTATGATGAACGATTTCTGAGACGCTGTATTTTGTTTTTAATTAAAAGCCTGAACTTACTAGTCACGACATTACAGTCTATTCTAGTTGATGATAATGATAACTGTTAGCATTTCTAGACATAATCTACTACGTCAGTTTTTTATATCATATGGCTTGGCTAATTAATTGAGTTATCACTGTAATTACGGCTTTGCTAGAGTCTCTTCACCATGTCAATTAATTAATGTATCACAAGTGGTAACGTCAATTGGTAAATTATCTTCGTCAATACTGCATCATCGATGAATCATTGATTATTAGACTGTAAATTGTACGATTTATCCTCCGATATAAGTACTAGTTTTTCAACTGTATTTACTGTATTTAATGCTGACAATGTTTTATAGCGTTATTGGAACCTGTCAATTTTATGCCTTTGATTAAATTAATTTACATTAAAATTACGAAAAACAAATAGTCTGTACCTTTTTTACTGTCAACCATTGTTTAAGAGCGTAATCAGTTGCTGTCATTATCTCTTACTGCTTACTGGCTATTACTTTAAGATTCCCTTACAGATGTCTTGACTTGTGAAAGTATAAATTTTTTCTTTTGTACCTTAATATCAAATTCATAAAATACTGTAATATTCTGTAAGAATCCGGGCCCAACTACAGTATCTTATTTGAACTATAGCTTTGCCTAGAATCGTCTTGGTGCACTTTTATCGGTTAAAACGACTTATCAATCTATAGCAAGAACAGCTCATAAATAATTCTTTATTAAGGCGTTATCAGTGTAAAAGAGTAATAAAATTCTAATTTTGAATGATTTGTTGTTTTTTGGTGATATTTTTACAATAGCCTAGTTCTTGGACAAAAATACGAAATATGATTCACTGGTCGCCATTTGTACAAGCATTTAAAAGGAAATATCCATGGGTTCAACTTGCTGGTCATCAAGGTCAGTTTAGAATATCCTGTGTAAGATCTGCAGGACCTGCAATCATAGCATCAAAACTTTTGTCAACAGAATAATAAAACCATCAGTATCTCATCGTGCAACAATCTTTAGATTATCGATACTACTACAATACATATAGCTGTAATTCAAGAAGATTTAATAATAGATAATTACTTGTCTTGCTGCGATACTTTCTTAATCTATCACAGTGGTAATGGTTAATAGATCAATTACTACCGTAGAATCTTTCGTTGATAAACGATCAAATAAAATTAATTTACGTTCGTGGGTGCGCTAATATTAATTAATTACTACTATTGTTTTACGTAATGTTATTGAATAGGGAATTTTAAGGCTGGTGAAGCGGGTACAATCTTGAAGAAATACGCCCCCAAAGAAAAGGAAGCTTTATCACTCTTGATGAGAGATATTTTGCGTCCCTACGTGCCTGAATTTCAAAAAGAAGTTATTCGTAATGATGAACGTATCTTTGTCATATATTAATTAACTTTATTTCTAGGAATGATCAAATCCCTATAAACAATATTATTCCAATGCAGTATATGTTTACGAGATATGTTGGCAACTTATTGGCCTACTTAGTTATTGAAATTACCGTTAATAGCTATTGATGTGAATATCTTTATTGAGAACATTTTTTAATAATTTCCTTAATAAATCGATTTACAAATAAAGGTTTTATTCAAATGCAAGATTTATTAGGAGATTTTGACACTCCAAGCGTTATGGATTTAAAAATGGGAGTTCGGACGTATTTAGAAGAGGAGTTACAAAAAGCTAGGACAAAACCGAAACTGAGACGAGTAATTCTAATATTTGTCACTGTTTTAGAATTGTTTAGTAATTACTTCAGTTATGCTTCTATTAAGTAATGACTCTATTTTTTCGTTTATTCTAATTAGGATATGTATCAAAAAATGATTGAAGTTGATCCAAATGAACCAACACCTGAGGAAAGCAAATTAAAAGCTATCACTAAACCACGATACATGCAGTGGCGAGAAAATGCTAGTTCCACTGCATCGTTAGGCTTTAGGATTGAAGGCATTAAGGTGTGTACAGTATATTGGTACTATCGTTTTACTCTTTTCACTTCCGATCAAATTATTTTACTTATTACACTACAATAAAAATTTGTATACAAGTTAGCAATGTGATTTACAATCCTTTTTTAATTTTATCGACTGTACTATTGTACATATGTTTTATATGTATTCGGTGAGATTATCAATTTATTGTACATCAATACTAGTTTATCTTTACTAATTTTTCTTAAATTATTCTTAAATAATCTTATAAATTCAGATTTAAATCTAAAAATGGCTTGATTTTTTAATTACGTGAGTAGATCGGGGAAGGTGCTCCGGATAAAGATTTTAAGACAACTCGCTATAAACCAGAAGTTGCCGTAACATTTGATAAATTTGTGAACAATAACAAAATTGTAGTAGTAAGTCATAGATTGATTGAAGTTAAATGGACGTCATAATTAAAGAGATTATAGCTGTGTTGTAATGTTAAATGATGTAGGGTAAATATATACGTCGCTTGAAAGCCATACGAGCTACTTTGGAAATGTCACCTTTCTTCAAATGCCACGAAGTTAGTTTTTTAATAATTATTTCGAAAATAATAATGATGTCTGATTGTTAAATGAGAAATGAGGTTATTAAGGATATATATATATATATTTATCTTGATTTATTGTAGCTGATTGGTAGCTCTTTATTATTCGTACATGACAAAAATGATAACGCAAGCGTTTGGATGATCGACTTTGGTAAAACAACACGTTTATCCGATGGAAAGTACCTAGATCATCGAATACCTTGGATTGAAGGCAATCAAGAAGATGGCTATTTATGGGGTCTTGATAATCTAATTGATATTTGGTCAGATATTTACAATGGACAAATCGAGAACATATCTGAGGACTGTAAGGATGGCAACGGCGTCGGTAGTAATGATTCGACGGATGTACCGGCTAGTACGAAGGATGTACCAAATGGTAAATCCGAATTAAGTGACGATTTCACTCAGAAGGAGATTAACCTTACAAGTCATGAAGAGAGGTAGTACCCTAAAAGCTTTTTATCTATTTCAAATGAATGAGGCCATTCCATTATCGAATTATTATATTGGATTGAGCCATTTGGCGGAAACTACAAGTTAAATTTAAATCTTGCCAGTTTGATTATTATCCGCACCAGATTTGACCCCTCAATTGCATTTAACAACACGGTCGCACTCCGCCACCATAGAACTTATTTGAAGACAACTTAAAGGATCACTCTGATATTCTGTGATGTTGTATGTAAATTACAGGCACAAGAGATTGATCAATATGAAAGCACTTATTTCGTCACCTAATGAATGTAACGATCGATCATCTTCGAATAAGTTTACTTTTGTGATCACCAACTTAAATAGACTAATTTTTCTTAATGCATGTAATTACTTACGATGATTCCGTAATGATGGATAATGAAAGGAGTACAACACTTGGTTAAAGTATTCAATTTCATGCGGTAGTAATTTAATCTGCTGCTGCACTTACATATATCACCATATATGTAATTTGTCTATGAAATTAATTGTGTTTGTCTAACTCCATGGTGTTATCGTTTAAATATCAATACTTATACAATATGTCTTAGTGGTTTACTACACAAATGATACTTGATAAAGCGCATGATAACAGCTGTATGGGTTAGCCGAGTTGCTAACAATTATTACGATTTTTCAACGTTACTCCTGATTATTTAGCTGGACAGTTTGCGGATCAAAATTGAATAACTCTCGAAGGTATAATTACGGGAACATTCTGAATAGATAGATAGATAATGATGTTCTGTATATAACAATTCTATTATATGTGTATGTTAAAGATAATCATTGTTTACGACAATATTTGGTTAAATTTAAGACGGTAGTACAAACGATTATTTATACGTATGCCAATCAAAATTGCAAACAATCAATATGACAAATTTGTTTGCATAACCTTAATACCTTTTCAAAGGTTACTTGCATTTCCGTTTTTCTGTTGGATTACTAGTCATTGAGCAACATTAGTACACGTTTGTAGAAAATATATATAGAATCATATTACAGTATTTTATGATACACATGCGATTACTAATGGTAGACTTTCTCACGAACCAAGTGTACTACCTTACATATGGTTAAATTCGAACGCTGTAGTTTTTTAGATATTTAAATGTGCAAGTTAAAGTAGTGATTCCAGCATCAAAAATTGATTATTTTACTAACTTTGTTATCTACGAAAGGAAATAACCTTAACAAGCAATTAAGTACTCGTTAAAATAACATTAGTTGTGACGTGATGTAGCAACATACTACAGGATTGATGAAACACATAATGTAATATATCTACACTGGATAAAGATTCAAAACCAAAGGTACTATTTTACAGTATTAATGAGTTGTTAACATTGCAAATAAAAAATTTTCAGTTGATTCTTTCTCAGGTTGAATACGTCTGTTGAGTGTTTTTAAGTGGAGTTGGAGTATGAAAGCTAACTTGATCATGCGATAGTAGAAAAGAACTTTTTATTTGTTAAAGGTAACATAAAATTGTTATCATGTACAGTACAGTATGTAGGCCTTAAACAATATAGATTAAAAGTCTTAATTTGAAGACCATAAAACTAAATGATAAAATGTACTTTTGATAACAAATTATTCACCGACAGTAAATAATACTAATATCGAAGGAAAAAAGTATAGTAACTAGACTGTACGAATGCAAGTACAGTAAACGAGAGTATGAATTATCTAGGCAAATAATTGGGAGGATAACTCTGGACCAGGGCAATATCAAGCAAAAAGAGATTTTTCTAATTTAACTCAAAAGATAGGAATCAGACATGCCATTGATGGTACTAAGCAGTGCTATCGGGACGTATGAACTGCTACAGGAATGGACAGACGTTTGTGCTTACAAAATTGCTTTACTTACAGAATGAAAACCCTGGTGTATTGTAAGATAAATTTACATTTTTACACGGAACATGATACGCAAAGTACTGCGCACTATAAATTGCATAAGGAGATAGCAATAAGATTTGTTTAGCTGCAATTCTAATGTTTATCAAATCCTCAATACAGTATTACCTAATTGTTCATTAAATTCTAGTATGAGAATAACTTCTGAAGTCATCTGACAAATCATTGCAATATTTTTATGTCAGCGTTTGCATTAATAATTCGGTGATCTTTAAAATAGATCTGAGTGGTGTTGATACTTTTAGAGCAAATAGAATCGTTTGAAACGTTAAGGTAAAAAGTCATTGATTGAAGTAGATTCGTTACCACTCTATGCATGTATTTTAAATTTGTTTCCAAATCTAATTACGCAAATAATTGTAATATGAATACATATAGAATATTTGTCCATTTTAATAAAGAGTACACGGGCCATATCGTATAAAAGACATTCTAACTAAAAAGAAATTTTTCATTGGAAGTGTATATTTTAAATAACAAGAAATATTTTTCAAAAAATGACGTTAATAAAAGTTTAATGGCCGAACGTAATCTGCTACAATTAACACGCCAAGGCAAAATCAGCTTCTGTTATATTTCTTAGATGCGATTTTTAGTCTTTACATCAAAACTTGATCGTCTTTGAGTAGGTTATGAAATTTTTTACAAATGTATACAATGGTTAAATGTACTCCTATCTACTCATAATAACGTCTGTTCATACTAGTATCTTTCAACGCAGTAAGAGTAGTTATTAATCAACTTGGATTCAGTTACAGGTTTAAGTTATAGCAATTCGTAAGAATATTTCGATTTTCATTTACACGATTAATTTATTAGTAAATGCGTAACTAAATCCTTTAGCTGAACATTCACTTTGGTAGTTCGTATCCATTTTGAATGAACAAGGCAATAAATATTCAATACCGTTTAATTAATTTGATGTTCCTGGGTAACAGCAATTGCATCGAAATTTTGGCTTCCTTCATCTTCTGTAGATTCTTTGTTTCCATCAGCATTTGATTTGCTTTCTACAGCTTGAGAATGTTGCTCAGGCGCACTAGAAATCAGTGAAACTTTTGCTTCTTTAGTCACCATTTGAGGATATTTCTCTATCAAAATTTTATGGCCTCTTTCTTTCAATTGTAATAATTCCTCTTTCCATCCAAGAGCTTCAGCAAGTGTAAAACACCCATCATCACAAGTTCCTTGCCAAAAAACGTCCCTGTAAAGAAATAGCCAGCTTTCTAAGTAGATGCGACACTTCATATTTGTAAAAGCGATATACATTACCTGTAGTTACTCTCACAATCAAAGCTTAATCCTTCATTTATGCCTAACGCTCCAAATAATTTAGGTCGCTACAAATAATTTTAAGTTACAAAATATAAGCATTATGTCATATATACACCGTAGTAAGCATATGTGCTAAAAGTTTTGCAATAGTAAATCAGCTTTACCGTTCCACATTTTTCCAAATTAATTAAAAGACGAGGGGTGGCATCAGGTACTCTAATAGAATGTAAAATAAGGCCTGTTCGTAAAATAAGATCCATTTAATCGTATAAAGTAAGAACCTCGATAAATTTCGTAACTACCTTTCAATTAATGAAGCAAATGGTTGCACCTTTAGAGAAGTTCCCATTATGATTAATAAATCACATTGTGGGAAATCCTAAGTAACATTGTTGAATACATGGTCGTTAATCATCTTATAATTCACAAAAGATTATCGTATCAATCTTGTCATAATTAAGAAAGTCTAACTAGCCTATTTACAGCATTGCCGTATAATTAGTAAAATAAGGTATAGGATACTGTGAACTTAGCGTATACCTCATGCGTAGCAACGAAAAATTTAGTAGGAAGGGATTCACCAAAAAACACTATATCTATAATTATAATCATAAACTGAATTAACGATTCCGTAATTTTAAGTTTTGTATCACCAACGAACCGAAATGCATTAACAGATTGTTACCCGGTTTAACAGGAGAATTGCAATTGGAGCACAGCGGAATTATATCTTGAAGGACACGTTCTTGAATAAATATAACACAAATGATTTATTTTAAACGACATCAAAGGTTTTAATATCGATCTACAATATGAAATGCTATTACCTTTAACCCAATCAGAAGAGTATTCTTTTTGACAATCGTGATTAATGCAATGGGCAGCCGAGAAAGAGCCATGCGCTTCGATAAGTTTTTCTTTAGGTACGTTAGCTAAATGTTCTAGAGTATCGATATTCTGATATGACAGCAAATAGAAGAAATTTAGCTAGATTTACGAACAGTTCTAGACCGTGTTTACTATTACAATTACTGAGAAATGATACTAATCTATTCTTAAATTCCTATACCTGAGTAAAGTGACGGAGGAGCAATCCTTTATCATGCAACAGTTTAATAAAATAGTGGCTCAACGTGGGCTATAAGAGTTTATCATCAATTTCGAATAGTAGATTTACGTTAGCAGCATAGCGATCAGCAACGTTTTAATTAAAAATTTCAGTGATACCTTATAACGGCCGGGATATAATTCTTTCGCTAAGGAATAAAATGGAGAAGGATTCTCCTATACCGTTGTAAGACAATTAAAACTTTATTATAATCACTCTTATTTAATAAACATACCGTATATATATTATCGAGACAGAATTAAATATAAATCAAATGATTGCTCTTACTCTGAAATAACTTAATCTAAAAATGCTTTCTGGATCCGGCAGATCATACTTTTGTAAATTGTCATATAACCCAGTTCCGGGAGTTCTAAAATCAGGGATGCCCGCTGACGTAGAAATGCCAGCGCCAGCCATGACAATAATATTTTTACCTAATAATTACCACGAATGGTAAATGACGCATTAATTTTTTAGATCCGTTTGGTAAATATGTTTAACTTAATATTTATTCTTTCTCACATTTATCGGAAAGCATATACTTTACTATTCCTTCAAAGGTAACTTCACTCAACAATTGCTGTGGTTGTTCAGCCTCAGAGTCATTCTCACCAACAAAAATGTTGAAACGTTGCAGTAGACTTCTTACATTTTCCAAATCTATTTACAAATTTTCACATATTATCTCCTGATAGTGGTTCTAACAGTTACAATTAGTACAGTATTGAAGTGTGGACGAATAAATATTATCATAATCATCACTAATTTTTTGACATATTTAACTTGTGTATTTCTATAAAGTTACTTACACCCTTCTGAAGAAAATTCCGGATCTTTAGATTTATCATTGTAGTCCTATAAGACATAATGTCAGCAATAAAAAATAAAATGGTGTGTCTTTAGTTATTCAAGATAGCTATTGATGGAAGGTAGTGATAGCATCAGAACGTTGAGTACTGTACTGCTCTGCCGGTGCTCGTCATAATAAACATAATTCTAACTAATTTCTATCTGAAATTAAACGTGATGTGAAAGTAAATATCAACAATGAATGATATTGAACTATTTTAATAGATAAATAAATGGCTGTAGCAGCACTCAGCTATCGAAATGTACATATGCAAATCTGAGGTGATGTACGAATAAATAAAACATGTAAATCTATTTCTGCTATACTCTATTCTAATATTGTTAGTTCAAACTATTTTTCGATGGCTTGTCGAAACCTGCCAAGAACACTTACGCTTGCAAGATATTGAAGCAAGGCAGACACCGTACACCAATTAGGCAAATCATCAACTCGTCGTTGATATGGAGAATAAACTGAGTTATTACGGAAATCATTTTCATGATGATTGCTGTCTTCATAATTTTCATAACGGTTGTCATAGTGGTGATGATATGGAGGATAAGGAGCAGTTCGATTTGGATAAAACAAGGCGTTATGACGTGAGCCAGTCGGATTGTGATAATGTCTGTAACTTTCAGAAACTAAATCCAATTTTGGATAATAACTACAATAATCGTCATTGGAATCGAAGTCTGATTCTGTGTCTGATTGATATCTCGGTTGTAATGCTACTTGTAAGCGTGGCATTTTCTTGCATGGTTCTAATATGGCCTGATGTAATTGCGACGCAATGTAATAAGGGTGATCGATTTAATTTCATCATAGAAGTAAATTGTAGATTGGTAGGATAATTATGTTTAAAATCGATATTTACTGTTTCCTTGCATTACTTCGTAAATGGAAATAAAATATTACTAATACTATGGTAATTTAACACGGTTGAAAAGATATTATACCTCAATTATTACATATCTTTGTACGAATTGAATATTCGATAAACTATATAAAGTCTAGAGATAAGGGATAAATAAAACCTGATATTTACAGTTAACACTATTGTTATTACTTTTTCTAAGATAAACGGTTAAATACAAGAAGTGATTATATACTGAACTTGTAGGAAGCATAACTACTTTAACGTTATCAGTCTGTCTTACTACATAGTTTGTGTAGATTTGTAGATTATAGTAGTAGGCGTAACACAGGTTTTGTTGAAGCTACTTGCAATACCGATTTACAGTATATATAGTCCATTTATAATCACTACTTCAGTTAACAATTTATACTGAAATCAAGAGAATATAATATAATTTATATAAAAATCCGGATAGACTATAGTATATGTTATGATGAGACTTATAAAGGCATAGCAGTACAATATCAAGTATCAGTCATTAAGATATTAAATCGAAGGGATGAGAATCCAGCAGTTTTAACAATATTATACGCGACATGTGTATACCATATAGCATACCTCACTATCTTCAGCTGATTGATCTCCTTCATAACCTTCAGTCTCTGTTGTAGACGTTGTCTCTGGACTCTTTTCAATCACGCTCTCAGCATCATCCTGGTGATAACTGGTAGCTTCTGCAATCGCTGAAAGAATTGAAAAATTAACGATTCGGTAATATTAAAGTATCGAAATTACAGTACTGTATACTGCACTAGTAAAGTCCTAAGTTTGATCAATCTAGTGGGTATGTATGTCAGAAGCTTGCATGGATAAGTATTGCTTCTAGTCAATGCAGTCAAATGTTCCACATTTCTATTACCGGATGTAAAATTATGTTGACGATTCCCTACTTCATGTTTCCTTTCGTCTTGCATTGTGAGTAAGATAAAACTTGTTATCATTTCTCATATTTCATAGGTGATGCGATATCATACTTGTCATAAGTAGGTATACTTGCAAGACAGTTTTGACAAATACGTAAAAAGGAGATCTTGAAGCACTGCAGTGCTGAATCAACAATAGAATGTATACCTAAAATGCTAAGAGTCCTCGTTTGATCCCTGGAAAAGGTGCTCGTTTACTTTAAACAAATAAGCTATTTCAAACTTATACTGATCTGTTTCATACCAGTGAATCAATCTACTAACATAAACATACATACAGTATATTATACATCCAGATCATGCTTCCTTTACTGTTCTTGTATAAATATACACTTTGGACTATTCACCCATCTCTTAATTACAATTGCAATGCATTTCTAATACGGCACTAGATATAAGAAAATCCAGAAGTCAAAGCATTTCAAACTTCTGATACTATCAAATCATCACTCAAAAGGCAGATGATGTACTAACTACACTCATCTATTATGCAAATTTATGGATGCTACAGAACCAACATAAAAGGATCAATCTATCGTATATCAACAGATAGAAATTCTTTAAATTAAGTAACCGAACACTACTTTGTCCTATTACAATTCCAGTCATGATAACTGTTAGAATACACATGATGTATAAAATTGATCAATACGGTTACAAACAACAGGATATACGAATTGGCATAGTATTGACGCTATATATCCTTGCAGATTATGTAGCTCATAAATCAGTAATGACTTTAATAAGGTATGATAGCTCATTCTATTAGCAATCTTGAAGTGGGTATTGCGTATATAAACCTTTATTCTTTATTTCAATGTTTCAATAATACTGTAAGAGAAAGTTTGAAGGCCTTCAGGGCAAATGGATTACTAATAACCATGACTATCGATCTTGATAAAACTCAAAGAAAGTTTCTTGGTAGGATAAAAAAGGGCAAAAATCGATAGAGATCCATCTACTATACACACACCCTTAATGAATTATACCGTAATTATAATTATAAGTCCATTTCTACGCCTAAAGTGGCACACGACTTTCTAGCTTTCTAGAGCAATCGTACAATTTACTTTTCCAAGGGTAGAGATAGATGACTTACGTTGATTCTCCGATGATGCCATCACTGATCGACACCAACACCAAGGTATTTACTGCACACTAATCGATCAATGGCATGCAGTCTTTGACAAGGAAGATAGATGATCAATCTTTCTACTGTAACAGCAAGAAATAAAGAGAAAAATCATAACATTAAAATAGCAATCCTAGGTGATCAAGAAGTTACAAGAGACTACAATAGTCAACTTAGCCAAAGAGGCCGCAGTCAGACATCGCCTTTTCACTATAGTACTATTATCCGTTTACTATTTCTATCACTTGTGATAATGTAGCCTTGAAAGGAAAAATACATTCCATCTTTCAGTTATTCTACTTATATTGGCTCGAAAGTATAGCTAGCTAGTCAGCGATTAATTATCGTCCAATCCAATTGTTGAGTCAAGTTTTCACTACAGTACCTCTACTTTATACTAAGCAAGTAAGCATCGATTCTTCAAAGACCACACTAAAGTAAAATACTTGTATTCATAGCTTCAACTAGAATGCATAGAAAAACAGTAACTAGTTCTAAATTAGTCATTTACCTTTGACTACTTTCAATTTTGCAATAACCACTGCAAATTCAGCATCAATTTTAACCGACAAGTAGCACCAAGAAGATTTTTTTCTCCAACTGGCCTTTTAATATGGCCGATACTCACACATACACATGGGAATGAATCTGTCTGTCCGAAATCCTGCCTACAGTCACAGTCACGGTACGTGGCCGATACTCACACATACTGTACTGTACACATGGGAATGAATCCGTCTGTCCGAAATCTTGCCTACAGTCACAGTCACAGTACGTACAGAAGTAGTCTATTCTTATACTGTAGCGGCACTAAATCGGTTCGATTATCCATCGTATCTCTAATTCTGGTCAATAATTAGTTATTTGCATGCTTGAATTCGATAGCTGACTCTCTTATGGGGTTGGGAAGTTGAATTCTCTCTTGCGCATGCGTAATTCGTTGTTATAGAACTCGTAATAATTGCAGTAGTGAATTAGACAGTATACTGTAGTTTGACTGTATCACGACCACGATGACGTCTGTCCAATATCTCTCTGCCGGAGTCCGTCCGGCCAGGGACTACTAAAAAGGAAAGAGGAGAGGGATGCAAAGTAAAAAGTAAAATGCAGAAAGCAATCATGTTTTCTGGTCATTCTACTCTGTGGAGGGGATGATCATCATGAACAATCTAGTCTACGATTATAGATATACGATACCGTCGAAATGACTAGTAAAATAGTCGGCCTCCCAATTTTTTTTTGTATCCTTCTTTCTTTCTTTCTTCGTGGTCTTTGCTGATTGCATTGCATTCTACTCGATATACTTTTCATCTGCTGTTCTGCTCATAGAACTAGAATAGAAGTAAAAGGGAAACTTCCATCGCTTATACGTACTGTGGTACTCAGTACAGTATATTTTGTTTCTGCCATATACGCATACTATTTATATACGTGTACATATATACAATATTAGGTAGGCATCTGAGAATAATAATTAATTCTTTCAACAGCGCTTTACAGCTTCTGCAGCTTTAGCCGGTTTCATTTGGCGGTATCATGGCAACAGAGCCTGTAATACAGGCTTGCATGATCAGTGGTTGTAGGACAACTACCACCTGGACAAGGATTATCGCGATTGCCTCTAGGCAAATGGTGATCTGTTATGAATGGTTTGATGTCCTAACTTCAATTTCTATCGATAAATGCGATCAGACCGATAGGAGTCGATATCGAGCCTTCTTTCTTGACGGAAATGGCTAGATGTGAGAAGTCATAATTCGATGACAAAGTATCGAAAATAAGTAAAAGCTCAAAGGTAGAATAATTCAACAGAAAATGTAAAGTAAAATTATCTCCAGAGCAGTTGATTAGCAAGCCGCACTAGGAGCATGCCGTAATCATACTGGATTCTACTCTCATCGTATCATAACAGAAATTTTATGATACAGTTTAGCTAACGCGAGTAGGGCGATAGTAGTAACTTGCTACGATACCAAACACTATCCTGCAAGTACTTTATTTAGACAATATACTAAGGTGGTGCTTTGAAGCAATAGCATACTAGCCGCTGATTGGACAATCTCAGTTTAGAATTAACCGTTATATGTTGATATAATAGTATATTATAATCGATCACGATAGTACAATATTGTATCTTTCCATGGACTAGACTAATAAGCTGGGCAACCTACTTTTACTTTAGAATAGAACCTTAACGGTACACAGCCAATTCATTTTTAAATACCTATAAGTAACCTCTATCGTTGCTATTGAAAACGGTAGTTCAATTTATGGTAAGTTGATAATATCCAAGTTAGCGGGAATAGTGTCATCAACATCAATTTTATGCTCAGATAAAACATCCACTTACTTTTTGACTAGTTATATTTTAGATTTCCATGATTTGAAAATAGATTATACAACTGCTTCAATGCATAATTTAGCTTAGTTTAATCCAAGTAAACTAGCAGTAAAACGCACGACTGAATCCGGAAGTATAATATAATATAACATCAACAGGATTTGTATTCATGTATTGAATGCTATATTTTGGTTATCATGGTAAGCCAAGAAATGATAACTCAAGCCTAACTAGCTTACTTCGTTGGGTAATCATGAGAATACATCAATATTTTGAGCTAGATGAATTAGAAAACTATTTTCCTTTTGATAACGTACGATATTGCCTCCACGTCTATACCCCTGTATTAATTTTAAAGGCATTTCTTTAAATTTTTTGTTGTTTTGCGTTTAGATTTATTTGGACGTAAATTACATGTATCTAGTGTTTAATAAAAGTAATAAATCGATACCACTACTAACTTCATTCAAAAAGCGCCTATATACAGTATTCCATGTATATACATCAATACAATTGAAGCTTAATAGCTCTACTTCAATTAGCTATAGTTCACCTTTCTAGTAGTAGTTGTAAAATAGCATTAGATTTATGTTGTACTGCACTCAATTTTATATTTAGTACGATGAAATAGCATAGACGTATATACGAGGTCATGAATTGAAGTGTATACTACTACAGTAAATATGAGCATTGTATCGACAACTCAACTCTTCTTTACGCATACCCTTGTTTATATATTATTATTTTTTAGGCAAAAAAACAGAACTAAATCAACTCCAAATTGATGAGCACTACGATATCATGCTAAAGTATAACCTGAAAGCGACTCCGTCATCAATGCTTCCAATGTTTTCCGACATCAGCCATGTATCCAGGTTTATATTTATGTATACAGTATACTTGCTGGATAGCCAGATTCTCTGGTTGTGTTTTAACTACATCGATTATAATAGTTTATCGATTTATAATACGTGTAAGAATATTTAGCTCAAAATTTAGTACACAAATGGGGTAAAATGGATATGCATTTCCATTATAGGAAGATTGTTTTCTAATCCATTTGTTTTATATAAATCATCGATAGTATTTTGGAATTATGCACGCACATTATTAGTAGGGAATCGGACATTAAATATTGATCATTAAGTTATCGTACCATAAACTATAACTGATTCTGTTCATTAATATAGAAATTGATCAAGAGATGCTTTTTCATATTTTTTTAATCGATCTTAATAATGGTATCCTGAAATCATTCTGTATATTCATATTCATAAAATTTATATGTATCAAATTATAGTGCTAATTCACAGTATCAGGATGTCTGTAGAAGAGAAAAAGAAAGTCAATTACGAAATGATAAATTGCTTTATGATTTGGAAGTTGCTTGCAAGCATTCCACGCTACTAGACTCCAAGCTATTTGATTTGCAGACTGCTAGGGTATAAAATTAAAAAAGATAACTTAATGTTTGTTACTTTGATATATATTTTAATCTAATTGAGCTTATTATCCAACTTTAATTTTTGAAATACCGTAATACTAATTTAACGATAGACACTTTATGATTCTTTGAGTAAATTCTTACTCCTAAATTGGTTCATGCCATTTTTATAGGATCAATACAAAGAAATGGCAATGAAATATAGTGCAAAATTGAAGATTGAAGCTACTGAATCGTCTATAGCACCATCCAGTAACGTACTTCATATTCATACTAAGTCAGATAGTTACGATCAGGAACGACCAGATGAAGTAAAATTGCCATTACCAAAATCATCACTAATATTGAAGCCAGCTGACGATATTCCTAGCCTGATCCAAGCAGCACAGCAGATAAGCAATCTCTCTGGTCACCACAAGCAGTATCCATTAATAGATGACAAGTTGATGCAACCTTATCAAGATCATCTGCAAGCTGATGATATCAATGCATCCAATGTTACAGATTCGATCAATAGTAGTAATCAAGAAGAAATACCAATAATTAAGCCATTGCCAACAATCGATGATTTATTGATGACCGCTGGCCAAGGCAATAAACAAAATAATAATAAAAATAATAATCCTTTAGATTATGAGCACAAGCTTACAGACGACAGTATATCTATGATACCACATGATGAGCAAGATAATTCAAGTAAATCTGAAAAAAGAAATGAGCCTTCGCTAATGCCAATAATATCAGGTAAACAGGTTGAAGAAAGTGCTGGTGATAGCCCGAAGAATAGTACGTTAATAAAACACGAGGTAGAGAATGATCATTTCAATCCAAAAGCACTGAAAAATGACGCATCGACAGTGGTTATGATTGAGAGTAGTGTCTTACAACCGAAAATTAATGAGCAACATGATATTCATATTTATGCTACAGATAGCAATAGCGATGAACAGTCCTCTGTTGGTAATATTATTTCGCACAAAAGTGATGATGTCGATGACCAAGATAAGGAAATGGTCTCACAAGATATTAACCGTGAAGTAGTTATAGTTCAAGATGTAGATGATAATAAAAATCGTTCTAGTGACGACAACAATGAGAAAGATCGCATCACATCAAAATTATCATTCGAGTCCTCAACATCTGATGATGATAGCTCTTCTATTGAGCAATCTATTAGCTCTAAGAAATCGTTATCTAATATAGAGGAATCCATTAAATACGACCAAAGTGAGAACGAAAACCAACAACAATTATCTACGAACAAAGGTAAAATATTTAATAATTGTTAGTGTATTTAGATGTTACGAAAATTTTCTAGCATAATACAGATAGAAATGCTATATGCGTACATTATCACTACCTTGCATATTGTTATTAGTAAGTTACACTTTATCTTGAGAAATTACTATTGGGATTGAAGTAATATGGTCGCATTCAAATACGTATCTGTATATTATCATATTCCTGCTTACTTGATTTCTGATTTTTCGTTCTTATTAAAATTATTTTAACTACAATTCAAAAAATAATAAAATTCGAAACTATATCAACGATAATTTTAGAGTTTATTCGATAGTTTCCTTCTGTGCGATCATATGTACACATCATATAACATATATAAACATTCGGCTTTCGGATATAGCACATGCCCCAAAGTGTTCGTACTAGTAAGAAATTAAACAGTTCGGTTAACATATTTGATTAATTTATTAAGATGATATCTTTGTTAACGTACATATCTTTCAGAAAAGAAACCTGATGCCACCGGTGAAGTGGAGCGAGATAGTAAGAGTAAAAATGTTCCTGAGTATCAATCTGATTTCGAAGATAGTAACACTATGAGTTCGTCTGAGAATATGTCCGATATTGAAAATAGCATGGTAAGACAATGATAATACTTAGCATTCAGGAAATGGAGAAATCAAGATATGATTTTACTGTATCAAATCTTTGTATAATGATTTTACTTGTATTTACTACTTTTAGCGTCTAAAACAAGATGTTAGAGAAGATGAAGGCGAGAATAAGACAGAAGCGGAGGCTTATGATGCTTTGAGAAGATCTGTTCTAGGTAGTCCTTTAAGTTCAGCAAGAGAGAATGCTGAAGGCGATGATGTAATGTCATTCTTGAGCGAAGATAGTGATATTGATGCGCTAGAGCAAGAGTTAGCCGAAATTGTATCCCCACGTGCAGTCGCAAGGTAATGTTTTACAATAAAATTTTTATAGCTGGCTCATAACTTTACAATCCACATGTGAACATTCTACCTTATTTTTATTATTAATTTAATATTTATAGTAAGCACGTTTTATAGTGCTACTGTTCTCATAATATTTATTTACTTGTAGTGGTAACAACGCTAACGAAAGGTCGCAAAGATCAAGCATTCGTAGACTGCCAAGCATTCCAGCTTCACAAAGTGCCCATAATATTAAAGGAGTTGATGATTCTAATCAAGATCATAATCGACCTCGCTCTCGTAGTGCAGGTACGGATCAAACAGCTGATCAGCCCCAATCTCCTACCCTTGAAGATACACTTTCTCGTGATAAATCATATAGTCAGGATAGCATAGGAGACGCTATAAAAGATGAAAGCCAGCAAACTGTTCAAAAAATACGCCAAGGTAGCTTTTACTCAAGATTTAGATTTTATCGCCAAATTCCTCTTCTGACTTACAATTTTAGTAATTTCCATATGGTACTTTTAGACGTTAATTAATTAATAATAAAGGACATTTACAGCATTAATTTAACTATAATTATGCTTGGAATTGCTATATACGTTTGGTAATGTATTGGTATTACAAATTTGAATTTCTCTCTAGTATTAATGAGTGATGATATGGACGATGAGAACATGTTTGACCTGGAGCCAAATACTCCTAAAAAGGAAATTAAAGCACTATCGTCTGATGACGATTTTGACTTCTATGGATAACTTTGCCGCAATAAATTGGAAATCTGTACAAAGACAAATATCAATTTTGGAACGAACTCATGAAAATGCAGTAGTTGCTAATCATCAAGACCTGCTTCTGAAAATGAGAAGTACTACTATCAAATCTCGATCACTTTGCAAGATGTCTCAAATCGCTCCAATATGTTTGATGAATTACGTTGACTGCATTATAGCTAAAGGCAATTAATTGTAGAAAAACGTGTTGAGATTCAGTAAGATTAATAGCGTATATGATTGTACAGTAAATATAACAAAAAACTGCCAAATTTCTTTTAGATGACGAACAATTCAAACTACGTGTATTTTTATCGAATGGCATCGATGTAAAAGGAAGCTAAAAATTGCATTTATTAGAAACAAATTCCCTTGTATTAATTATTAATCGATCGATAATATTTGATAATATTTATAACTACGTAAATAAATAAAATAGACCCATTTACACAACAATAAAGAATAACAGTTAATACTTCGAATAAATTCTAACTGGAAGTTTACTTTTTTCATGTTGCTTCAAATTTCCATATTCAGCTGCAAAATAAGAAGCGATACATAATCTTTAGTCTGAAGATCTTAATGATTAATTAATTAATTAATCAATCAATTATAAATTAGCGGTCATGTAATATAAAGGAAAAATACCTAATTTATTGAATATCATAATTAAAGAATGCTTCTTTAACTTGTTAATACTAATTACTTCTTTGTCATTCCTAAACAGAAAAGGCAGTTAAGTTAAAGAAATATCTCAGTTTAGCATTCGTATATATACGCATATATATACACTTCATTCAATACTTAGTTGACTAAAGCATAGACAACAATTTTAATAGCATTTATTATAATCAGGAACCATTACCTTAGAGATTTTTTAATGACATCACAATCATGAAGTGCTTTAAAAGCGTTGCTGTATAACGATAAAGATAGTACTTCGTAATACTTCGAAAGTCCTTAAAATGGAAATATAATAAAATAAAAGTAAACATACTGCACAATGTAAATGGAGTAGCTTCAATCAATTTCTTTAGCAGAGACTTTTCAGGTTTACAAACCTCCATTTATATAGTCTATAGCTAACTGTTGCGCTCCTTGGCACGATGCTTTAAGGGAAAACTCCAAATGACCGTCAAGATTCGTTAGAACGTATTGACAAGTAATCTTAGAGACGAAAACAAAATTAGTAAAATGATATTTTAATGTTTCGACAAAAATCTTTGGGAACACAAGTACAAAAGTAGAAGGAAATATACTATACATTACCCAATAGGCCACGATAAATGGACGTATTAATTCACATAAGAATTCGACAAGTCTGTGACCTTCTGATGTAATATGAATCGATGACGAGCTAACATTCAGAGATACGTTACTTTCACGGAGTAACCGTATAGCTCTGTGAAATGCTTCCTATTCATTTAATATAGTAGTTTTATCACTAGAATGTAACAAATTTAATGATAATACACATCTTACAACTAGTAACTCACCTCATATTTGTCATCGCATGTTATGACAAATTCGTCATTAAATAATTTATTTAATAATTGAAAATTTTCCAATGCCACATCTGTAAAATGTTATACATAACTACGTCAGATTGACAACTTGTGTTGGTAAGCTTTAATGTGATTGCTATTCATTCAGTGATGATATTGTCAATGCTAATTTGTAAGAATCAGAATATTTCAATAAAGCATACCGATATTAACTGGTAACTCTCCAGCTTTACTTTCATTCCAAAGAACTACAGCTAATAATCCTTGTAGCGCAAATAAATGTAAAATTTTGTTGCGATGTCTTGCTAATACTACATGATCAGCAGCAGTAGCGAAGACTGCGTCATAGATTAATAATGGACGTTCGGAACCCTTTAATGCCTTGTTAGAATTATTATATTCACTTTTAACTACAATAAGTCCATCAGATGTCAATCGTAAAACCTCGTGCATTAGACCTAAAGCCCTTTTGACATTGCATGAATCGTCTTTTTCACCTAAATATATTGTTTCGATATAGAATCACAAAATCAATTAGTAAACTTGAAAACTGAATTATTTCATATAAATGAAATTTTGTAGAATATTTTATATCAAACTATGCAATGCCAACAGTATAGCTTTACCGCCTAAAATTGCAATATCCCCTCTTATCCTAGCAATTTCAGTTCTAAGCCACTGCACTTCGGCAACGGCATCATCTAGAAATTGATAAAGTTGTCACGGCCATGTTTGTTATTTTGGAGTAATTTCATGGTAGTATAATAATACTGTAACTCGCTTCTTTGCTACGGAAGATCGAAATATTACGGAATATCCCGATCGCGATAAAGGCTTTACTGTACTTTCATATTTTAGTTCTTCACGCATTTTATTACGAATAAATCGAAATTACTTATTTAGATAGCGTACCGAATTGAAGGCCACCATCATGCTGTAGGATGATTGTCGATAATAACGCACAACCAGTTAAAAGCAGGTTTTCTCGCTGACGATCAATCAAGTGATAAGACAATTGCTTAACACAATGACTCTCCGGGTCGGCATCGTTACCATAATGCCTACAAAAATCAAAAGTTATAAATGCTTGAATTATTA
Organism: Trichoplax adhaerens; assembly: GCF_000150275.1. Lineage (NCBI taxonomy): Eukaryota > Metazoa > Placozoa > Uniplacotomia > Trichoplacea > Trichoplacidae > Trichoplax > Trichoplax adhaerens. The sequence continues at coordinate 1,265,057 of NW_002060948.1, forward strand.
CATTTATGACAGCAAATTTGCTAAGATAATAATTTGATGTTACCTTGGGTGCAATGTATGGATAGATCTATCAATTTCGAATTGTTGGCAATAGTCTCTCATTGAGATAACATGTCCAAAATGAACATGTATTTTACCAAAATTTTCCGATAATATCGTTCTTGCTTTTAACAATCCCTAATATCAACAATTGATGGATAAATATTTAAAACTTAACTGCATGCAATTAATAAATCATAATATTGACATTTATTAGTAGTAATAGGTTATCTATTGACTATTTCCTTATCCTAAGCAATAACAATAAAAATTGCGGCACCGATGTTGATTCCGGTGGTTTGGCAGCGCCCAACAATTCCCTAACCATCAAACTATCGTCGACTACCTTTTCGTAGGTTATACTTATTGGGCAAATTTTGATGTCTGGTACTTTACATTCAAAATATGATCTTGCCGCCTCTTTTAGTAACCCTATCGGTTCAGTTATACAAATAAATAATGCATAAATATCTAAACAAATGTTACCCTATATGAAAAAACATGCAAAAGATAAATTGATTAAAATAGATCAACCTCTTTTTGGCGGTAGTGATTTCCCAGTTCTACTTCGGGTCCCTTCTACAAAAATTTCTACCGGAAGATCGCCGTAACAAAGAATTGTGGTAAGGTATTCATTGAATATCGTCCAATATAATCGATCTTTTCCCAGAAAGCTTCGGCGCATAAAAAAGGCTCCACATCTTCGCAATATTATAGAAACACCAGCCATCCGGGAGAAATCTATCAAAAAAATAAGATAACGATATGATATGATATGAACGCTAGTGCTTAGCCGCCAATAACTTCTTATGCTGTACAGGTAATGATCTTGCTTTAATACTATTTGGTGTATTACCTTGGCCAGCAACAATAGCTGGTATAGGAACGCCGCAAGCGCGTAGAACGTATGAAACTAATATGAAGTCGGCATAACTCCGGTGTACAGGCGCTAAAATAACAGGTGAATCCTGCATGACTGCTTTCAACTAAATTATAAAAGTGTTGGTAAATTGATAAGAAAAATGTCAATGAACACATTTGATATGAAAACATTTTGGGTATGCGGTAGTAACTTGGCGGTATTACAACAATTCATAGAGTTGAATGCACTCTAAGATTAATTTTATAGCTGTCTTATATATCATAAATCCTTCTTTAATATCTTTGCTAGCACGAGACAATTTAGCTCTACGAGTATTGTCTACTTCAAATACAGTATTGGTTACTTCTTCTACGATGGCTATAAAGAATTTTATTTTTATTAAAATGTAAACGATTATCACATTGATATAAAGACATGGAAGTGCTTTAATTTTAATAATGTAGGCCGTTGATATTGAAACTTGATATAATTATTTACTCTATTTATTTTTCAGTATACACACTGCTTTTTTCTAAATTTTACGTATACATATACTGTATATTGCTGATAATATTGTTACATAATGGGACTGATACCTAAAACTGGTTATTAAGACTTGTTATAATTAACTATTAGCAAGTACAAATAATATTTGCCTCTGCGTAACTGCTATGCTACTAATAATTACCTCATTAATACCAGACTTGTTGACCGATATTTCTTCAACGATTCGACATATAACCTTTGTCATAAAGACAAGCATAACTCTAGTAGATAATTCTCCTTGCCTATGCTCAATTTCCTGAATATAACTATTCACCGTAGCTTTGACGTCATCAAGTGATTGGCCAGTTTCTTGTACAATCTAATTAAAGCAAGATGGGATGAAATTAGGCTTGGATAATCAACACCAGATTCTTAGCAGACAACTAATGATGCATCCAAAATAATCATGTTGCTATATTATACATCTGTATGATTGTATTGAAGGCCCGATATCATACAGAATGACTGAGCTCATTCCAAAAGTATTACATAATCAAGAATTAGCTATTATCATTATTGACAATCAAGGTTAAAAATATCAACATTAGGATTTATCTATGTTTGTCTAATGCTTGTTATTAGTGCCTTATTGTTGATATCTCCTGATTACGTGTGAGCCATCCTGTAGTGATCTACTGTACAGTATAATGAAGATAGGACTTGAGCTACTTCTATCGCTGTGTACGGAATGGCTATCTCGTACTTTTTTTTAAGCTTATGTAGTGCAATGCAGTTACTCGGATACCACAATCTATTTGACACTGTGACCGTAGCAGGTAGTGACTGTCCTGTCCTATGGTATACCGTCACATCGTGTTTGATTCAGAAAACTACTCGTCCATTACTGGCAAAACCAATTACAGTACTGTTGTATATGATTGAAAGAACGATAGGATTATCTAGTTAGAACGTAAGATAGCATACAGTAAAGTAAATTCAACAGTGATAACAATTTTAAAAGTTTGTGTCTTTGTACACTTTAGTGAAAATTCCAATATTCCAACAGGGTAATCACCAATGAACTGATCAGTAATTGATTAGCATAACTACGTACAGTACTGTCAGTATAACTTATACCATACTGAGCGAACGATCTGCTTGCTATACTATTGACTCTGATAACTTGATTAAATAAATGTCCCCCATTCCTATGTAATGTAATGTTATGTTATATAATATGTCTACGATATGCCATAACTGATTTAACTCACTCGAACGTGTGCACCGTACATACTATCGATAAGCATGAAGAAATTAGTGCTCATCCTTTCTCCAAAAGTCGCTTTTAGTACGGTGTAGACAGAATCGTCCAATTCTTTTCCGAGTTCATTACTGATTTGCCACTGTATAATTTTATAATTACCAATATGCCATTGCAAATTTAGGTATTTTACTCATTCTTTTCCATACCTATGATACAGTATTACTGTCCATTTGCAGAAAATGTCATTACTGTAAAAAGGCGCAGCAGTATGGAAATAGCACAGTGTGACATTGGTCGATCTACTACATAGGCTGAAGATTGGAGAACTAAGGCAGAGTACATACTGAGGAGTGATGATTAAGCAAGAAAGTGATGTATTACCAATATCAAATCCAAATTACCAACTAATTCAATATTTGGTAACCGATGTATTGACCAATGAATGCAAACTTACACTGTCCATCACAGCTAAAATTTTCCTTGATGATAGGATATGATTTCTAATATCTTGTGGGGAAAATAGTTTGGCATGTTCGTAATGAAGATTAGTCGTTTTCGATTTCTTCGGGATGAATGGATTGAACGCATTCAAATTCCCAACACCTGGACGAATAACATGACGATCTGATCGATAGTTGGCCATCTGCAAACCCAATGGTACTACTAACTATCGTCCAAAGTAGATGATTAACAAGGGTAAGAAATGAAAAATAGACACGTCTAGAGATTGATAGTCTATCTACATCGATAGATGGTGTAGAATTCTATCCAATAATGACGATTTTTGTCGGCCTTATTAACTGAAAATGATGGAAAGAAATTACTTGAATGGCGACTCTTCAGTGTTGGCGTCGCTGATGTTGTGACTCCCACACGCGTCAATGTCAAAGTAGTGTGTACTGTACGCCGTGTGTCATAGCTTAAAGGGTGACCCTAGAGTACAGTATGATTACAATGGACTGTACGTGAGTCAATGGATAGTGTTACACGATTGCACACGACAATAGTCATGGAGTGACTCCATGTTGGTGACAATGCGCGCGCGTCATTACAGCAGCTACAGCAGTAACGTCGTATCGTTGACAGTCCATCCAGAACTGGCACTGCACGCTGCTTAATATTTCCTTCGTCATCTTTGGCGAACTGAATTTGTACTTTTTACTTGATACGCATCAAAATATACACTGAGTGTCTAGTGTATACTAGAGACCCTGCATCCAAAAATGAGTATACACATCTTTGGCGTACTGAACTTGTACTTTTTACTTTATACGCATCAAAATATACACTGAGTGTCTAGTGGACACTAGAGACCCTGCATCCAAAAATGAGTATACACATCTTTGGCGTACTGAACTTGTACTTTTTACTTTATACGCATCAAAATATACACTGAGTGTCTAGTGGACACTAGAGACCCTGCATCCAAAAATGAGTACTGTATACACTGCAATAATGTACTGGTGAACAACACCGGTGAACTGCGATGTCAAAGTAACGCAGTAAAATATCCCCCTTAGTGCAGCTAGTGCTTACATAAACGCTATTCTGAAATTTACTGTTAATTTCATGCACAGTACAGCGATCACTGTTGCTGAACAAAAGAGGTGTTGTCTGTACATAGACACGCCTGCACCCATGTCCACGTGGTCCAGTCTTCATTGAAGAGTTTGATCTAGAACAGACTACATTAACATTCAATCCTGTTTCATTGAAGAAACGTGGACCAATCTTCAATCTGATTTCATAAATGAAAATGTATATTGGTTAAAAATAAATTTGATTTAGATCGATCGATATAAAACACAACGATTGACTCTATTCCACTACGGGTATACCATATAGCTCGCAAATTCGCTTTGCTAATATCGACAATTAATGAGGAGCATTTGTTTCGTCACTAAGTAAACTTGAGCTATAGTATTTTCTAATCAAACCTCCACTGGCTGGTTTTGTTTTTCTCAACTGTTACCGTTATCGTTAATCCAACTTTACATTCATAGTTAAGCGTGATCCTTTTGCAAAACTCTGCTAGCAATTACGAGTAAAATAGTTGTATTAAGGACTACTACAAAGCAAGTGCAAAATAGTGAGTGTAATGTGGAGGTTCCTTCGGTCATTCCATTCTACGATACGATATTAATGAAGGCGTATACTGTACCACATATTGGACAAAAGCAAGCTAGCAGCTAATTTGCAGGAAAATAGGAACCTGCGCATTGAAGGATAAGGTCACAGTTTTCGTCACGTTCAATCCATTTTTTAAATTCAATATTTTATTCTTATTTATTTATTATTGTCATTCTTGATGCGTTCCATTGCTCTGTATCACTGCCTACTGTAGTGTACTGAAAAGGGATTACTTTCCTATAACCTATTTTAATAAAAGTATAAATGAAATGTATTGCTATCGGTACTGCATTAGCCCGTTCGTTTTAGTTCTATTTTTTTCCCAGTTAGAGCACTAAGACGAAATGAGAACAGTATAAATAAAATGTATTGCTATCGGTACTGCATTAGCCCGTTCGTTTTAGTTCTATTTTCTCCCAGTTAAAGCACTAAGACGAAATGAGAACAGTATAAATGAAATGAACACAGTGTACTGTACATTACAGTACTGTACTGTACTGTACTGTATGTGTGACAGACTGACAGGACAGTATCTAGAGTGTACAGTGTATAGTGTACAGTACAGAATTGCAAATGAAATAAACACAGTCAGTATGTGTTTAAATGAACACAGTGTACAGTACTGTACATTACAGTACTGTATGTGTGACAGACTGACGGGACAGTATCTCGCGAGGTGCAGACAGTATCTAGAGTGTACAGTGCACAGTACGGTATTGCAGACCGTCTGCAAGACTGTAACTCACGTACTGTACTCAGTGTACTGTACGTGACCAACTATACAGACGGTGTGGACAGAAAGACGACTCACCAATAGATGAATGATATCAAACTAACTGCTCTATCAACAATTGTATTCATTCTTTCCTTTCCATCATCAACGAGCTATCATTCCATCCACAGTATTTGAACAAATCTTCTTCTTCTAATTGCAATCTACAGTAAGTAACTTCAGTAAACAATATGGTTGTTCATTCTTAAAATACATATTAACCAGTCTGGCACATTTGATCGAGATTCATTCAATTCAAATTGTAGGAACCATAACAACATGATGGCGACATCATCTGAAGCGTACGATGATTGAATTATACGAATATACTTTATTATTGCTGCTTGTCAGACTACTATTTTGACACACTGCAAGACTTAATAAGTTACTGCCAATTTGACTTGATGCTGTCATCATTGAATACCTACGTCTAGATACCTCTCTGAAAACGATTGATCTTATCGTGTACGATATTACCAGCCTCGAGTTGAGCCTCCGTTCCTTTCTTCACCGATACTTTATCCACTACTTTCACTCATTCCATCGTCTTGAATACAACACATCAACAACATAAACAACTTCTTACCGGCAGGGTAGTAGTAGTCATGCCAGCACTAATAACTTTCGATCACCTAACTCCTGTTCAAAGCATCATTTCCTGTGCTCTTTTAGCCGTACTATACGTTTGCAGCTTATACGTTTGGAAAAATAGCACCGACAGGTAAGCTCATATTACCATAATAATTAGAATAGCATTCAGCATACGCACAACAAACCTTCTGTTGCAGTTAAATCGACCAAATGTATCTTTACAATTTTATATCAATCTTGCATGAATAATTCCTTTTTAAGCTTGCAATTTCAATGAGTAGGAAAAATACTAATCGTTGGCCAATCGGCCCTGTCTTATAATCTGATTTTCTATCAAGTGTTGCTATGAAATGCATCATTACGTGTAAACAACGTCTTGATCTTAAGATACTGCAGACAAATCCATAGCGCTAGCGTAACTATGATATATTTATGTTAGACATTGAAACGCTTGAAAATGCATAGCGATAACTTCTTTCTTTCTTTCTTTCTTCATGTCTAATGATACTATTACAAACGTCATTCAATTTAGAGATGATCCTCGGGTTATCAAGAAAAGGTTTATTAGTGTTCTGATTGTTTCTATTCTATCACCTATTTATGTTTGGTGGTGGTCAACACCTGCTAAAGATGCCGAGGTAATGCGAGTACGATAATATTTACAGTAGATAAATCCAATTAATTCTTTGAAAGACTTAGCAGCTTTGATCAATTCTGAATTCCCTATTATAAAATTGTCCGCTTACCTAATATCCATAATATATTTTATAATTAATAGGGTTATACTATAGGGGTTTGGTTGGGATTGCGAATTGATAATATCATTCTTGCAACGATACTTCCTCTATTATTAACTACGGTAACTTTATTAGTCAATCATTTCTGCTTTATACGTATATCATGATACCATTTTAAATTATAAATTACGCTGTATTAGCATTACTAACGAATAATCTTGTTAAAACGAAAAAGTGGAGTATTAATCTTCATGAAATTTGTTCAATTTCTAAATGTAGCTTTTATACAATCCTCTTATCATGAAACAACTATGGAAAATTGAATCTATAAACACAAATGCATACTAAAATTTACATGTACTTGTTATTTTAGATTTTATTTCTAGGACCTTTAGCACTAATAATATGCAACGATCCAAGTTCGATCCTATATGGTATTTCATTACTATAGATGTGAATGTAGAAATGATGTCAATATCTGAATGAGCCACGCAATAACTATACAATTAATGCTATCCATATTCCATAATAATATCAATTAAAGGGGTTTATCGTTGAAAACGTTTCTTTGTTATTGAACTAGCTGTCATAGACATACCACATAAAATCTTTGATATATATTGGTTAAGGAGTCATATTATGGTATGTTTCTGGCTTATTGGTGTATCTACTATCACACCTCATAATTATGATAAATATGATAATAATGTCTATATGTACATACTAGTGCATATTTTTGTAATAGTCTCTAGGAATAGGATTTATGCAGTCAATCTCTCTCTTATAGTAGCTAATAATTTCATAATTATTATTCTTAACTATCTTAAATCTATTTACGTACTGCGCTATATCTATTTATGTCTCATAATCAAATTTATGTATTGCAGGCACCATTTACAGAGGAATTTGTATATCGTGCATGTATGCTGCCGATACTATTTTCTCAATTCGGATTCACAATGGCAATACTAATTTGCCCATTAATGTTTGGCTTAGGTACGTTATCATTTTATTGAATATCGATTATAATGATATTATGCTTACTAATAATAGGGATATAAAGTTCTTAATTCTACTCAGTTACATTCTATAATATGTGTAATCGTATTCTATTTATACAGCTCATCTTCATCATTTGATTGAAAGAATTATAAGGAAAGATAGCTCTCTTAGTAACGCTATTGCTATTACAGGTACGAATAGTACTCATGCTAATCAATATCACAATTAAGGATTACCAAGTATTAAATGTCATCTTTAACTATTTTTTTGATAACTACGATCTTAAATATCTCCACAATAATTACAATCTAGTATTTCAATGTGGATTCACCACAGTGTTTGGCTGGTATACCTCTTTTGTGTTTCTTCGAACTGGTAAATTCATACGAAATCGGATTATGAAATTAATTACGACTCCGATATGTCATTGTATACGCCGTTTGCGTGAGAATAGTTTTTTCTTTAAATTAAATTATTCATGGTTCTAGAGAGTATTAAAATATTAATAGAATCTTATATTAAAACAGAATTATTCTACTTTTAATCTATCATTTTTAGGCCATATAATTGGCCCAATTGTGTGCCATGCATTTTGCAACAGTATGGGATTTCCAACATTTAGCGATATTGACTATTGTAGATACCCTAAATGTAAGTTTCAATTACTGGCTGCTAAAGTAACGGTTTTACACATGTGCCTTGAAACTAATATTATTTTAAATTTAATCATTACCATTTTTTAGTAATTTGGACCGCCTATATTGTTGGTTTAGTAATGTTTGTCATACTTTTATTTCCATTAACTAATCCTGATTACTACCAAAGTCTTTATAGGAATATTGCTAACAATAAATAGCAAAGATTATTTACTAGTAGTAATACGTGTATTCTTGACTTAGTCGCATTTCCGCATAGATTTGTGATATGCGTCTTAACAAAGATGAAGCTACAACTTTTCGCCATTAAGATAATTGCCACCTATTATACCAGATACTGTACATTAACTTTGGATTTCTTGTACAAGACTAGGTATTTTTAATAAGTTATGACGAGTAATGCCTATGAAAGGTCTAAATGTATCATTTATATGATCGCTATTAATACTTACATTTACCAAAAAATTGCTCTTAGGCGATCTTATACGATATAAAATACGTATATAATTATACATAAGTAATTGCTGTTCTGATTATACATTCGAAGCTTATTAATGCTAATGGCTGTCAGAGTAATCAACTGATTACTGATATAATATGTAATTGACTTTAAAAATTTTTTCGATTTGTTTTATATTCCTGTGGAGTACTGTATATGTCGGTGTATATTAGCTGTCAACAATAAAGACGCCGTAATTGAAATAGATTAGAATACTTCGATGCCCTTTAGTAATTTTATTCTTCATCTAGTTATATTATTACGTCAGAAAGTCGAAATCATTTATCAAGAGAGATTAACATTATTTCGTGTTCCATGTTACTTAAAACTGAGATGGATGATTTTAAAAATTCAGTTTATAAGTTATCTGGAAGTCACCAAGTCGACAGAGCATGTTCAATTAAATTGGTGGTAATAAGTCCTTCCAAAGTGTAGACAACATCATATTATTATATATATATTGTATATGTGATGACCATATGTTGTTCTTAACTACAATTTTGAGCAAAATTTACAATTTGGGAATATAATAATTTAATTTAAATTGCATGTAAATACTATACATGTTATATACCGATAGATGCCCTATCGCTAATCTTAAAAGTTTGCATATATAGCATACTTGTATCGTCATGTATTGCGGAATCATGATTAAAAAATAATAACCGAGTAGAAATTAAAAAAATTCTAATAAACTATTTGTTATAAGTTAAAGAAGCATATCTCTTTGTATATGAATAATCGGTGATTTTCTTTTAAATTACTTCTCCAAATTGTGTTTGTAAATAATAATAATGAAAGTGAGAACTATATCGTCACTATGGACACCAATTAATAGGGAGTCTGTGCACGTTGACCAGCACGATAGGCATTACTTAATGCAGTATTCCAGCTAAGATTGCGAGCATTATAAGTATTAGTTTGTTTTAATAATTGTTCAATTCGTGCTATAATTTCATAATCCGGTATTGGTAACGTAGAAACTTCTAAGCCGAGTAGCCGAGCTAACGTCTGGCGAAATTCTAGTAACTAAAAGTTATGAAAATGAAACAAGGTTAGTTAGTATAAAGAGCTTATGAATATATTTGTAATAATACAAGCTAAGGAGTAGTATAAACTTCCAGTCTGAATCTAATAGTAATATTTAGAAAGACATGAAAATTCTATAGCGACAGTTGCAATGAAATTTAATAGCTACCTGATTTTCTCGAGCTCTCATAATTTCCATTTCTTGCTTGATTTTACGTAAATCCTTTTGAAGTTGTGCTGCAATACCTTCAGTTAATTCTTTGTCATCTTTATGAAATGTACCTTGCAAATCTATTTCATTTTTCAACGACGAAAATTTCTTAGTTGCTCTAGCTTTAGCTTTACTTAATCTGTCAATGGTTGTCTCCAAATCCAATATTGTCTTACTTTGCTCCACAACTTTAGACTGAATTAGTTAATAATAGAAATTGATATTTACTGTGAGGTAGTAAATTTATTACTTACAACGTTCAGATAAATTTCACAACAACGAGTGAATATATCTTAATTTTTGTTTAAGTTACCTTCAAATCTGATGATGAAAGAAGCCTAGATTTTAACTCCAAAATAATTTGTTTCTGATCTTGTATCTGTCTTTTTAGCCTTCTATTTTCGCCATGTGAATCACGAAGCTATTATTATAATGATAAATGACATGGTATCGATTAATCTCAAGAATAAATACAATATTACACCACAAAATAACTTTATTCGTTGAAGGAAATAATGATTACACATACTCTTTCCATGGTGTGCTCCTTTTCAGCTTCTATATGTTGCTGGCCAGATGCTTTTTCCCTGACAGTTGAAAGTTTTTTCTTCATTATGTCAATCTGAAGCTCTTTACTTTCTAGCTGCTGCTTTAAAGTTTTAATTTTTCGCAGTTGATTCTGTAAGGTCACTTTTCTATCGCCAAGTGATAGCAGCTAAGCAAAAGTAGACATTGAAATCCAACATTGTTAATATTTATGATAGGTATTCTGCTAGAGCAATTATTAAATATCTCTATAAAATAAAGGATTTCATGAGATAAAAATTAAGCAAAGAAGACTGATTATTAATAACGTACAACTAACACCTTTTTTAAGTCGTTTAGGAATTTAATTCACAAACATGATTGCCTTCTTAACATCATATTTGGTTAATACTCATTACCTCTTTGTTAACCAATTGTTCAACACGAGATAGGAGAGCATCTTCATCATCGAAAGCGACTTCTTCGGTAAATTCACTCAAGTTGATTACAGACGCTAATTTCCTACAGAAATTCCTATACTGTTTATCCATGATATAAAAAATTTTAGTTATTTTTTAACCTACGTAAAAATGAATCTTTTTCTAGACTCTACAAACTAAATGTAGAAGTGAATTGGTTTTCTTCATGTACATTATGCAGCAACAAATATATAAAACTTAACCTATCATTAATCGAAAATTGCTAACGCATAATAGATGCATTGGAAGTAGTAAATATCTAGAAGCTAGCTTCCTAACCTTAACTTTCTCGTCTTTTAGTGTAGATTTAACAGTATCTGTTGCCAGTAATTCACTTTCTAGGTTGCCCATTCGATCACCGTAATCTTTCAATTGATCTTCAGCTTCTGCCGCTCGTTGTAAGGCAGAGTGTTGTAATTCACATTGTTTTTCGAGCTGATCGCTCAAAGTTTTGACTTTCTCTTCCAATTCTTCTGAGTACTGTAATGTTATATTTAATAAATTGTTTTTTAAAACAAGCATTATGCAATTTCAGAATATGAAATTAAAGCATTAAGACGCACTGGCGTAATTTTAGGGTAGGATTAATCTTACCTCTGACAATTCGCGGTATTTCTTTAAGATAGCACGTAATTTTTCGCGAACAATATCTTCATCTTCATCATCTATTACGTCATCACCTAGCAATCTATAAATTTCTTTTCGTAAGCCCAAAACCTATAAATTAAAAAGGCCAATTAGAAATAGGCTAAAAACTGGTACGGGTTTTAAAAAAATATAAGGATGCATACTTGGCCTCTAGAGAGATCATTTGCTCGCAGTGCTGCATCTAATGATGCAATTCTGGCATCTTTCTTTTCCAGCTCCCTTTCTGCGGCACGAAGAGCTGTAGATGCTGCTTCTAGACGGTCTTTCAGTTGTTTACTTTCTAGCTCTAATCCATCCTTGATTAAAGATAGCGAACTATAACGACTTTCAAATTCTTCTAAACGATGATTTATTTTACTGGAAGTCTTTTGTTCGCGACCAACTTCGGAAACAAGGCGCATGATCGTTTCCCTAATTATTAACAATATTATTGTTATTCTTTAATGTCGCGATCTCGATACATTTAGCAACATAAAATTTTTAAATTATTGAATAATATCGTAATTGCAGATACTAAAATTTTCCTTCATACCTGCTAGCCTTTGATTCGAGATCCATGCTCTCTATACTTCGCGATAAGACATCTGCTTTCTCATGATAGAGATCTCTTTCTTGTAAAACTTCTTCAATCTGTGCCATAACAAAATTTAGAAAAATGATCAAAAATTGCCATTCTATCTACATATTATACTTGAAAGAGAGTAATTACCAGTAGATCTCATCTATGTTATGTTTTGTAAAATAGATACTTACACGGACAGCGATATCTTCAGCAGAGCAAGCTAACAGAGAAGAAGAATCGATTCCAAGGTATCTACTTGCTCTCTTACCAATTTCTTGCAACTTTTTAGATTAATATAAGAGCCGAAGATTAGTATATTCATAAAGCACTATAATAGGATGCTAGGATTTTGTATCAAATACCAGGGTAAATAAAAATATGAAAGATCTCGGTACTGCTCTTACCGAAACTTCTAGTTTATCTATTTTACGTTGATACTTTGCACAGTTAGATGTTTGAGCATGTAACCGATCTTCAAGATCTTTAATTTGCTCCCTCTATATAAAATCATGTAAGCATAATATATTACTTTAACCTGGACATCACTTATTATAAGCTGACCTTAAATCATTACTTACCTGAACATGTAATTGTTCCTGGCTTTGATCGTGAGAGAGCTCGTATTTTGTCTTCCAGTCCTCGGTGCTTTTTGATTTATCTTCGAATTCTCTTAATTTTGATCGAAGTGATCGATTAAGGGCTTCATGGCGGCCAGATTCGTCATTAGTTAGCGCAATCCGATCCTAAAATTTCATAAATGCAAGTATTAGTTAATAGCTTTAAACCATGACATACGAATTCTTTGCAATTATTAATTAAAATAGAGTAATGAACCTTTAATTCTCCGATCCTTCCCTCAGCTAGAAGCAATTTATTCTTCAATTCGTCATTCTATATCATAAGAAAAATAAAGTAGGATTGTAAATATCATACTCAATCTTTGGTGATCGGTATGTGGTATTGATAATATGACACAATAAATACTAACCTCATTCGTAACTTTACTCAGTTTCACTCTTTCATTAGCTAAATCTTCTTGAACTGCTTTGCAACTCCTTTGCATCGCTGATACCTTAGATCATAAAGTTTTAGATTATGTAATACACCGTAACATATTTTTTCATTACCACAATGACAAAGAGTTATAGAGCTTACTTTGTCTTCCATATAACCTCTTTCAGAGGCAATTCGATCCAATTCATCTCCTACCTTCATACCTTCCAGCTATGAGGGAAACAGTGTACATGTTAAGTTTGTGTAAAATTTCGGATATACTTGGTATTATATATAAATTAATCAAACAGATTTTATCATGTTTAAGGTATTGTACATTCTAGTAGTTTATGATTGATTACTTACATATTGACGTTTTTCGTGTTTATGTATCTCACGAAGCTTCTTTTTCAGGTCGTCATTTTCTTCTCTATAAAGAATAGTTTCGAATACAATCAGGACTAACGTAGGTAAATACTTTCATTACAATTCTGAACCATCAACAAGATTTATTAGACGAACAAAGTAATTTATTTGTATAATATTCTAACTTTAGGACTTACCTTAGCCTTACAATAGTTCTGTCCTTCAATTCCAGTTCCTTTCTGTAAGCCTCAAGCTCATCCAAAGACTAACGTGTTTAAATTGAAATCAGATATGTTACAAAGCAACAAAAATCAGCTGCAGATAGATGTGGTGGTTATATTATATTAGAAGTTTTTAGGCTAATAAATTTATAGTTTATCAATACATTATAAAACATTGATGAAATTCTTTCCTAACTATTGAATAATATTTCTAAACAAGCTATATTTTAGTAGGGACTAAGTTGTAGATTATAGATTATAGTGGCTTTCAAAGTGGAAGCTTTAATTTCTATACTAGCTAGCGCGTTATTCCCTACACAAATCTATACTTTTGATTATTAGTGCTGTATTAAGTAATACTATTTCTAATCGATATAAGTTGGAAATAGATTACCTCGTTTAATGACGAACGATGCAGAGGAGACTTGTATTTCTTATAAGGTTTGTCGATTATATCATCAATTTCGCTCGTATCCAGAATACTAGATGAAGCTCCTCTCGGAGAATGATAAGACGAGGAAAGCCGTGATGATCTAGATGGACTTAAACGAGGTGATCGAATGCGGGGACGTCCAGTTGCGGAAATTCTACCGGTATCATAGCTATATTTATCCATCTCGAGATCCTTTAAAAATGTATCGTTATCGCTATCGAATTTAACGATTTTTCTAAGTTTTGATTTTTTTGACAGATTAGGTATATGTCTGGGGCTATCACTGTCTGACCAAACCATTAGGTAAAGTTAACGTGGATCTTTATCTGGTAATTATCAATATACCGTAACTCGGATTGTACAATGATTATAAAATTGTACGTATACTTCTTCCAATATGAAATTTTTGAATTTCTTTCGAAAGAAATGTTCTCAAGTTCAATTTAGGTAATTTGGAGAGATTTCTTGTCGATGTTAATAAATCGTTACCAATCGATATCTGGAATTCTGTAAGTGGTAAGCTTGTGATGTTACCAATTGAAGCTGCTTAGCTGTGTGCGATATCTTCTTATTTACTACCGTCCAGCGTAACTAATTATACGTATCTTAGGTTCTTGTTGAAAAAGATCGGATAATGGAAAACAATTCTTTCCTGTTACCAAGCAACAGTAAACAAATGTTGGAGTCGTCACATGCGCACTAGTTGAGCAATTAGTCATATTCAGACTGGACCGAGACTGGACTTGAATATACAGTACTGTACAGTGTACAGTTGGACACTATATAGATGGACAGACTTTTTGACCAAATGATCGTTACTTGGTATGGACCTCCAGTGTCTCATTTTCTTAATCTCTTCTTGAAATTTTAAAACATTTATGACCTTATATAACTAGTTTCGAGTAGAAGTTACAAAATAAAATCGATTTCAATGTAATATTACTTCATTTAGAGAAATCAGTGGATTACAAAATGTAGCATCCGCTTGTTGACATTTTTCATGACTGTACAGTACTGTATGGAGAAACGAAGTGTTTGGAAGAGGATTGTACAAGATGAAGGCAAAATGTCCGACCGTCCGAGTTAAGTCCGCGGTCTCGATCAGTGCACTGTACAGTACAGTACGGTACTGTAGAGTACAGTATCATACTGTACTGTACAGTGTACAGTACATGGCGATATTGAACACATTGCTCGTAATCTGTACAGTGTACAGTGTACAGTACAGCTACTCAAGCTGAGTACAGTACAGTACAAAAGAAATGGATTGAATCAGTAAAAATAGGTTGAGTACTCAAACTCATGGAAACTATAGCGGTACCGCTGTCAGAGCTATCAAGCATATACAGTAGCGTATGATGGACTACAAGCTGATCATGAACATGAGAAAATAAGGGTTCTATCCATAAGGTACGTTTCTTTTACCTCTGATTCGGTCCATGTGTATTGATTAATGATTTCTAATTTCTATAGTGATTGTAAAAGTAGAGGACAGATTCTGTCCGTCTCGTATTCATTTCATTGGCCGTGATCCAGTGATTCAAGTCAAGGACTACAGTAACTGTCCACTGTAGTGGGGTTAGGTAAGTACTCGTACAGGGTACAGTACTGTACAGTACAGTACTGTCCTTTTCTTGAACTCTATGAACAGTACATTGTACTGTACACGTAGTGTACAATATACTGTACTGTACTGTACAGTACAATTCAAGTAGTACCGTGCTGTACAGTACAATATGAACGATGCGTACTGGACTCTCTGGAGTGGAGTGGAAATAAAATGAGTACAGTGATAGCGTAAGCAATCGCTTGGCCTCTGATTGTTAAGACTTGGCAAATCCTTTCTCGTAGAAGACTAAAGTACTGTCTTACTGTCATCAAGTAAACCATTCGACGCGAAACGGCACGTCGTTGGCCGTCAGTCCAATCAGTTGAAAATTTGAATCTTCTTATTCGGTTGGCGTTGCACTCGAAATCATTGTGTCATGTCAAGTAAGCTTCACCTGAATGGTAGAACTAACATAAACTATTGAAATGTGAAATGTCATGTTGAATTCTGTTCGTCAATTTCATTTTAGCAGACGATGTACAATGTATTAATTGTACCAATCCGATTGGTTGCAATGTGTACGTGCAATGTAACGAATGTGAAGATTTCATCTTATGCCTCCATGTAAGTTCAGATTAGTCAATGTATATACAGTGTATATGTACAGTATATATATATATACACATAAGGTAGTACTGTACATGATATTCAGTATAGAAGACTTGTTCTGTACAGTAGTTGTACGACAGTGACACATTGACAGTTCCATCCCAACTGTCTATTGTACAGTACAATGCCCATTGGTGTACTGTATACCGTACTGTACTGTACACTGTACCGTACAGCGCCCTGTATTAACTGAAAGAATCGAAAAAATTGGTTCTACCCCGTTGTGTCAATTTGCAGATTTTGGGACCGTTAATTCACTTTTTTACATAATAGAATTAGCGATATGATTGAAGTAGAATGTTAATCATTTCATGTATTGAAAATATTCTATCTTTTTACCTTAGTGTTTTTCACATGGGGTCGAGCTGGGCTCGCACACCAGAGATCATGGATACATGATTATGGTAAGAAATTCGTCCAGTGCATACTGTAGTACTACAGTACATTTGGAGTTCTCGTTTGTAGTAATAGACTACTTTACTGTCGATGCCTGGATCTACAAAATGACAGAGACGGATTAGTTTTACCGATCTTGATGAATGCCATTCAAATTAATTCATTCGTAAGCCTATTTGTCTATTTACAGGACTTGAAATGAGAAATAAGTAATATTATGTCACATAATAATGCGTAAAATAGAATTCACAAATGGACAAGTAGATTGGCTCAAACTAGTCACTTGATTGCTAATACGTGCTGTACAGTACAGTACTGTACATACTGGACACTGTACAGTACGTACGGTATACTGTAATACTAATCATGGGTATTAGGTAGAATACTATAGTTAAACTAATTCAGGGATGCCACTACAACTACTATAAACAGTATGCTTACTCTACTGTAATATAGGACAAAAGCTTGCAGCTTCAAATTTGTTCCAGCTTTGTGTTGTAAAGCCTTGCACGAAGATGCAATCTAAAATATGCAGATTGCATCGTAAAACTCTACATGCTTGATGATATTCATTTTTCTTAATATATATTAACATGCCAGTGATACAGTACAGTACTACTCAGTGCATATTGCAGTATGTCATCACTAAAAGTATCTACAGAATTGTAATATACGTATAAGTATTAGATGTCAATGGCATAATGAATCATATAGCAATGGATAGAAACCATATCAGTACATCATTGCATTATTCATTAATAATAATAGACGATGGAAGAGAGGCATGATTGACCGATTGAAAACAATGCATTCATTATATACATATTATGCATTTGAGCTACCTCGTAAATGAATACAGTATGTAAATTGCTATCGTCATGCTTGACCTATGGATAGGTAACAATAACAACATCCAGTATATCAGATTTACTGTAGAAAGGTGCAGCTTTTAATATAGACTTTGCATTATTGCAATCTCTGGAGAACTACTTGATGTACAGTACAATGATTCTTATGTTGAATCATTTACTGAAACTTTATATCGCTATTGTTGTAGGCTCTAGGAATCTACAGTAAACTAGGGATGTAATTTGCATAGGCTTAAGGATACATGAGAGTTTTCTATATTACACCCCATTGTAGAATGCAACAATTAGCTGGGATATCATTCATTGGAAAGACTTGAAGGTGTTAAAATTATCTGCAATGCTATTCAAACAAGAAATAGCTAGCCTAAAAATATAAATAATAGTAGCGTCAGCTAAAGGCATCTTAATTCCTTCTAAAACCATTCGATTGTACGTATTAGTATCTCACCTAATGAAATACACCTTTGGTTTTAAGTAGTCTCTTTGATAACTGATGTCATAAACAGTTGACATTATACAAGTTACATTTGCTGCTGAATTGCGATACATACCATAACAAGCTTAGTATCATATCTATAATTTACCTACTTCAGTCAAAAAATACCATTGCTATGACCTCACTCATTCAGTGTGCACAGTGAATCATTTCAAATGATAGAAAATTTTACTTGAAATCAATTCTAGGATAATGGCACGTTTCCTCTGATGGATTGCAACTGGTTAGCTATTGAGGAATTAGCATTATTGGAAGCTATAGAACAACATGGAATGGGAAATTGGTCAGTGCTAGACTAGTAAATGGAAAAGTTATTCGTTGCTGTACTGAGTATTCAGTCACACTTTAGGATCTACCATATTGTCTTGTCAGGATATAAATTATAAATATATAATTCTTAATTGCGATTGCAGGGACGGAGCGGCTGACCAATTAAGAACAAAGACACCACGAGGTATATTAATAACTATTAAATGATGCTATTGACATATATATAGAACAGTACATACATTCGATTATCGTCTTTTATGAGTGTTAATTAGCACATGGACTATTACGATACCTAATTATATTGATACTGCTAAATATTGTAATGTAATCATCAAATTTTTGTTGGTATCCGACTTTGCATAACCGCTAAAAAAGTAATCGGGTAACTATTCTTAGGAATCTAGTATATTAATCATTTTCATCTTCAATATAGAGAGCAGAGAGCATTACGAAAATTATTATGTATATGGAAACATCGGTAAAGGTAAGCAGTAAAACGTAAGGCTTAATTTGAAATACTGACAGATTTTAAAACCTATAAGAAATTTTTTCTTTTTCATTTCAGCGACTAGAGCGGAAAAAAGAGTGCACCCGGTAGATCATGTTCAGTCCAGCGGTAATTCTAAAATTGAAACTATAAGTGCTGTATTGAAATATATTCGATCTAAAATATAATAATTATTATTACATGTACTAGTTGCGACACAATGTGAAGCAAATACTGAAGCCAACGAAAACATGACTTTAGAAGAACAGCAAGAACTTGGATATATGCCATTAAGGGATGATTTTGAAAGAGTAAATACACCTTTTATTGTTATTATTACTTACAGTTAGTAATTTAAAAGCAACTTCTTATAACACTATGGAAATATCTTCAATATTTACAGGAATTTAAAAATGAAGCTGAAGAATTGGTCACCGAAATATCATTTAGTAACGACGAGCCTAAATTAGAATCAGGCATGCTAAGTTTAATCATTAGTGTTATTCGCATTAATATTTCTAAATGCTTTTAGTTAAAGTCGTTGTTATATCTGCTTTATTTAGATTATAAAATTGCTCAAACTGAAATTTATTGTCGTGATTTAAAAGACCGCCAAAGAAGAAAGAAGTAAATATGTGAATTTTTATGTGTTGATATTAAACTGAGAAATTTTAAAATAACTAATGAAAATCAACTCGTCGTTATAATTTAACATCTTTAGTATCGCTAGACAAGCTGATCTTTTATCTGGAAAGCACAAACGAAATGGTATTTCTAAATTGCTTTGATTTCACTCAATTAGATTTGGGTGATCTAACTTTAGAGCATGTGATAACCATATAGGATTTTTTAATTATTTTTTAGTAATTAGGAGAAAGTTAAGTAAGGAGGAAAAGTAAGTCATACAATTCATAGCAGTTGTAATGCTGCATGATGAATTTATTAATCAAAAATTATGTGACATTAAATAGAAAGTTTCGTATCAAGATGAAAC
>NW_002060948.1:1285696-1328808 GCF_000150275.1 Trichoplax adhaerens
CAGTGGGATTTTAGTAATGGCTCTTTTAAGTTACTGCTTTAAATAATTTGCTATCATTTATAATCTTAAGAAAATCCAGGATAGACCTCTACTATTAGCCAATAGGAAAGAAGAGAAGTAATTGAATACGCTTGCTTATTTTAATATTACCTAATTAACTATTATTGTTCTTTGGCTTTAAAAATTTGTAGCAAATTAGTCGTAACGATATATTTCACTCCTTCTCTTTTCTCTATAGCTTTAAACCAGATGGCAATCGAAGTAACGGAGGTGATTAATGATACAATATTCCATTTCCTTTAAAAAGCGCTCATTTGATATTATACTGAAAAGATAATAAATTGGGACTCTAACTCATGTCTTATTTTGGCATTGTAGATTTATTCAACAATATTAAACATTGCAAAGGTTTCAGTTTGCTTTCTATCAACGAAAAAAAGGTGAGAACAGCAAGAGCTGGAAATGTGCAATACGTTTTAGCTTGGTATTAATAGATTCTGTATTAAATAATATAATATAATATTATATAATATAATATATATATATATAATCACCTTATCTAGCTATGTCATGCTCTTTCTCTCAAACCTCCCGTGTATATAAGTGTAAAGACTTCAATTTTAAAGGTATTCAACATCATGCTATAGCTATACTATTCTAAGAAGTATTCTTAATGCCAACATGGATCTAATTGCTGCTCTATATTCGTCATCTCCTACAGGAATTCGCAACTAAACGCCATAAACTACCAATGGGTGGTGGCATAGGAATAAAAATAGAGAAAGCTAAACGGCAACAGATATTAAAGTTTTTAAATGAGAGTGGAGTCATTAAATTTCCAAGCAATGGAAAATAACGTCTGTACATAATTTTATCTTGCATTTTATTTTTAGTAATTTGATGTACGGTAACTTGGCGTGTGCAATCGTCATTGCTACAGTAGCTTTTGTTAAAGGTATATTATGAATATTGAGTATTTATTACTGTATTATACGATATTAGATGTAATTAATGAAAAATATTTACTGTATAATATTCTCATATACACTGAAGGATTAATTTTAATTGAAAAAAATATTTCAAAAGTGCTTACCTTATATAACGTGTCTTTTTACTGTAAAGTTTGCCATTATTTACAACTCTTATTACCGAAGAATTTTTCATAAAATCAAGTTTATTTCTTTTAGTTAGGTCATTAACTGTATATTACAAATCCTCTTTTTTAATCAGATAGAATATTAGTCCTGCTTTTATCATCAATTTTAGCACGGTTAATTTAAATTCAGTTAATGACGTTAGATATTAATGCGAACAAAATCAATAGCATAAGGAATATTTATGTCTTTAAATGTTAAATTAAGTCGTTTGTAATTATTACAAAAATCTCTATAAGAAATATTTCTCAAAAGCCTTCATTTTCTAGTATTCTTAAAATTTTCATATTAATTGTTCACTTGTATATAAAAAGCCAATTGAATAAAATTATCAAAAGTATTAACGATATAGCAACGCACCATCAGTTGCACTATTAATTTTTGTCTGAAGTATGAAATGATATGTGGCTGATCACAAATCAGTTGCAATTTTACTAATCAAAACAAACTACTAAAATGTGAATCAAGCTTAGCAAATGAATAATTTTGAAATCCAATAAGCCAATACATAATAGGTGGCATTCAAAATCAATATGCTTTCTGAAAGCTTTTACATTTATGAATGATTTACAATATAAAATCATGTTATCACAACACGATTTTTATAAATACCGTATTAGGGTATCCTAACATACAGTAGTACAATTTTATCATTTTCAAGATAAATCGAATATTGAATAATATTGCCAGAGTTGACATCAATAGATAGAAACGTAATTACTATATCGAATACCAAATTTTAGCTCTACTAATACAAATCTAATTTCAATTACATTTAGGTAAAATAAGCGCAAGTATTAAAACGATTCAAGTATATTCTGCATATCAATAAATTTCATATCGTCGCAGTGAAATCTTAAATATATTAAAGATTAAATTTATACACAGAAAACAGCGCCCTCACACTTAGTACCGTAAACAATGATATCATTCCTAGATAATTTGCTGTATTCCATGAGCTTTTTATGTAATTCTGAGAATCTTGGACGGCTACCCGGCATATTTCGCCAGCACTGCTGCATAAGCCCGTAAATTTCGACTGGACTGTCGCCAGGTATTGGTAAACGCAATGTTCCTTTTCGTAAACCTTCAGTGACTTGGTAATGCTTTAATTCACGATAAGGGAGCAACCCTAAAGAGAATACCTCCCACATAAGAACACCAAATGACCAAACATCACCTTCGATAGTGAATGCTTGCTCAAATAGCGCTTCTGGAGATCCATCTTAACGGAATGGCATTAGAGCTCGAATTCTTAGCGTAATATTCGTTTCGATAGGTATCTTTTGAAAGGCTTAAATTAGTAATTTTGACGTTCAAGGAAGAATCTATTACGCAGTTCCTAGCAGCATATCGCTATGAATAAAGTCTCGAGCAGCCATGAATACCAAACCCGAACAAATTTGTTGGCAAATACGTAATTTGCTATCATAATTCAAATGATCTGGAATTTCCATCGGCAGAATTTCCATCTCTCTTCGGCACGATAACAGATAACTTTTAAGGTCTCCCTAGTTTTAATATCAGATGATTTACAGTTTGCATTATATTATTCTTACTAATAAATTACACTGTGTCATAGAGTATACCTTATCTGTATATTCCACTATTAAAGAAAGCGGCTTTTCCTTTAGGCAAACACCCAGCACTTTCACAATGTTTGCGTGCACTCCAACCCTAAGCATCATATTTACTTGATACATGAACTCCGCACGTAAAGCTTCGGTACTATTTGACAGCTGCTTTATCGCCACTAAGGTTCTCTTTTCCTGATCTATTTTTAAAGAGAAGGAATATTGATATCAACATTTCTAACATACAGAATAATGAATAAGTGTAGTCGTAGTGGCATTAAAAAGCCTATTCTGCAAATATCATTAAATGACTAAGGGTTAGAATATGCAAAGTTTATAATAATTGTCGTCACATTGATTGAAATACTGTATTAAGTTAATACACAAGAAAATTAGCAAATAATGTAGGTTAAAATCATATAATTGCAAGATAATAATATACTAAGAAAATTAATTCAGATACACGCAGCAAATTAGTATTTAATTCAATCTATGAGGATAACTTTAACGCTAACTTTAACCCGTACGATATTGTCAGCAAATGTTGTGTACGATAATTATAGCACATATATCCAGTAAAGAAAACGAAGTAATAATGTAAACAAGTCCGATGTAGTGCTCAGATACCATCGCTGAGTATACCATGCCGACGTATCATACAACAGCTAATTTTACCGCATAGTTTAAGAATAATTTTTTGTTTTCAGCTACATTTTTGTAAAAATTTTTAATAGATATAGAATGAAAACTGAGCTCAATATTTACAGCAATTATACACATTCCACTAAATTGTTTATTTACACTTACAGGTAATACCCGCAGCCCAAGCTTTATAGACTGGACCAAATTTAGAATGACCCATCGTTTCGAAAATTTTTAAGCTTTGTTTCGGAAATTCCAATCTCAATGCAGCATCGCCGATAGTAAGCCGTCGGTTTCCAACTATTACTTCGCATTCTTCTTCATAGGGGCATTCGTCATCACCCTCAGGACCTGCCACAATTTCATTAGGGAAGTTCTCGAATTGCATAATATCTTGACCAACTTTATCTAAGCACGAATTAATACGATAGTAATCATTAATAGTAAAATCAAGGTATCTTTCAAAGAATAATCACTGCACTTACGCACCAATATCATATGTCTTCTTATCTTTTATAGTACGACAATAGAAGTATCCTATAATCATAATTAATATATAGCCAACAGCACAAACGGCAGCTATGATAATAGTTCCTCTACTAATCTGCCTTGGTTCCTTTGGCACAACCTCAATTATCACTGATGACGATACAGACCCGTAAGGGTTTACGGCAGTGCAACGATAAGGACCACTATCATCAAATTTAATTCCACGCAGTATTAAAGTTCCGTTTTCATATATTTCATAACTTGTTACATTATCGTCAGTTGTGTTATGATAGTTACTAAGATAAGGAAACTGCCACTCCAATGAAGGTTTAGGATAACCGCCAATATCTACCTTCAAAGTTACTGTATCACCGATCGTTGCACGAATAGTAGCAAATTGATCATGTTTGGTGAAATATGGGACATCTATATAAAATATATATAAAATATATTATCATATCATCATGGCTATCATGTCTTCTCCGTAAATAATGTATACGATTCCAAATTATAGCTTACATGCTATTTTTATATTAACAAGTTTCTGTATGGACGTAATAGAATCATTTGCACGACATATATAAATGCCACTTTCATTAATACTTGGCTGATTCAATTGCAAAATACTATCACTTTGAACGTTGGTCGCATTAGACTGGTATGGATATCCATCACGATACCAAGATACTTCAAATGGTCGTCCACTAATTACTGAGCAATTAATTCCTTTGATACGTTCATAAGGATTGAATATCAAGGTTTCAATTTCGTTAAAATTACTCAAAAAGCGTAAACGCACTGTAGAGAAAAAAATTATCAATATTGTTGATTAGTAATCACTAAAAGGGGGTATTAGTATACGTGTATGTAGCATTAATTTAAAATTGCATTATCAAATTTTTATCTTAATAGAACATACTTTTAACCGTTACGTAGGAGGTGGCAGTAATCGTGCCGCCAGTATTTTCAGCGATACAATTATACATGCCAGAATCAGACATTAAGGCTTTAGTAATTGATAAAGTCCCATTTAGATTCATAGTTATACGATCATTTAATTCAATCGGGTTGCCATTTTTAAGCCATTTTATTTCGGGCATGTAATTTCCAGTTGCCGAGCAGTCTAAGCTAAATGAATCCGTTTCGTCAACAGTAATACTTTCGGGTCTTACCACAAACATCGGAGGTACTAAGAAATATTTACCAATAAAGAGCTTGATAAATTTGTATTTGTTATGAAATCATCTGAAGAAACAAGATATAAGTATAATTAATCTTACCTATAACAATTAAATTGTAGGAATGACTCCTCTCTCCAGCAGTATTTAGTGCCTTGCATGTGTAAGTACGATTATCGGATATGACTACTTCTGTAATAAAGAGCTTATTTCCATTGACGATATAATGATCATCATTACTATCTATAAGACCACTAGATGTATGCCAGTTAGCAATAGCAATAGGGCGAGCATCAGGTAATTTACAAATTAACTCCGCGCGGTGACCAATCTTACTAAATAAAGACGTTTGTTGATCATGAAAGTATCCAATGTCTGTTGTAACGTGAAGACACCCGGTTATATAAATTAGTACAGGCAATGAAAGATATGATTAAGTAATCGTACAGTATTCAGAATTTTTACTTATCTATTACTCACATGGAAATTTTAGTTGTGCAGTGAGAGAAGTTTGATTTATAAAGTTGCTGCATTCGCAAGAATAATTTCCTTCATGTTTTTCGCTTACTGATGGTATATAAAGTGAATGATTCTGTAATACTTCGTAATCAGAATTGCTATGTAATATTTGACCAGCTACGTTTAAAACGGTCCATGTAGTTGCTTTCGAATTTCCGCAATCGCAATTAAATAGGGCAGATTCTCCAAGTTTTGCTAAGACATCCACAGGTGGAATTATAAACATTGGAAATGCAATTTCTTTGAAAGAGAGTAGAAATAATATTATCAAAATTCTTAACGTTATCAAAAACATGTAAAAGCATCAGGGGCTTAACAGCTACAGCATTGTAAGTATAAAACTTGTATAAAATAAAATTAATAACTTTCATGTACCATACCTGCAACTTGGACCGTAGTATTACTTCTGACAGTTCCGGCGATGTTTGACACTAAGCACTCATAAACTACATTATTATTACGGTAAGATACTTTATCAATAGTGTAGGTGTTTGTAGTGCTTCTTAGTAACCCATCACCATATATCTTAAACGTAGGTTTTGGTAATGCAATTGGCATTTCGCATGTAATGATCGCCTTTGTTCCCCAAGCAATATTGAGGATTCGACTTTTGCGAATAGGTCTAATATCTGTAATAACACATAAGATAATTTTAAACTATAAAAGAATAACCCAAAATTTTGATATTTAAAAATTTGAAAAATCGGTGTAATGAAACTGGATATTTAAAAGCCATTATTAAAAAATTCAATTTTACACATACAAGCTATTCGCAAGGTAGCTTTTGCGACGGCCGTGCCAACAGCATTTTGTCCAATGCATGTATACTCTCCTTCATCAGCGCTATCAAAGTTACTTATTCTTAACGAATTATTGCTAAATATCTCAGTCTTGTTATTGCGATCGATTCTTGTATTATTAAAGTACCATAAGACTGTAAATTCGTTGGCTTTAAATACACAGTCTAAAATCCCAATCTTCCCTTTAGCTATGACAGCATTTTCAGGTCGTCGAAAAATAACTGGTCTTCCTACAATGGAAAAAGCAACAGAAATTATAAGCAAGGGCTAAGTTCAAATATAATCAATTAAATTTGATTAAATAACTATTTAAGTATACAGCTTAAAAAAGACCATACCTGTAACTACTAAGTTGAACGAATTACTATTTTTTCTACCGTAGCTATTCGAAACTTGACAGTAGTATTCTCCACTATCGGCCACCAGCAATTGGTTAATAATAATCTTATTTTCAGCTAGAACAATTCTACCATCAGCCGTAATGGTTCTGTTATTTCGCAACCAACTATATCTTACTCTGGAGGCTCCGGGAGTGTTACAATCCATTTCGATTTTATCTCCTTGTCTATAATTACTAATTTCGGCCTCAATGAATACATTTTCTATGTCTAATTTATGGAAAAAATATCCATCACTATATATCCACAAGTAAATCACGCTTCATAACTATCAATCTAAAACAGTTCGCTTTATAGCCGTTTAATTATTAACCGTAGTACATACAGTGCACAGTTAAAGCAGCAATCTTGCTTTGAATACGTTCGTTTTGGTCGTTAATCGCAACACAATAAAAGTTGCCATTGTCTGCAGGTCTGTCAGCCAGTGAAAAGTGTAACGTACCATTAGGTAAGACACTTCTTCTTCTAGTAGAGCTAATAGCACCACTATCTTCTTGCACCCAGATGTAATATATTCCAGTACTGCCAATTGCACGACAATCTAACTGTGTCGGTCTTCCTTGTACTGCGGTTGTGTCTTGCGGTTGAATTTCGAAGCGAAAATCCTGGCCTATTGTATACAAGTATATACGTATCCAGTTAAATAATTACAATTAATCGACTATATGTGTAAAAGGTAGAAATAAGCAGAAAAGTACGTAATAATATTTTAAAAGTAGTTTAAGGTAAGTATGGACATTTATGTTTATCACCGAGTCGGAAGATCAGATATTAGCATACATAAAAGCGCAAGTTGAGGTACAGTAAAAATTGAACTATTTTTGAAATCTGAAGATAAAGTTGCCACATAAGCATATTTGTATGAGCGTTCTAGGCAATGGAGATAAAATAAGTGATTTCGTTTTGATGGATACGCGTATACAGTTATTAAAATGATGATTGTCTATTGTCACCTCATGATCTTATACACATATCAAGAAAATAGATAGCGGATCGACTAAAAGAACGATGAAGCATGCAGTAAAACTTGAATGCTAATAATTGCATCGTGTAGTACCGAGGACTATGCATCAGTTCAAAATGTTAATAGTTCACTGACACTATCTATCATAGTTCAACTCTAACCCGTTAATGTTTTAATCCGTTGCGTTTCTATGTAATTAATACAGTAATAACGCGCTGCTAATACTGTATGCTGGATGTAGCGAATCGAACAGTTGATGCGATAGCTTTACTCAACTCAAGTATAATCAATATTATTATCTACAGTTGATAATCCAATAAATCATCCTATCGTCAAACTATCGCAGGCGTATGACAGTGGTAAATTATCACGCTACTATAAATTGTCAGGATCTTCGCATGTAGATCGTTAAGAGTAAGCAATTCATGTATCATTATAATAAATCGATCGTCATTCTTAGCTATCCCGTATACAGCTCATATCTCTTATGGTGAATAATTAATTAACAGAATCTGTACAAGTCTGTTTGCATAATAGTGTATAATATGTCTTGTACTGTATAGTGCATTAATGAATGGTATATTTAATAATATTAATATCAAGATTGTTATCATAATTTCACACGCTATTGTCAGTTTTCAAAAGGGACACGGAAACAACAATAATTATAATTTATTGAAGTCTTAATAACTGGCCTTGAGGATGTATTAAAGCATCAACCAGCATAACGCATAAGTGCGTTAACTTATAATAACATCCTTCAATTTTAAAAGCAACTTATGTAATGTCGACTGCTGTGCTTTCAGTCAACGAAATTGTATTTCATATATACGAGTATGAACAGTATATGGGTGTCTCGTACATTAATTTTCTACTTTTTAACATTTGCTACCAATTGTTCACTTTTGGCTTGTTAATATCTATTGTACTAAGAGACAAAGCATTAAATGTACTTACTGTTAGTTACGGATAATTTACGTTTCTTTTTTCTGCAAATACAGTAACATACAGTAGACAAAGTAACTTTCATACAAGACCGTTTATTGTATAACAGCGCTACGAATACTAAAGTATACTACGCGTAAATGAAATATTAAAGAAAATTGAAGAAATGGCAACGAAACCTATATAAAATATAGAAAACGTGATAAACGGTGGAAGAATATTGTTCACTTGTTTTACATACTATCGAGTCAATTCGTAATTATCGAATGCCTATAATAATTGCCAGTCAGTACGATATGTTGGCAATTAGGCTCCATATTTTAAATTTTTGCGAAATCATGTTGAGTAAACTGTGGAAGCGATGCGTTGATTTTTCTAATCATGATAATACGGTACAGTGTATTGAATTATAATTACCTTTCGTGTACGCGCATTAGTAGTAAATTAATAAATAACATCACTCAATCTCTTTTAGCCACGACTAGGAGAGTACAACTTTGATCATCGTGATAATTATATAAATAATAGATCAAGTCCGCTAGCGTGCGATACATTATGCAGGGCCCGACCCCCAATTATTATCGCTGTACAGTATTGTAATAATATTTTGAGAGATTTCTTATTACAATTACGCACGAAAACGTCATCGTAAATACTAATTTACTATCAAATCATCACTAACTCGGACTACGATTACTTTTCAGTACTTAACAATTTTTTCATTACCACCCATGCTACAGCAGATCGTGACGTCAAAGGGCACCT
Organism: Trichoplax adhaerens; assembly: GCF_000150275.1. Taxonomy (NCBI): domain Eukaryota; kingdom Metazoa; phylum Placozoa; class Uniplacotomia; order Trichoplacea; family Trichoplacidae; genus Trichoplax; species Trichoplax adhaerens. The sequence continues at coordinate 1,295,125 of NW_002060948.1, forward strand.
TCCTACTGGCAATGCGGTATGTGCGGTTACTCTATCCTTTAATGGTACAATTTAGAATGATCATTCTTATTTTATCATGAAGAGAACGATCCTTGCTGTGGTGGATAATTACAGTACTGTATACCCGCATGTTAACACTAGCTAATCGTGCTCCGGTAGTACTAAAATATTTGAAATTAAAATTATAATAGTTTACGGAACACTGCGTAAATAAGTTGTAAATAACGTCAATACGTCAATACGTCAACAACATGTACAGTACTGTACACGTCAATACTGTAAGTATACTGTACTTGCAAAGTTTAAGATGCGATAATAAGCAAATCGTTTACTGTAGTTTGTTCAATTTCGAGCTATATTAGTAATGCAACATCCAATCAGTAAATTCGATTGAGGAGTAATTACAGTAGGATGTCTTTATCTTTTATCTAGTTGTTAATAGTTAGGCTTACTTTGTCTACTCTGATGAATAAATAGCACGTACTAAGTAAAAGCTTCCAGCGATTAGGACCCTTGTGCGAATTGTTTCAGTATTACTACCCAGTAATATCGTTTACATTGTGAGAACGTTGCAAACGGATTGAGATAATAACTTTAATGGTAACATTTTCATTCGTTGGGTACCATGATCTTCCTACAGCAATACTTGGTAATACTGTACTAGGAGCGACGGTATTGTTAGGATCGTACTCAACGCAGGGAATGATGCTTGCGGAAAAATAGAACAAAGTGATGTATAAGTTTATCATCATGATCATCGGATGAATCATCACTCGTAACTGAGTCATCAAATGATAATGTCTATAGTATACAGTAATTACTGTATATATATATTTCCCTCTACATCTAGAAATTCATTGACTACAGTATTGGGTAGCTAATTGCTACAGTAAAGCCATTAGATCGAGCAATTTACTACTAGTGAGTGGCAAGAAATAAATCAGTCGAGCCTCTGCAGGATCAGTGTTTAGAATTGGCAAGATTTTATCACTTGCTAGGTTATTTTCGAAGGCAAGATTAGGTTTTAATATGCTCGTACGAAGTTTTCATACTATTTATCTAGGGTTCGACCAGCAATCATTTGATGTTAGAATAACCAGATTCGTCCATCCAGACACGATTGTAACTTGTAATAAAGACAAATCAAATCTAAAAATCATCATTTATCGATATGATGATAATTTTTGTAGATTTTGTCGTAATCCGATAGAGGCCGTGAGGCGTCAATCATACTGTATAAATAATAATTATATCCATCGCCTACAAGAACGGTTAATCGGTTAAGATACCATCGACGGCAATATCGGCTGTAGCCGAGGTCATTGTGCAGCACATAATGCAAGTGTATCTATTACCATTTTATTTTACTTTTTAGTCCATTTCCAATCACTACAGTATTAAAAGAAATGAATTTCATATAGCGACGTCAACGAAATTTCCTATTGAAACCCCTTGATGAAGAAATGGCAACATTTAATTTTTCAATTTTGAAGGATCCCAGCTAACCTGGGAAAATCAAAGTGCACGCATTTCTTGCACTGAAAGAGCTTTGCACGACTATCTCTTTTCTGACAACACTGTACCTACTGCAGGGCACAATCATCTACAATTAATATAAAGTTTGTTCAACACGGTGTCACTGATAGTAACGGGCTGTTTGGGTGTATTAGGCTATAGGGTGGCTTGGGCAAATTAGTATATGTATGCATGTTCGTTACCCAAGTAATAATAAAGCTAAAGTCTAATCGAATTGATCCGCTAAAGACATTCAAACAGACTAAGTTGCTAGTATTGAGATGATTGTCATGAAAAGAGAAAAATTTCCGGTTAAAAACAGGAAGTCTACATCGGAGTAGTTACGAGAATAAAGCACAGAACAAAGTAAAAGAACTCAAATTATCGGGTAGAATATGTCCATAAAAAAAATCAGCTCATCTTTTCCTTACCTGAAACACCTAGCATGAATAAAGTAATAACCATGAAAACTTTGCTCTTGAAATTTCCTCTCCAATTTTTAGGCATCTTGACTTTGCTTTGGCTGCTTGTAATGACGTCCAAATTTTAATTTCTTTGAAACTTTTAAAGTAGCGAAAAAATATCGGCACCAAAAGTAAAACTAGCGTAAAGTAATCGACTACTTCAAGCAAATGTATGACTAAGTAGTAATGAATGAAGAAGGCAATCAAACTACAGTCTTGAGAAAGGAATGAACAATTTAAAGTAAGTATCTATCGTCAAGACAAATGGTTTGAAAGATTTCACTGCTGTAGCTGCTTCTACGTACAGTACACAGTACAGTCGTGCTTCTCGTTGGGTAATCAAAGCTGCAGTTGGGGTAAGCACAGGCAGACTTGGCAAACAAATAAAAAAGGCTATCACAGTATCGATGAGCTAATGAAAACTACACAAACGAGCTAAGGTGAATTTCAGCTACAAGAAAAGACTAAAAGCACTCATAATATTCCGGCCGCCACCATTTCTTCAAAGAAGGAACAAATTGCTCCTTTCCCAAGAACTTTTTTCCCAACAGTGCGCTAAAGAAATTAAATCAATCAATTAAAAAAAAATTTCTTAATGACTGCATGCTACAGTACTATGTTGAGGATTGTACTGTAGCCTGTGTAAATGAAGTGTCGTATAGTACAGTACGTACAGTAGTCCAGTACGTCTTGTACAGTATCTAGTTTTCCAAGCTAGGCTATAAGCACAGTCGGTTTCTCTACTAAAGTGGATTGCAGGATGGGGTAAAGTCCCAGAATAGCTGGCTATCTGCAGTTTACTGCTCAATGGTGCTTTTTATGAACACAGTCGGTTTCTCTACTAGAGTGGATTGCATAATAGGGTAAAGGGACAGAAGAATAGGTGGCTTATCTATCGTTGACTGGACACTGTACTGTACAGTACAACTCGTTAGTGCTTTCTTGGCCACGGTGTACTGTACAGTACTGTACAGTGTACAGGTGACAGGTCATTTTGCACACACTACAGTACATGTACTGTATTACCTTTCCAAGTATAGCTACTGTACTGTAGTCAGGGACTACCAAACAGAAAAGGGGGGACTCTTTATATAGTACAGCACCAGCACTACACTGTAGTACAGTACAGTACTGTACCAACAGTGGAACATTTTTGGAGAGAGTACAGTACTAGTGTACCGCGAGTTGCGTCATGTTCAGTAGACTGTGCAAATGCATGACAGCATACGGTACTGTAACCTGTAAAAAAAAGAAAATGACTTACAGTACTGTACTGTACTGTACAGTGTACAGTACGGTATAAAGGATTCATTATTAATTATAATTATAATTATAATTATAATAATTATTTATATAAGTACAGTAAGAATAAATAACGGGACAGGTCCAGACCTAATCCTGACCAACAAAACTGAAATCATTTTTGTAATTTTACTAATAGGACAGTCCATCGTAGCATTTGACTAGATGTAAAATAGTCCAATATTCGTAATGCATGCAAAATGGAGTCATGGCGCCGTGATCATCAATGCGTTAATGCTGTGAGCCTGTGTTGCTGATTACTGTAGTAAGCTGTGAACTGAGCTCTGGTACTGACGACAGTACTATAAACTGACAATACACAAGATTCCCCTAGAACTTTTGTTAACCTAAATACTGACAGGAACTACTAAAAAGGAAGAGATGTACTATATACTGACAATACACAAGATTCCCCTAGAACTTTTGTTAGCCCAAATACTGGCAGGAACTACTAAAAAGGAAGAGATGGGACAGGAAACAGCTTCACTGTCAAATAGTGTGCATGCTTCTTATTTGATCGATGAAACGGTATTCGTACAATACTGCTTAAAACCAACTTAAAGTGCAGGCTAATAGCAGCTCATTTGGATGTCAATCGCAGACAGTATCTAGTGTATCATTAATTAAGACATGCGCCCCATTGACAATCCGCATCGTCCAAACTAATGAAGCAGAAAAGTGAAATTCTATAGAAACTTACGTATTTGCGCCGTCTATCCCGATATGATCCCCTTTCCCGTCTCTTTCTTTCTCTTTTAGTTGTCCTTGATATCCATGATAGTGTAAACAGTTTTCAAAGTTCAAAGGTCGTCGTCGATAAGCGTGATACAAGCAAGGATGACGCTTGTTACAGTAGAAATTCCTGATACAGTATGGACTGTACTGTAGTACTGTACTGTACTGTACTGTACTGTGGACGGCAACATTTTGATTTTGCACTAAAAGATAAAATTCATTTCCGGAGGTAGTGTTTTATCTATGTAGAGGCATCATTTTTTAGGGTTTTTATTGGAAATGGGGCAACGGCTAGAACTTAGAATCTCTACTGTCAATCTACTTTATTTTTAATATAATATAATATATAGTAAGTGTACGTAATCCTGAATCTGTTCAAACAGTATTTCAACAATGGTACAGTGCTGTACATCAGGTTGAACAATCAGTATAATCCGGTACAAATCGCTACTCATTCTTCTGTAGTACTTACTGTACTACTTACCGGTGTCCTGCATTTGGCAAATTAAAGGCCTTTGCATCATCCATATTTTCAATCATAATGACCATGTTATACTTACAAACTAGTCTAATCTGATTAGCGTCATCTTTTATTCAATTATTTAGTATCGCGCTAAATCTTGAAAATTAAATGATACACAGCAAGCTGATAACATCCAATCAGTCAAATCGCATACTTGGTATTTCAAAAAAAGGAATGGAAATGAGAACAGTACAATCATTAGATTATGACAATATTAATTGCAGATATAAAATAGGCCTACGTACATTTGTACAGCATGCCAATCGTATCAAATGATTAAATTATACTGTTACTGCAACATATCAAACGACTTTCCTAAACTTTCCGACCAGAAAAGAATGATTCGAATTTTTAAATTAAAATTTAAAGCAAGCAATGCAAAGTATCTAGTAGTCATATTTGTACAGTACAAATGATGTTAGGCTAGCTGATCTCTTTGGGTAATTATATCCAACAAACTCGTATGCAATATCGAATGTAAACTGCTATGCAAAGAAAACCCAAGTTTAATAACTGCATATTATAAAGCGATTGGGTATTTGACGCAGCTCATATGTCGTAAGTAAGTCAGTGTTATTGTGCATCTTTTATAGATCAAGGATCAAATTGCCAAGTATACAGATGATTAAAGCTCACCTCATATACAGTATATAAAAGGCTTTAATACAAAACTGCGCCTAAAAATATTTGGTTAGTAGCTAAATTACAGTGTTATTACGTCGTGATGGTTAGCGGGCCAAAGGTATTCCATCCGTAAATTAATGTAACATTTAAAACATCTTTCAAAAGAACAGCATTGATAATTCTAAACGGATCTCCAGACTACATATAACATAAATAAACAGCTTAATTACAGTACAGTATCCTGACAAATATTGTATGAGTTGAGCAGAGCTAGAGAATAATATCCATACAATCACCCAAGATTAATGCAGCTTCCCAGGATAACAACCATAGTAATCATCTCGTAACATCAGTTTTTAACATAGACGATCGGATAATTCTTTTCAAACGTTCGCGATAGAAACTCGTTACAAGGTAATCCTGTAGCGATTAATAATGCGATACGCTAGAGAACCACTGGTTCAACTTAGGAAATTCGTGTAACATACACGTCAAAGATTAAGCTCTCTTGAGCTATTTCATGATAAGCTACAACATTTATATTGTCAATTCTCTTCTTTTTGCCTTTCACTTTCTAAAATCTTATCCTATTTTTATTTGATCAACAATTATAATTATGATTAATACGCTAATTTTTAATATTAAAATATACTTTACACCTTGATGACCATGATTAGCTTTGCTATCGGTAAAATTATAATGGTTTCACTTCTACAAAGACTTACCGGAGAGGATTTATCTACCATCAAGACATCCAACAGACTCACAAGGTGATTTATCACTGCATGAAAACAATATCTTTTAGATTATACAACTTAGACGTAATTGCATATATTTTACTAGATTAATTTCGATATGGTAAGTCATTAGATTAAATAGTGGAACATTCTTTTATCTGTCTATTATACAAGGACAAAGAATCGACTTACTATTTATATATTTATATGCATCCTTTAAGTTATCAATTATTCCACATAAATCCTAACAGATTCAAATGATCCAAGTATAAATTATATGATATAGTAGGTAAGACTATACAGTTTAAACCTAAAAGATTCGAAAATAGCAAGAACTGCTTAGTAAAGGAAACCTTATTTGAAGTATTCCAGTCAGGTAAGCCTGCGTTTGGATCGAACTTATTATGGCTCTCAGGAAAATTGGAATCGCCATTAAGGCCGCAATCAGATGCTTTTTCACGTATCTTTTTGTATAAAATTCTGCCAAAAATTCGAAAGTAAGTTTTCCATGCCGAACTATACGTAATCTATTCTAAGAAGTATATAGCCCATAAATTGAAATTAGAATTTAAAACTCAACTCTATATTGTCAGCTGCTACACCAGTTGATGAAGAAATGATTTCGGATAAATGACGCACAGAAGATACAGCTAAGCTATCTAAAAGCTGACCCAATTAATTATCCTTATAAGTAACTGAATTAATACTTAACCAAACGACAGTTAATCGTTTACTATTGACTTTATAAAATTGTATGATCACTTAGATCACTTAATCTAGTAAGAAGTTTAATAACCAAAACAAAAATTTATCGATGTTAAAAGAAAGATCATATAATAAATATCTTTAAAATTACTCAATAGCTACCGCGGCAGTTTTATTCCATTGCTTTCTACCAATTTGGGCTTGCATTTTATCTCTCTGATCGTCGGAATCACTATTAAGATTACCTTAAAAAACAAAAATTTACTGTAATACCGTACAGAGAGTAGGTGCACAAATTACAGCTCCCCAATAGCAATCATTTATCTGAATTTACATGATACAGCATATATTATATCATAACCTTCTTTAGTATATATTTCGATAAATACAGTAACTTAAATATTGATAACTATAAATAATTATATAATTAAGGTCAAGAGATTAATCAATTGCAACAAGTTACCTGGCGATACCGCTGTACTAGTACGGTCCTTTTTGCTAATTAACTTTTCAGAATTGCATCGTTTGCGTAGCAGATTTTCGTTCTTAGAGGGCTTTTCTTTCGAATGATTACTAATTTTTCCATTTGTTGCAATGTGGGGATCAGAACTATTCTTATGATTACCGATACCTTCTTCACCGTTTATTCTTTTTTTATTAGGAGAAGTTGACGCTTTACCTGTAAAAAAAATTAAAATAGATTACAAACAGCAACTCTCTATTAACTTTTTATCAAATTTGAAAATAAGCACTGCACAGTAGTTATCTTATACGGCCAGATTCTAATATTATCGAGGAATCTGATTTAAGTACGTATTTTTTAAATAGCAATTTCATAGCACTAATTTACATTGATGTGATTAGAGGTAAATTTCAGTTATAGAGTTTCTTTACCTCCGTGATCTTGATGCGCCACATTACTATTCTGGGCTTCCGCCCCAAAGCTAAATATATCTGTGTCATCATCTGAGCCATCTTCGTCAGTGTCGATCGACGACGAAGACTTTACCTGATTTATATTCGTCTCATTTCTACTCGTGTTTACGTCAGGAAATTTAAAGAAGGGACTTGTATCTTTCTTTTCTTGAACATTATTTGTCATCGATGGTGAATTCACTACAAAAGTTGCACTTTTCAATATCTTGGATTGTATTTTTTGTTTTTGAATCACCCCCGGTGATGGTTGAGGACCATTGATAGTAGGTACCGACAATGTTGTGGCCTCAACACTGTAGCGTTTAACTGAGGCAGCATTAGACTTGATATCTGCCAAATCTTCTGCAGACGGAGTTCTTTCCTGCAAATGTTTCTTACTCTTCAAGCTTTTCCTTAAAGTAACTAAATACACATATACAAGTAAAGATTGATTTATGTATAACTAAGGTATCATAATTCATAATGCTTAGAAGATTACAATATTTATCTAGTACATTAGATAAAATAGAGCAGCGTTATAAAGTATTGAAGAAAAATGTCAGTGATGTTCTTCAATAGCCATACTCAAATTGTACCTTTACTATCTGAAGGTGAAGAAGTTAGTGGAGACTTTGTGAGCATAGGTTTTGAGTCCCGAGAAGTTATCCCCTACGTTTCATATTAGTTTATAAGCAAATAAACCGTTCTCACTTCCTTAATATTTTAACGTGTCATAATCATCACCCTTAATTTGTATACCTGAGATCGTTTTGTATTTCGTAAATTCACTTTATAATTCGAATCTACGCTCCCACAACGTGATTTTTTGCCTAGATCTTTTGCCGAAATACTACCAGGCGATGTGCTACTACTAGTTAAAGCTTGCGAAGAGCTCCCACTCCTGTTACGCAGACGTAAGGGATTTTCCTTTCGCTCCAAATACGACAGATCAGCTTCATCAAATGTAAAGGGTTCTTTCTCTTTCCACTTGCGGCGTGGTGATAGAGAAGGTGCATTCGCCGAATAAATGCTATCAGCTATTAGAGGAGTAATTCAAGTCGAATTACAAAATTGAAACTAACCCGAATACGGACTACCTCATATATAATGTTTTTTATCCATGAAATTTATTCCCATGTAACCTTTCAACGTATTATTACCTTGATCAACACTTAGAGAAAGATTGAGTTTTCCTCGTCTCGCATTTATGCTCGGGCGAGCGGTTAACGATTGCTGACGAGTAATTTTAGTTGCACGATTGCCTTTTTTTGTACCTCCCTTAACCAACTCCGATACATGAACAGGGAACTCTTCCTGTTCACCATCTGTATTAATTTATTTAAAGAAGGTAATATGAAGGATTTGAAAGAGTATTATCAATAAATCATTTATTACATCCTTCGAAGAAAGACCACTGTGCCTTACCTAACACTTTCGTTTCGGTAGTGCATTGAGTAATGGTCTGTTTACCAATTTTATCACCTGATTTAACAAAGGTATGATTTGTTTCACAAGTACCATTGGCGGCCATACTTAATACTTTCTGTGTTAATGGCAATGATATTGAATGTGCATTAGCGATTTGATTCTACTTGTGAACTAGATAGATCGTAGGATACTATCGACATTTGTCATGCATTTAGTCAATATCGTTAACAAGACTAAAAATTACCTTACTAAATATTTAGACTAGCCAAAGGTTAATTCTTGAATATAGCTAACTGTAAATGTTTGTAATATAGAATAATTTAAGGAAAAAAGGCGTAACTTTTCCATAAAACTAATTATGAAAATATAACTATGCCATTATCATCCATAATGCTATGTAGCGTTAGGATCTGGAAGCTGGAGCTAATAAATTTTTGACAACAAAAGTTGTTAGGGTGTACTGTTAATACTGAACGGAACAAAGAGAAATTTGGTATTTACAGTTAACACAAACATTACTTCTCCTATGCACAAATTGCCATCAACTGATACTCCAAATGAATACCATTGTACTGTAAAATAAATTTAAAGAGTGCTCCTCAAAATTAACAATACTGAGCTAGTACGTCTGACAGTATTTTAGCTCATGCGATTACATCAGTAATCGTTTCTAAATCTTTTTTACACAAGAGCATCTATGGGATTGTTGAAGCAAAATCGCAAGCTCGAAATAGGTAAGGCCTGCTAAGTCAAAATCGTCGTTATATATTATGCAAAGCTTATCGCTAGAAAAAAGGCGATGTCGGATGGATTAACAGACAATCAAATATAATTTTCAGGAAGAACTATGCAACGAAAACTGTACTACAGCTTCATATTTTTACCTACCTCAATGTAGCCTTACAGTTACAATATGTAATATCTTTCAAGTGAATGATTGATCATGCCATTAAGTTGGCCAGTAAAGATCTAACAATACTCTTCGAGTACTATTTCAAGAATATAATGCCAAATACCTATAAACTGCGACAGATAATACAATAAGAATAATAATTCAACGTAATTTTAGTAGATTTACATCAGATAAAGAGCATTAGCGGATTGGGCAAAGTATTCTACGTTCTTTATTATTATCGGTGACAATATTACTGAAGCTATCAGAGTAAAACGAAAATGTTAATACTTTTTCAAGTTATGATTACGTCAGACACGTAACTGTATTAAACTTAAATTTCTAAATTATGAATTCTGATAGAAGTGGTACAAATAGATTTAGAAGTATCCTCTATATATTAGCATACCATAGAACCATAAGTAGATCTAATTAATCGTAAGTTAAATTAATTAAAATTGTTTTAGAAATTGAGTTTTCTAGGCTTACATTAGTACTATCGGACTATGGAATCATAATTGGATCAAAAATTAAATACTAAGCTATTGATATTTAACAAAGGAAATCAAAATGATAGCTACCGATGTAGTTGAATGAACAGAATATCACTACATCCATAAATATCAGACAAATAATAATCAAATTATCAATTTTTATCTCAATCATATTGATCTGCGTCATAGACTTGCGTAGCATGATACAATATCACAACAACTACGCAAGGATTCGTGATATATGATGATAAATAATTAATTGCAAGCTATCGCTTATAGTATGAGCTATGAAGCAACTAAATTGAGTAAAATCTCTATTCAGATACGATAATACTGTAATGTGTAAAGCGATAAAATTTTAAATGACACAAACACTAGTCGATAAGCCAATCGCACGAGTGAGAAAATTTGATTCTATGCAAAGTGTTAAGGTGCTGCAAGTCACAGTACTTTACTTAATTTGTATGATCATTTGAGATGGCGATAATTCGCATTTAGGGTAATTAAGATTTTCAAGTCATAGTTACAGATGATAATTTGATGCTAATCTAGTGTCATGATATTTTTTGCAATAGCAATAGTGTAGGTTAATCTTGTTGTATTTCAGTATAGCATGAGGAACGACTCCTTGAAGACAGTTTAGATAAGACAGCAAATAACAGAAAGACTTACTTTAGATTTACGACTATTCTCCTCCTTGAAAATTTTGAAAATTAATTATATCTTGAACAATAGAAAATTTTAAAGTTATGCTTTCTCTTTATGTTTATAAAAAAAGCAATAAAAGTTAGAGGGCACAACCTAAATTAGACTAGGTTAGCAACAAAAAAGTACCAATAATATCGATATGAAAAGCAAGCGCTTTAATATCAAACTGAAGTGATTCTTCACGAGGTGAGAATATGATACAATCCAACATCCATCTATAGATTAATGGCACAGACTAGGCTCAATTTAACAAATATCGACCAGATGTTGTTTTTAAACTGAAACAATTGATTCAATATACAAAAAAAGTAAACCATAACAAGATAACAATTAAGATAATCAATTACAGCGCAATTAATTACATTACTACAGCATTATGGCATTCATATGAGATTGATTTCATGAGCAGGAGCAGTATGGCCATCGTTCGTAAGGTAACAAGGTATCGGAAGTAAATGAATCAATCGCAAAAGCAACTGATGCTAGTTTCTGCCCTTAAATCAAAAAGATGGAAACAGACACGATAAAGTATTACTGTACTAGTCATTTTAAGTACTAGTTCTAAACTATTCTGATCTAGATACTATAAGCGTTTGCCCCTGGTATACAAGTAAATCATCGCCGAATTACAAGCAAAAACTGAAATTTATAAAGTTAACTGTTTACTAGGTACAGTTAACTCATTCATCATTACCATTTTAGGGACACATAACACAGATAATTTGAAAGAATACCAATCGACTCGAGTTATCAGCAAAAGAATAGACCTTAACGTTGCCAGACTGATGCTGTTTTCTGCTATTATGTAATAACTTGATAATTAATTATATGAATGATTGTATCGCTTTATAGGACTTTCCGTGATAGTTATGCTGTAGACCGGTGTGCAATCTAAAGTACAACTGCTATAATTAATCTTTAGCTGTAAGTCTGCGATATACGGTACTACATCTAACCTACGTATTGCCTTCAAATACAGTTTTGTATATGTCTAACGATGTATGCTAAGTATTACATGCAATTTATACCAGAATATCATATTTCATAAAATTAACATTCGGATTCTGGATATAATTGTAGTTGATATACCTATTTGACACTTTATATCTTTTGTACCACATCTACATAGAAAATTACAGTAAATACTAGATAAGTTATATTAATGATGATGCAACCTGTTTCCTACATCGCTACAATGTACTAGAGATTTCAATTGAAAGCAGCAGAAATCCTTATTTCATTTGTAGTCGCTTGACGTCACTAAGCAAGCTAAAGATGAATAAATAATAAATAAAGGTAGATGTTATTATAGCTTATCCATCATTGCATTAATATTTGTTGTAAATAAATTGTATTAAATTAGAAGTAAATACAGATGCGAAATGTATTGTCAGCACACCAGGTACCAGGTGCTCCAACATTACTGCGCAACAATACGAGCTGTATTCCTATACTGTTCATGCGATGTAGATCTATAGAAGTGCTATTTTCAGTTAAAATTTACACTTGTTATTTCAATCTATTGCACTATATGTATATATACCTGTCTAGTCTGAAATTCAGAATGTTACCAAGTACAGCCTATCCAGAACCATCCTATGACGATAGGTACAAAATTTCGTAATTGGCCTAGTTTTCTTGCTAAAGCCGATAGCGTACACTTTAGAGTATTGCATACTTCCATTTATTCTAGATACACCATTAAAAACTTGACTTATCCGTTGGACTAGATTATCCCTATGTATGAGAATACCAGCAAGCATATTAAAGTAATGTTTCAGTCCAGCATAAACTTTTCTACACAGTATCAATTAGATCCTGATTGAGTCTATCTTAACCATAATAAAGCCTGGAAAGCCGAAATGAAGTTGAGCCTATCTAATATATAATATCAATAAACTGTTTTATGCTGCTTGTGATTCGTAATGAAATTAATTCTACACATCGGTGATAGTGAGTGATTTCGCTTGACGTTTTTCATAGGATCAGTAAATTCTTTTTAACTGTTGTCAGAGCATGTCATAAAATAGTGATGTATTTGAATGATTACTGAGAAAGGACAAATACTAAACAACTTATAGAAAGCAATATCCATTTATTTCTCAGCTATCTTCCGATAATACATTGAAGAGACAGGGAATAAAACATTGCAATTTTCATTATATTTTTATGTATCAATTGAATACACAACCGTAATATAAATCAGCAAATAAGTATAACGTAAGCCCTTGTATGTCGACAATATAACAAATTTTAACTAAACTAAGCACATGACTAGAATTCATCACGTTACACATTGATATCTTCATACGTCAGACAAGCAACGCTATTACGGGCTAAACTACTGTAAATTGAACAAACCCAAGCCAGCGTAATCTTATAGTATTTCAAGATTAACACTTAGTAACATGAATGCAGGATTTGTTTATTTATTGAAACCTTTAATGACCATAGACATCAGCTTGACCCTATCTTCTCTCATGATAGATACTTCTTCTCTCAATAATTTAATTAAGTCAGTCAAAACATTTAATGGTTCATGTCTATTATTAGCACTAAGAAGTTCTTGCTTCATTTCCAATTTAATCTGTTGTACTTCAATTTCCCGTTCTTTTAGTTTTATCAGAAAGTCTTGTTTTAAACTTATTTCTTTTCTGGCTAACTTAAGCTCCGTGACAATGTCGGTAAGCTGACTTTGTAAATTTTTTAGGTCAGGGCCTGTCGATAATTCCAAACGGTTGTTATCATTTAATCGAGATTCTGTGTCGCCATCGACTGAAATTTCCGATTCACTTGATTCAGGAGCATTGCCATCATTTGGGATATTGGTAATGTCAGTAGTGGAGGTATTTAACGAATCTCTAGATCGAAGCTGCTTTGAGTGGCTATAAGGTAATTTGTTCTTTTCGCTTAACCTCTTTAGTTCTAATAATTTTTGAACTAACATGTCTCTTTCACGATGATCTGTTGTTGACCCAGATAATCTACGATATTTAGAATCCGTTTTCCGCTTTCCATAAGTTACTAAGTTTGCTATCCTAATTCGACACTTGTGATGATCAACAGCAATCTTGCAGCTATTGCTAACATGATCGGCTATTTCTTGCCAAATAGGCATCATAAATCCTCGAGCCATTCTAAACGGATCCATTTCAAGTGTCTTTCTTAGCAAGACTATGTCAATTTTAACCGTAAATCGGAAGCCAGTAGAACTAGTCATCTAGGTACAACAATTACATCCAAATTTAAAAATTACTTTAAGTTTATTCTACAAGGGATATTCTACCTCTACATTTATATAACTGTGGCGCTCATTTTTTTTAGCATACTAGATGAAGATTATTCAGTTTGAGCAACATTGATGACGTTATTCTACCTAGGCGATCATTACACCTACGAGTATTGACAATTTCTTGTTGCATTCATTTAACTTATCCTCTTTGTAATAAACGTTTACAGTACACCATCATCACCAACTAGAAATAATGTAGCTGTACAAGTTGGATAGCTAGTTCCAAGTTAGCACCAGTGAACCTCTAGCATCATTTGGCCAAGCTATAGTCGTCAGCGTTTATCTAGAACTGGTTATGATACAACTACCAACACTACTAATTCATACTACAAACTGCGATCATCTGCAACATTTATCCAGGCATGAACAATGGTAATTAGTATATAAGCAAAACAAGATAGCATAAAATAAAATAAAATTGAATTTGTAGTTCATTGAATTTAGCAACCATGACCATACTGTCGTTATGCAATTAACTAATTATATAATCAATCGATATACGCGTACCAAACCGAAAATTGTATACAAATCGCGTCTTTAATTCTATCACAAGTACCAGAACGCGAATAATTTATTTGGATCGCATTGCTGACTAATTCGATATGAAACTGCGAGCACGTTACAAACACTACAGCAACAGCTTAAACATGTGGACATACAGTATAATAAAATAATTAATAATGCCTTGATTTAAAATAAATTCAGTTATACCAAATGTAAACTAGAAATTAGTTAGTTTGTTTCCAATTGAAATATCCTATTATGAATAAAAATGTACTGTCAGCTGTATCCTAAATTTGCATTTTTAATCAATTTTTTCATTTTTATAAAACTGCTGTATAGATCATATCTCATCAAATTGTAATTTTTCATGCGTACAAACAGTTATACATTGTAATTAATACTTGATATTTTCTATGCCATGCTGTTTACAATAAGTATTAAAAGATTAATTACACTCAGTATGCATAAATAGGCAAATATGCAAGCTAGCGTATATTCTAATCAGGAACTAGTAAGCTCGATTTTTTTTTTCTATAGAAAACTTAGTTTAGTTATCCTTGCCGTAATCGACATTCGATAATTCTACTAAATTCCATCAAAACAGTAATAAAGATAGTAAAATTGCATGTGAGTACAATTACAGTCAGATATACTATGTATAATTGTACATGTTGCATTGTGATCAATTGATTATTAGTAATATCAAGTTATATATTTTGCTAACGACTTTTATGCTAAACAGATGAAATTATACCAGCACTTAAGCAGTCTAAAGCTGCAATCGATAAAATTGCCAGCTTATAAGTTGCTGCATATAACACGATCGACACTTAATATCTCTGCATGACCTTAACCTTAATACTTATGTCAAGATTAATAAAATATCTTGCGCGTTACATGCAACTTTCGATTTCTTTACTGTATAATGTCAAAGGCTTACAGATATAAATACGTATTGCGTACACATAAACTTCTGTAACTATCTACCATGACTGACTTTCAATATTTTCTATGCTATAGAGCACGGTATATTTCGTCAAGGGCATAATTTCCACATCAGCCGTATACTGCAAGTACATGCTCTATATTCTCACAGTATTCGTATCATAGCATCCAAGACAGCTAAAAAAATTTCACGCATAAGCTATAATGCGGCGATTTTTAAATTTCAATATGTTCATGATGCAGCATATATTTTACCAAGACTATCGTAAGATAACATGCTAAAAAGAAACACATAATGTCCCATCATGATTGCTCACATCACAGAAAACCTCTTTAACCAACTCTCGTTGTATTATCAAATATGAGGTATTCACCCATAGTTGTCGGAAGTATTCTAACAGCGACTTTAATAGTAGAATTGCTAGTTTAGGGATAGATGGACAAAATAAAATGATATTACTCTTATTCTTGATATGTAATGCAAAATAGTGACGCACAGTGGCTAAACAAAATCTAATCTTGTAATCCTATGCGCAAAAGATTTTTTCCTGTAATTGAAAGGCATATTTGCAGTACTGTACAATTAGATACTGTGTACTGTATACGGGTACAGAGTATAATGATTTACAGAGTTTATTTACAGTATAGTATCAAGTGACTACAGACTTGTTGCTTTGTACGCAGGTCCAGGTAACCAACCATTCTCTTCTGCTACTATAGCGTAAATAGGTAAAAATTATTAATAGCAACCCACTGGAACCGGTAATACATCAAAAAAATTACAGGAAATGTTTAATAAATAAATATTGGCTTTACCTTTGTCATAAATTAGGAATTTCTAATAACTCCGCTGGCTATGTGATGTTATAATTGACATAAAATTAGTCACAGTAGTCTAAACTTCATTTACAACAGCATATGGGCAGCTATAGAGATTCATCTTGCATGCATATCTATTTCTACACATTTACTTTTCTTTTTATGTGATTACTGGATGATAGCTATTTTTTAGAGTTAATAAATAAATTACGGGAAGTTAAATTAATTTTATTATTTTTTATGCATGCTTGTCGTAGCATCATTGTGCCGTGTAAGTAGTGTCGATCATATTATGTTTTCAGAATTACTGTTAAGAAAACATTATAATACTATTTATACCGGTATGTATCGTCAAAGTACGGTAAGTCTCGATAAAGAATAACTAGATAGCAATTAAAGTAATATAGTAATATGAACATTGTAATTAATACGTAGGCAGAGACAAGAAAGTTAGTCAATATTGTACTTGGTATTATACAATAATACCATAAGTATATTACCTATAACTCTTACTTTCGCTGTGAGCCAGCAATTTCATTATTGCAGCTTGGATATATCAAATGAACTATTTTGGGCTCGATATTACAGATTAAATTATATTTTCATATATTGCCTATCACATAGCATCATTTCAAGGAAGGCAAAAATTCTAAATTCTATCTTAAATAATTGTTATCTTGTTAGTATCTGGATACAAAGGTAAATTTACCTTTCATGAATACTCTTGGGTGAAATTATTAACAGCAGTAATTGTTATTTAACGACTATCTGTTGCCTGTTAATAAAGACCATAAATGTTTAAAATTGGACTGGGAAGGTCACGACTCTATCGTAAATTATCATCAAGTAGAATTCAATTAGAATTAATAAATAAAATAGTAAAATTCAAATCCAGTTAAAATATCAGTGGATAGTAGTAGTTTTTATTGCAATTTATTAGGAGGCCAATATTAGCAGAGGATGAGGATTAACAATTATAGAAAGACCTTCCTTATATACAACAGACAAAAACATCTTGTACCATCTTACTAGTAACTACAGTATAACTTTCTACAGTAATTAGCACACAAACGTCAACAGCTACTGAAGTTCGTTAATCTTGTAGACGTTACATTAAATTAGAATTAATAAAAGAATTTTACATAAAACATAATCCATCCTACTGGCTGAATGTTGTCAGCAGTTGGGTTGCAACAATAAAAGTAGGATTATAAACGAAATGCCTAAAACTAGTCGGTAAGCAAAACAAAACACGATCAGCGTTGCTGAATTTCAATGGCACCTTTGATCATCAATACAGAAAACGATTTTAAGTTCAACAAGGCTTGATTGTACGATCAATCAATAGAAATTATTGACTTAGTTTTTATATTGTTTAGTGGTAGCATGGGAAGTCATAGGGTTTGCACCTTATTTATCAAATCTTTTATTTGGCTGATCTTTGAATTGGTCTAGTCAAGGACTTGTACAAGAAAAAGCTAAAAAAATCCCTTGGCCTAGTATGATGACTCAGATTATGATTGCGTTGATCACTTACTGATTTCAGAAAAGGTACAGGCGCAGTCTATTGGCGTTGCGTTTCTTCTCTTTCTTGGAAATAATTAATCAATTCTTTTCTTCGACGGTTGAATAATTAAGTGGAACAATACTCTAGTTGAGTGCATATTACAAATATATTTGTATACTAAATATAATATAATCAACGTAAATATGCTACAATCGAATTCCATTAGAATATAACTAGAGAATCCACAGTACGGTCATTATATTACCCTACTACAAGTTTTGTTTTTCTAGTTAGAGTAGATTCCGGCCGGTGTCATCAATCCAATTTATACTGTGACTCTGTGAGTCTGCTTTTATTTCTCACTTTTTAGCTTTGAACATCAATTGAAAGTCTGTCACCGTATTTACTGTTATAACGAACATGAACGTCAGCCGTAGATTGCTAGCTGGCTTGATTTCTTTGCCGAAACCTACCAGTAAACTAACTGGAATCCTTTCTAAGGTAAGCCAAGATATGGAAAAAAAATGATCTAACCCCGTCTTCGAATTAAAAGAGATCGTAAACAAATTGATTCATTGTTAATGACGCCATAATATACGTTGTCTACATTTTCAACTTCTTATACAAATCGTCGTAGGAAACAGATGACGAATACTAACATCTGTATTCTTCATCAACTGTACGATAGTTATCGATCGTTTTCAAGTAATTCTTTTTATAAAGCTTAATCGAATACGATAGGATACTGGCAATATAAGACTCTATTTCTCGAACGGTTGGTAATCGGTCGATGATAGTCTTTCACGTAGTCAACTTCCTATGGGATAAATCGAGCAAAACATTGATAGTAGTCTTATTTCAAAGTGTACCATTATATCTGATAGAAATGCACCGTTTCAACAGTGTTTACTGTTTTTCGACCAATTTTACCAGTGCATATTACTATACAATGAAACAATCTATTCTTTAGCGGTACGATCATTTGCCGTTAGAGTAGCTATATTTCTTTCATTCCTGTTTTTTTTACTTAATTTTGTTTTATCAGTGACTTTTTCTTATTGTATACTACGGTATATTAAATCCTACACTGAACAGAAAGTATGTAGTTAACCCATAAAGTGATTCTATCAAGATTCTACTTAATTTAATTGCCCGAAATGGAGCATATGGTTAAAGGTTGTGTTCTTCAAAATAACGTTCACTCTGAAATACTATAATAGTATTTATACAGTAAATATGAAAGAAAAAGCACTTTTGTACTGTAGTTTTATTACAATTTTCATAGCATTTTATGCCGTTGGCAATAGTCGTACCGTTCTACATTTCGCTCAATTTGCTGTAATTGATGGAGAGACCCAGACTACGCAATATAGCTAATTCATAGCAGTAATAACGAAGAGGATTTCCAGTTATTTTTAAAGTTTTTAACTACCGGTTTATTTTTGATGACGTTTTTCTCTTCTTTACTACCGGGCACTACACAATTTGTTTACTACGCCACAGTGGCGGGAGTACAGTACGTTCCTGGCGGTGCCACTCCACTTCATGACATCCATTCAGCTTAGTTACTTGTATAGTCATCAACGGCATGTTTAGGTATTAATACTATTATTATACTAAGTAAGTCGTTTAGTCCTTGACCTTACCTCTGCCCTGCCCCTATGGCTATTGTGGACACTTCAACAACATCTGCCATACTACGCAAATAACTAATGGCAATAAAGTTTTCAATTTCATTTTAGGATAGTATAACTTCAACATCACAATTCTAAGGATTTGATAAACTCAATTCTTTCGCTAGTAATCAAATCCTAACGATTGACATGTTTGGCTATACTGTACATGCAAATCGGCAGAGTACAATAGCACATAAGCATGTTGTATTTGATTCAAAGCCAATCCACTACTTATTTTCTGTTCTTAAAACATGGCAATAACAAGCACTCCAAAAGAATGAATAATGCTGAAAATATGCCAAATGAATATTTTATGAGTCATACAAATTCAGTCTGTGTTGATTTAGCGGTTGCTATATTTACCATTTAACAACGATGATCTATACTACCCAGTAGTACGGAACTAGAGCTCGCGAAGAATACCTTTTAATCTGCATATCATTTCGATACGGCGTAGCCTGTCTGATGTATAACCCCTTCCCCAATAATGAAGTTTAGCTACTAATATTGCCTGGGGGAATTATACAGCATAAAATTTGAAAGAGTTTTGTAAATGCAATTAATACAACTGCACTCAATAATCCTTAAGTAATGAATTTAACGCATCTCGTAAATGATCAATATATATTCATCAAAGTTTTTTCAAAATGACTACGAATATAAGGGATATGTACATTACGGCTAAATGTCGCATGTTGAACAATCGGCTAGTGCCATCGTACAGTATTGATTATTTTTTTAGTTGACACTTACGCATTTTATAGAATATCTAATCGACTCCATATTGTTATATGACAATAATTTATAATTTTACTTATTTATTACGCCAGGAATAATAATAAATAAGCAATTAATCTTATCGAATCATTATATGGGAATACTATTTGATTACATTATATCAATTTTCTTTTTTAGAATAATCGCTACCTAAATACAACTGCATCATTGCAATGTCAAGCAAATTTTACTCGCTTTGCTATACCAACCATTTTAAAACGCTTTATTGAGCCACGTTATGTCGACATAACTGGATATGTACGTAACGGTGAAGTTCTTAAAATGATTGAGGAAGTTGGGCAAGTTGCTGTACGTAGATATTGGATGGGCGATATTTCTCCAGGGTTGACTACCAAATTTGGTATTTTAGCCGGTATTGATAAATTGAATTTTCGACAACATTTACTTCCTGAAGATTATGTTCATCTACATGCAAGGGTCAATTATGTTTCACAACATTCTCTTGAAGTCCAAGTTGACGTTTATGCAGAAGATTTATCGACCCATGAACGACGATTAGCAAATAGCGTTTCAATATGGTATGTGGCTGCTGAAGTAATGAAGGATAGGAGAGTTCGAGTTATGCAATTGCCTCCATTATATTATGAATGCGCAGAAGATGAAGATAAAGGCCATGAAAGATATCAATTACAACGAGAAAAGCGATCCATGGATTATCAACTCTACTTAGATTATAAGTTTCCTGCAAGGTTATATGAAGATTGGAATACAAATATTGATTATAAGAATGTCCCAAAGCATTGCGTTCAATCATCACAAATGTCGTTAGATCGCATGGTTCAAACTTCAGACTGTAGTGCTCTCGGATTCGCTACTGCATCGCCGATCATAGAATTAATGGATACAACAGCAGTTATGGCAGCGTCTAAGCATTGTGATAATGCTTGCAAAACTTTGTGTATTGATTCTATCAACTTTCATCATCCAGTACGTATTGATTCCTTGCTAACAGCAGTTGCCAAAATCTCGTCAACATCCAAGCATTCGCTTAATCTTGAAATTGCGGCAATAGCTGAAGATCTAAGTACCGGTCAGAGAGAATTTGTTGCCAATGGTTTCTTCAAATTACTTTCTGCAGATGAAGAAGGTAATCCTCTACCTGTACCACCACTGATAGATGTAGGCGAGCTAGAACAACTGAGGCTCTAAACTTGCCGAATGTTGTATATTTGTGGACTAAAGTATGTAGTCTAACGTTACAATCGCGTGGTAACATAATGATACGATTGTTATTGTATTTATCATCCTAATCTGCATGCGTACAATATTAATTTATTACTTATAATTATATTATTATTCCAGAACCTGTATGCAACAAGTCTAAATATATATATGATAATTTATGCGGTGATTTTTCAGGAGTATTGAAATAACCAATTATATTTATTGTAATTAATATTTTTTGGATACAAATGAAACTTTCTGAATGATAATTATCACTTGTGTTGCTTAATCTATATAAATTCACTTAAAGCCCGAAGTCAGTTGAAACTTTTTTTCTCTTGATTATTATTGGACTCAGCTTCGATAATTATAATAAGTACTGCCGTCCTGATACATTATAACTCCTAAATTGTACAGTATACGACTACGTTGTTAACTTTCAAAATGGAAATGATTGAAATCTGATTTGATACACGTATACCATCATGTTATCGATCATACCAACTGAAACTTATAATATTATGTTTGTACTTCACGCTAGTGTACCATTTTATTCTATTAGTAAGTAATTTGTGGATATTGCTCGTGGTAGAAGTAAGATAATTACGCATATTGTGTAAATCTATATAATTTGTACAGCTTATAACAAATTAAAATGCTTTGTAATTATGAGTCTTGTTAATCGATTTGGTTCGGAAAATATGTAGTAATATTTTACATCATTAAATAAATTAAATACGGAAGCTCACAGCGATGGTGAAAAATTTTCTCGAAACTTCTCATATTGATGATTGGCATGGATAACTACGGCTTTAAATTTCACATAGATCATTTTGCCGTGCTATGCATATTGCACAGTCCTATTATCATTAATTACGTATATCATTCCGTGCGCTATGGCGCTAAAAATATTGATCAATATCAGCAACCATACCCTTTAAATTAAAATTTAATTTATCAACTTAATGTATCATGAAAGATAGAATTCAGCCAGCGATTAGAATTACGATAGTATATTTGGAATTAGTCCATTGTTATGACGATTACTTGATGTTATCTATCAAATCTACTTTATCATTCATGAACAATAACTTCATGACTTTATTTAGCATATTTGTAGTTGTTTTGAATTTGGCGATAACGCTTCAACTCTCCCACAGATATAGAAGGAGTGATACTAGTCAAGGCATTATTGAAATCCATTCCAGTAACTACGACTTCATCATCACCGCTTAAACCTTACAGGAAACAAATGGGAAAGAAATCGATTTAAGATAGCTAAACACAGTAACAAATGTACCGTACAAGACAATCACTCTAAAACGATATTATAGGATTTTCTTACCTATTTCAATATCGTTAATACGCCTTTTAATTGCATTAAACATGGCGTCGGAGCAAAGTGCATAAAAATCAGCACCAGTCAAATTAAAAGGACATTGCTTTACGAATTCTTGTAAGCTAAATTCTTGATGTAAGTTAAACCTATACAGTCAGCAACATTATAATTATCTTAGACGATTTTAAATATCTTTCGGTATCAATTACCTCTTCATCTACAGTATGAAATTTTACAGCTTGTTATATGCGTAAACTAGTGGACAAATTATTTTAAGATGATGAATTATCCTATGAAATGATAAATTGGGTTGTTAGAATTTAACTACTAACTAACTAACTAGAAGAACACGAGTAAATCTATTTCATTGAGTAGGAGTAGACTTACTTCCTTGTTAAAGCTTGTAAGATTTTTAACTGTGATTCGTGGTCCTCGCTAACACCAAGATAAACTAATTTATCAAATCTAAATTTGATATAGTACGAAGATATTTCAGTTAATTACCAATAAGTTGTTTGTAAAAGTATAAAAATAAATGTTTTGCTCAACTCTATTAGAGCTAGAACGATAGAATAACCACATAAACTTTCTATAATTCAGTATCAATCGTTTATCAACTATATTATTCAAGAACCTTCCAGGTCGTAGCAATGCAGGATCAATTAGATCAGGTCTATTAGTAGCACCAATAGCAAAGACGTCAGCAGCCGTATTAAGACCATCCAGCTCAGCTAGTAATTGCGAAACAACCCTACAATGTGTAAATTATTATGCCTTTAGCTATTTTGAGATTATCCTGCGCATACTTTAAATACTAATAAAAGTAATATAGTACCTATCCATAACTCCTCCAGAATCGCCACTTTTTCCACGATTTGGAGCTAACGAATCCAATTCATCAAAGAAGATAACACAAGGGCTAGCATTTCTTGCTTTCTCGAAAACTTTAAAAAATTACATCAAATTAGTCAAGAGCCCTTCGACAGTTTCAGCTATATACACTACATTATCTAATACTGTAGATACAATAACTTGAAATACCTGCGCGAACATTTTCTTCACTCTGTCCAACATACATATTAATAAGTTCTGGACCCTTAACACTATCGAACAATATAATTAAAAAGTAATGATGGGCTTCTCTACATACAAACTTTACCGATAGCACAGAAGAGAAATTATTAAATGTATAAACCTTAAAAAATTCAAAGAACATTCAGTAGCAACCGCTTTAGCTAATAACGTTTTTCCAGTTCCTGGTGGCCCATAAAATAATAACCCTAGCAAACATAATAAAAATTGTAATAAAGTTCTGCCCTGTTTGCAAAGTCATATTCATTGATTACAGCTTAAACTTATTAAAGAAGAGCCATATCGATAGTTTAGGGTAACTGAAGACAATGTCCGTAATGTAAATTACATGCAAGATCTTTAACCTGATCGTCTTAAACCAGCAGCTAAAAGTTCTGGATGTTGCAAGGGCAATTGTATGGTATCTAGAATTTCTGCTTTTGCGTTTGCAAGACCTCCTACATCTTCCCAAGTAACACCTGGAATCTGTAAGAGTATGAAAATGTTAAAGAAGGTAACTCAATCTTCAGTATCGAGCGTATACTAATCATGCGACAACTCAAAAACCTTGGGAGCACCAATAGCATCGGAATGTATTGACTGCATAAAGTCCAATGATTGCTCAAAATCTGATAACTCCAATTGTGATCCGGCTGTAATAACATTAACTTGTACTTTATATGACTTTCTCACATTCAATAACGCATCCAATTTTAGGAGATCTCTTAAGTTTCCGTTCTGTTTATTATCTGCATCACTGTAGTATTGATATGATATATTAGTAAATGATTATAATTAATCTATACTAATCTTTAATTCGGATACTGATTAATATAATATAATGCCCAAAGGATGGCTTCATTGTTAAAAAGTCAATATTAATAACATAGACAATAGTTAGAGCATATTCATTTATACCAATAATTCAAAATCCGCTTATGAGCCATTTGTTTGCAATGACATAAAAGTCTGTTTAGATTTCCTAGGACCATTCCCTAAAGATTCATGTCTGCACATTTACCTAATAGCACAGCTTATATACGATAATTGAACCTATAATTTTCTTACCGCCGTTCTCTTTGCTATATACGTTAGATCAACATCTGCAGATTGAGTAAGCAATATAAAAAATTATTAATTCACTTGTTGAATAGCTATTGAACAATAAGAGTAGCCTACCTTCTTTTAAGGTTATTTCGGATGTAAGCTCTATTAGCATTCTTAATCTTTCTTCTTCAGTGGGTGACTAATAACATTTAAGCAGACTATTTTAAGCCATGACATGTAAATATAAAAGCAATTACAAAGTGCACAATCTTATCAATGTAATTTGCCCTTTTTGAGCAGTATCAAATGATACCTCTACATTGACTTCATGTAAGAAATATCCGAAAACTTGTGCTGGTATATCCTTTGGATTCGAAGATGTTGCAATGAAAACTAGGGGATAATCTCTATCAGTTGAAGAGAGTACAGTAATTCAATTTTATAGACAGGTCGTAAAATAGATGATGATACAAATCAATGACCACGTCTTAAGTGGTAGATGTAACTTACGCGACAAGTTCAGATATCCCAAATAAATACTCTTTCAGAGTTTCTATGATGCGAGGGTCTATCAAGTTAATTGTTAAGAGAAAATCACTTAGAAATAAATAACATTCCGCATTTATATCCCATTACATTATATATTTGCTACCTGCAAAACCGGCAGGCCCTTTAAACAAAGTCTCGATATTACGTAAAAGTACTACCGCTGGTCTACAAGAAATGCCTGAATTTTCGTAACCGTAATTAGTATAGTCTCATGAAAAATGATATTATTGGTAAGATTACAAAACCATATCTGTGGATTAGAGGCTTAGTACCTTGCCTAATTGCAGATTGCAATCTTGCTTCAGTAGATGAGCTAGTATCGCCGCAGCAGTCGTATGCATTAACCTAATTAAAGGAAGTATACTGTATATGTACGTATGATGGAAAGTCGATATGCAGCGAGAATTGCTATTAATGAAGATATTTCATCTAGTTGACAAAATAAAGATGAAAGGGTCGGGATAATTATAATCTTAATTAATTAATGACACTCACATCGACAAGGTGGATATTTAATGTTTTGCAAACATTATAGACTACTGCTGTTTTACCACATGACCGTGGCCCATTTAGAAGAATTGACGGTAAAATCATATCGGAAGTCGTACTTAACCTTTATCATAAAAATAGGTAAAGTTACATTCCACTGAGTAAATGCAATACTTCACATCATATAATTTCATAGCACATTATTCTGCAGTCTCTTACTTAGGGAGTAAATGGGGCAAGATTACGCTTTGTAACTGATCATACACTCTCTCCAAGCCCGAAATATATGAACATGTTGGAATTCCTAAATCAAGTAGAGCAATCTCAGCTAGCTTTAAAAAATGCTAAGATACAATAAAAAATAAAGTTTTTTATATCTTAATAATGAGTTAATTAATAGTTAATACCTAAAAAGGAATCCATGATCACTGGAACATAGCTATGACAAGCTGCTTCCTGGCAAATTATAAAAATTGCAAAAGTCACTGAAGTTGTAATTTAGATCAATTTATTTACGTATTGCATCAATTTTGTTTATATTACCTGATATACTGATGTATATGTTGTATTAGCGTAGTAACAAGTTGAATTGCGTGAGCCGGTAATTTTATTTATTTTAAAAAATATAGTACTGTCCCTGGCGAAAATACACAAAACATTTTTAATCCAAGGTGCAACATAGACAAAATTATTGCTTATTATACATAGGACATCGTGATACTTTTGCAGTATTTACTTTTCAATGACGGTTAAATTTTGCGTAGATTCTGAGTCTAGCATATAACAAAGACACAAATAAATCATTTTTCAACTGCTTTTACCCCATTTAATAATTAATAGCTTAGAAATTTACCTTTTAACCCTCTTCCTTCTGCTTTGACGCATATCAGATCCCCTTGAGCAATAACTCTATTAAAGTGAGTTTAAAATAGATGTTACGACATACAAACGTATAGTATAGTGAATCAGTAGTGGCACACAAGTAATTAACAATTAATTATATAATGAATGGTAAAATCCATTCACTCACCTAGATTGATTAAAATACCGTGTGAGGATGTCAACAAACGCTGTACTAGAAGTAACCATTGGGGACATAACAACTGATAAGTGAATTGATTTTGCATAGGGTGGATAGCCTTGGCAACATAACGATTGACTAACATATCGAAGATCTTTATTAATATCTGTAAATAAAACATATCAATTGTTCAAAGTTAACAACCCAATAATCCGAATATAATAATATAGTTTGCAGCTTTTACTTTATAGATTACCTTCTGCTACAAGTTCATCATTATTTGGTATCTGAATGATTTTAATGGATTTTATAAATATTTAGGAATAGAAATAATATTTAATAAGGTCACTAGTATAATAGTTACAACTGTACAACGATTAAGTACTTTACTTGCGATAAGTTTACCTGTAACTCAGCAGTTAATAGATTGATATCTGTCATATCCATTGGATTAGGTAGCAGATTAAACAGGAGGAGTGGAGATACATATACGGTTCCATTGGTATAGGAAAGATGTTGATTATCGTTTTCTATGGCAACTAACTGTACAAGCCTCCATATTTTATCATTACCTTCTTTTGTAAAACTAGTTTTGCTAGATCTTGACACACTAATTTTGATCCAGCTACAATCAAATAAACTTAATGACGTTAATGTGTCAAGTGTTATTCCAATCCTACATCGATCATCAGGAATTAATTTTAAATTGGATCTTCTCTTCTTGGAGATAGGCTTTAGCAGCAATTTCACTATAAGTTGATTTGTTTTAAGAGGATCATCACTGGTGATGCGCTTTATAGTCTTTATAGGTTTGACAGGAGAATTTGATAGAAATTGAGAAATCATCAGAGTATTACCATCATCATCTTGATGATTGACAGCATCATTCAAAGTATCCACTTGAAGATAGTCTTGTCCATGTGAAGGCACCGATGATGAAGCTGTATTCGTTGCATTGACAATTACAATTTCAGTTTGAGGTGTTAATAAGCCTTGTACAAAGGGCTGACAATCTAAGCATTTAATATTAAGATAAACATGATGACCACCCGTAGTAATACTTAATTCATCATTTTCTATTACTGGTGCAAGTAGAACATCATTTTTCCGAACTAAAACACGATAAGATCTTAAAACTTCGAGTAGGCTGGACAAGAAATCGCTGTTAATAATGATATCGTAGGTGTGTTCATGTGAAGTGGTTAAGATTACCTTTTGCAATGGTAGAGGTTGAACAGATTGCAGTACTACAGATTTTTCTCTATTGATATTATAATGATTGAGAAAAAAATCAGTCACAAACAAGCATGAGTGGTATTGATAGTCTTGTAACTTAATATCCAAGTCAGATATATAGTTTAAATTAACTAAGTAGCTTGTTGTGTAGAGGTAAGGAGGTTGATGATATCGATCAGATTGGCTTAAACTGACAATAATAAATTTAACATCATCTTGACCTCCGGTAATTTTTTGACGTCCTTTTGAAGTTAAGCCAACATGAAGAGGATGGCTAGAGACATGAGAAGTAGGAATGATTACCAACTGAAATGTTGCCATGGTGAATGGTTATAATTTGTGCTACACTATGCAGGGCGCGTAAAATTGGCAATTAGCCGATTTCGGATAGGTACGTATCCACTGGTATTGGTAGAATCAAGGATATTTGAAGTCTTTTTGCTAATTTTAAGCTGTCACCAGGCTATTCCAACAACATGAAAAGCATTCTCAGGCTTCACAACCCTAGTATAATTTGGAAATAAGTTGATCCGGTGAGCCCATATAAACTGGCCAACATTAAGTAAGATCTTAATTATTGTATTACTGGTATAATAAAATCATCATACCTGACAAGCTCCTCATCCAGCTTGAGCTCGCAAATGTTAGAGTACAGTCAATTGCTCTTTCTTCGATCAAGCCACAAGCTTGTCCCGAGGAATCCCAAGTTGATCTATATCCTACTGTAGTACTGTACGTATACGCTATACACTACGATTAATCTTAAGATTGCTATAAATATTAGCAGTTACTTCAACTTACATGACATAAATCGATAGGAGATCATGAATTAATTAATCCTTCCAATAATTAATTCGATCAGAGTAATTTCAAGTGTGCGCTGCAGTCTCTAGGGGTGGCCACAGAGCAAAATTTCAGCTCGAAGTCCGATTGTTCAGCCACGTGACTGTACAGTGTACAGTACAGCACGGTACAGTAATGACTGTAAGCGGGTGATACCAGGTATGTACTGTACAGTACAGTGTACAGTACAGTGTACAGTGTACGGTATGTATTTTACAGTCTTCAGTCCGGCCTATTGTACACTGTACACTGTGAGTGGACAGTACACATTACCAACTTGGTCAAGGTCTTCCAGTAACTCTTGTACTGTTCTGTATGACTACAGTATCTCACCACTACCCTGGTGTTATTAGTGGTATACTGGCTGGAAGCTTGATAGCTGCTGATGGCCCAGGTCTAAATGCAAAATTACATCAATAACTGCCAATATTTCACCGGATATTCAACGTTACACAGCAGCGATTTGTCTAGTTTTCCAATTCAGCCCTCAAAACGTCAAAGATTAGGCTAAATTTATATCATGAAGTAAGCAAGAATCACGAATTCAACGTATTTATGATATAGTGTTAAGACGAGATGTATGGGTATTTACAATTGTTTGCTACAGAACGATACTGTCATGGTTATTATCAATAGAATTCAATTCCACGAGGCAATAGCATCATTTACGGACTCTAATATTAGTGCATAGCAAACCATTATCGTTAATAGGATGATTGCCATAACCGTATTGATATTTAAAAATTGTAATCTGAAGAATAGTACGTGCAATTGTTACAAGTAGCCAATCAATAGAGAATCTTTGCTATGCTGGAAGCGTGCATAGCTGCATTAAATGAAATAGCTGCTGAAGGATAATTGCCAGTTGTAGCATCAAAATAGTTTCTGCAATTACAGACCAGTACTAACATGCAGAATTTCTAGTCTACCATTTGTCATATAGTCTACTGCTACAGTAAAAATTAGAGATCCTCTCTATTAACAATCATAGTAGGAATAGGATTGCAGGTCAGAAAAAAGTCAAGTGTAGTGTTCATCAGTAACTAATTAATATTAACTTAATCTACTACTACAGTTAGAATACTATTGCGAACGTTTGATATCAACTTACTAATCCATCATACCATTACAATAATTAATTACAGGCGGAAAATACGCTAGCAATCTGAATGATAAATTCCTTTACACTAAATAAGTTATATAGAATCTCCTAAAAGTAATGCATGTCCACGACTTTTGATAAGCTTATAATGATATCAGTCAAATACCGATATATGTATTTTGTGCTAAATTTGTTAATAAAATCTATTACAGGTTGAATATTGATGGCTTATTGGTCTATTTTCCCTATGATTATATCTATCCTGAACAATACTCATATATGTGTGAGCTCAAGCGAGCTCTTGATGCAAAGGTTAATATTGTTTACTATTATCTATCATAATATTACACTAAACATTCATTATGCTAACTGAACTCATCATCAACTACTTCAATATATTAAACTCTCAAGATAAAGTTGCAACCAATAAAACCATTTAGACATATAAATGGTAGCAATAGGAAGAAAAGTAGCTAAAAATTTAAATCATATCACTGCAATAATTTGACACTAGTATTTACTTATATATCATCGAATTATGTCACCATTACGATCTGATTTGATATTGAAATAA
Source organism: Trichoplax adhaerens (assembly GCF_000150275.1). Taxonomy (NCBI): domain Eukaryota; kingdom Metazoa; phylum Placozoa; class Uniplacotomia; order Trichoplacea; family Trichoplacidae; genus Trichoplax; species Trichoplax adhaerens. The sequence goes on from NW_002060948.1 coordinate 1,326,143, forward strand.
AGGATCAGAATAGGGTATGATTGTAACTTAATAATTAGCAGCGAAAGTTAACGAAAAAATATCCCTAAAAGGGATATTGTAATGGATGCTACAAGTATATCTTTTTCATTGTAGCATCCATGTACTGTTATCTAGCTTTATGATTGGATTCAGATCTTGGTAGAAGCATTGTGCTACTTAAACTATGTTTATTTTTACATCATGCGACCTTCATCGTCTGGTAAAGTTATAAAACAAAAGTTTTACTATAAAAATACATATTAAAATAACTACTCTAGGAATCCAATGCTTACAATTTAATGTTAAAACGTGTATACAGTAATTATTTTTACTTTTGTAATATGTTTATAGAAATTCTATTACTATCAACTACTGTATATATTTCGTATGTTAACCATTTTCAAATCCTGTTAATTCGCTATGCAACTCTCTATCCTTACTATGCAAAGTGGTCTCTTTAATGCCAATATTTATTTCTAATATTTAAATTATAAATACTAGTTCATTGCCCACCACCTTGATGGCGGTAACTCATACCTAGCAGTAATTATAATTTCATGCGTACATTTTAGGAATTCAGTTTCGGTTACATTACTACGTAAAACAACATAATACGTACACTAATACAAAAAAGAGCGTGATATCATATATACATAATACAGTACAGTATAGTGCAGTTGTTATAAATATTTCATAATCTATCAAAATGTTTTATAATAAGTGGTATAGATCCTTACATGTTAGAATTACTTATTTATAGCAGTATACAGTATAATTTTAAATTAAATCTCTAGTTTAACTAATTCTATACTCTAATTATAGGGCCACTGCGCTTTGGAGATGCCTTCAGGGACTGGTAAAACTATATCCCTATTATCTTTAATTATAGCATATCAAAAGGTATAAATTGTTTCAGTAAATATACAACAACTTGTTAAGAACTTCTACATCATTATTTTAGCAATTTCTCACGTAACATGACCACAACCTAACTTTCACAGTATGGTAATAATTTAATGAATTACAAATTTATTTAAGGGAATCTCAATTTTGATCACTATAATCTCAGATCGTATTAATGGCGTTCAATTTTTCCTTGATATAGGTTTATCCGTTGCATATCACCAAATTAATATATTGTTCACGTACAGTACCAGAAATTGAGAAGGTAAATCTTGTAATCGTTCTTTCAATCATTTCTTTGACGTGTGAAATTTCAAATGCTTGTACAATTGGACAACTAATTCATTTTGTTGGACATAAAGAATAACTTTTATTCTTAATATGCTTTCCAGGCGTTGGAAGAAATGAAAATTCTTCTCGAATACTACGAGAAACAAACCGGAGAAAAACAGAAATTTCTTGGACTAGGTCTTAGTGCTCGTAAGAATCTTTGTATACACCCAGAGGTAGGCTACCACGCTAAAACTGTTGCTTTATGTACTAACTTTAGAGGGAATTAGTAATTAGTATTTCATTTGCAGATCAGCAAAGAACGTGATGGTAAGGTTGTTGATGGCAGATGTCTTGGTTTAACTGCATCTTATGTACGTAGAAACCATCAACAAGATCGATCAGTAGAAGTTTGCAGCTTTTTTGAGGTATATTATTTCTAATTGCAATCTTCCATGTATTCAGTAAAGAAATTAGGTTAATGATTATATATAATTGTATGCGATTTATATAACAAAATATTTATCAAATTATGTGGCTTCTCTGATAACATTATAGAAATTTGATACATTTGGTCGAGACTCTGTTTTACCTCCTGGAGTCTATAACCTGGTAAGATTTCTTAGTTGTATACTTTTCTGCACTAAATCTTATCAAATGGTAATAAATAATCTTTTCTATTCTTCTTAGGATGACTTAAAAGACTTTGGTGCAAAACAAGGATGGTGTCCTTATTTTCTTGCTCGGCATTCAGTAAATAGAATATACTCGTATTATAATATGGACGTTTTAATCAAATTTAAATTTAATTTATTACGGTATATCGTAGTGTTCGTTATAATTAAAATTTTTTATCTATTGTTCAATCTTAGTAATGATTTGTTAACTACAAGTATGTAATAAAGTACTAAAGTGTATTATTTAATAGATCTTGCACGCAAATGTGGTGGTGTATAGCTATTATTACTTGCTAGATCCGAAAATTGCCGATTTAGTATCTAAGGAAATGTCTAAACAATCTGTAGTGGTCTTCGATGAAGCTCACAACATTGGTATCTATCTTTGACTTCACAGCAACCAGATAATGCAAAATATATCGCTACGTTTAAAACAAATTACAACTTAAATTTCGATCTTTCCGACTTCATCTAGATAACGTTTGCATTGAATCTATGACTGTAAAGATATCTAGAAAAACCATTGATAGATGCCAAACCGCCTTAGACGTTATGGATAAGAAAGTTAAAAAGTAAAATTTTTACCTTGCAATCACTATGTTCAATAGTTAAAAGTATTTATCGACATTAGTGTATAACCAAATTTTTTATACATCTCTTAACATATTATAAAGGATTAAGGAAACCGATAAAAAGAAACTTCAAGAAGAATACCGAAGATTAGTTGAAGGTATTTACTTAATACCGGATAAAACCATTGCTTTGTTAATGTACATTAATGATTGTCGTTAATTCAAGGACTTCGAGCTGCAAATG
>NW_002060948.1:1328858-1502129 GCF_000150275.1 Trichoplax adhaerens
TTAAGAGATTTGTTGAAATATTAAGGTACTCTTGTTCCTTCTGTAATTCTGATCTTGATTTTTCTACTATTGAAACTTTTACCGTTACTTTAAAAATTTTTCGACTCTATTTAGATAATAATGCATTACTACTTTTAGACGCGATTAAGAGTTCAGCATGTTGTGCAAGAGACTCCAATGTCGTTTCTTCATCACATTAAGGAGACAGTATGTATTGATAGGAAGCCTTTAAGGTACACTGAGAATACTATTATAACCTTCTCGGATCATCTAACGTTTCTAAGAATAATTCTAAAACGTTCTTTAGTATTCACAATATTACCTACGTTTTTATATAACAGATTTTGTTCAGAAAGATTACAATCACTTATGCATACTTTGGAAATAATAAACAATAGCGAATTTGCTGCTCTAGCAGCTGCAGCAAGCTTTGCTACGCTTGTTAGTACCTATTCTAAAGGTAAAGAAAGATTGCTGAATGTATCTACTGCTTAAATTTAAACGTTTTAAGATTCCTATACTTTGCACTAATTGTTAATCATTTTCTTGTTAGGATTCACTCTCATCATTGAGCCATTTGATGATCGTGCACCCACAATACCAGATCCAGTTCTACATTTTAGGTAGCCCCGACTAATTGTCAGCTAAGCATCAAGCATACGTTTTAAATTGTGCAGATACTGAGATCGTACCCTCTGTTCTAATAATTACAGTTGCATGGATGCATCTATAGCTATAAAGCCGGTATTTGATCGTTTTCAATCCGTAGTTATAACCTCAGGGGTACGTTGATACTGTGATTTTTATTTCTATCGCAATATTTCTATTTTTTCTTTTACTTGTATTTTCATATCTAACTCTAAGAGATTTAATGTCCCTTGCTGCTTTATTACTTGCTCTAGACTTTATCACCTTTAGACATGTATCCGAAAATTCTAAATTTTCGCCCTGTATCTATGTCATCATATACGATGACATTGGCGCGTCCAAGTTTATGCCCATTAGTAATTATCATATTTTCCTTATTTTCTTGATTCTTATCACCTTTCAATAAGTAAACAAGGTGTTTTGACATTCCTGTATTTACTAGATTGTTACTAGAGGAAATGATCAAGTTACAATAAGTTCCAAATTCGAATCACGCGAAGATATTGGTAAAGTTTTTATAAGAGGTTGTTTAAAAAGCAAATGTAACCTAAAACTTTTCGGTTCTTTCGTCAGCTGTCATGAGAAACTATGGTAATCTACTAGCAGAGCTGACCGCTTCTGTACCAGATGGAGTTGTTTGTTTCTTCCCGAGTTATACCTATATGGTAAATCCATCGTTAATATCGATTTAAACCAAGTTTTTAAGTTGTTCAGCAATCCTTTTTAACAAGTTACCAATTGTTATTTCGGAAATATATCAGGAATCAGTCGTAAGCTTTTGGTGTGACCAGGTAATTTATCGCTAGCGATTACTCGTACTTTTTTTCTTCTAGTAGATGGAATTCGTTTACTATATCTATCGTTTCTTCTTTCTTTATAATATATACTAAGCGCAATAATTTAATTTTGGGTATATTTTAGGGTATTATGAATAATATTATTAGAAACAAGCTCTTATTTATTGAGACACAAGATCTGGCTGAGACTGTCTTGGCTTTAGAAAATTATTATAAGGTTTAAGCTCATAGCATGTTAATCACGTAATTTAAAACTTTTTCATTATAGAAATTCGTTGCTTTATTACTACTTAGGCGTGTGAAAATGGTCGAGGTGCAGTATTATTATCTGTAGCACGTGGCAAAGTTTCGGAAGGAATTGACTTTGGTATGCTGTAAATACAGTTTTCGACCTGAATTCACGATTAACATGAAATATGCTTAAACTATCTGAACATAGATCATCATTACGGCCGAGCCGTACTCATGTTTGGTATCCCATATGTGTATACACAAAGTCGTAAATTACGGGTAAAGCGGTATAAGTACAGTATCACAAGTTCCTCTGCTGCTACTCTAAAACACTCTCTTACTACTCGCAGGCCAGATTAGATTATCTTCGGGAAAATTATCAAATTCGAGAAAATGATTTCTTGACCTTCGATGCAATGAGACACGCAGCACAGGCAAGTGTGGATCGATAAATGAATATAACTACACCTATATATGGTTTAATTTAAAATGTAATTGATCAACTTTTCTTAAATAAAAAAGTGTGTTGGTCGAGCAATCCGAGGAAAATCAGATTATGGTATAATGGTATTTGCAGATAAGGTATGCTTATGGACGATTTCTTAGGTTTTTAAATTAGAATGGACGAACTATTCATTGAGCAGATGACATACTATATTATCTTTTGTTCGAACAGCGCTATTCAAGACTAGATAAAAAGGGAAAACTTCCAAAGTGGATTCAAGTGCGTAATAGTACAATTAAAAATTGCTTCATGCGCTAATATAATCCTAAATTTTTATATTCTTTTTTTAGGAATATTTAAAGGATTCTGTTTGTGATTTAACAACAGATGAAGCTGTACAGGTTGTAATCTTAATGCGTTCCAATTATTAAAGTATATCGTAACTCGATTTTATTGTCGGATTTCTTTTATTACAGATTTCTAAAAAATTTTTAAGACAAATGGCTGCTCCTTTCAATAAGGTTTGTACTTATATTAAATAGGAAATAATGTAGCATCAATACTATAATTATCTGTCGGAATTATAATTTATTTGTAGGAAGATCAACTTGGGCTATCGCTTTTAACCCTTGAACAGTTAGAATCTAGAGAAGGCCAAGAAGCTGCAAAACTTGCTCAAAGAAGCTGAATTCGGTTAAATTTTTAATTTACTACACGGTGTAATGTACTGTAACATAAAAATATAAATATATACCTAGTATATTGATTATATTTACTTTCGATCTTTGCTGGAAATTAAATTTACAAAGTTAACTTTATGTTGCTAAAGACTATCATGATGATTTATCATTGAAGTGAATTCAGTCTGTAATACCCGTCCTACTATAATTATAAAAGCAAAAATCTATGCACGTACGTTCTACGTACAGATATCGTGTTAATACCCTGACTTTAGTTATACGAAAATAAAGCTACATCACTACTGATTCAAATTTGATGTAATGTTACTTTTTCAATGTTGATTAATTACTGAAGTGCCGGCCGGCATTAATCTAAATACTAAAACTCACTCTCTATTTCACATTTAGTAGCTTATAATTAAAATATCATATAAACCGAACAGTAATGGATATTGCCTATAATTGGATATACTTCATTTCGTGCTATAGAACAATTACATACTGTAATAATCATAGTTTAGAGATTTTATAGCAATTACAGTATATGCTGCACTGCCAGAATATCACATCATAGATACGAACGTTACATGGTGCGCCAGGGTATCACTTAATCTTGACTTTACTTCATCAGGAAAGATCATGTTTTATTACATCACTTCGGATAAATTGTAAATACGCAGATGAAGACATAATTTTTAACCACCTTTTACATTGGTTAATTACGTTTTACCATATATTTATATCATAGATAAATTAGTCGTAAAGTCTTTTGTCGTGTATAATACAAAATATATTCGTTGCGTAAATTATCAATACCAGTTATAATTCCTTTTATGGTGTCTCCCGTAGCAACTTCTCTGGAGAATTTCTTTTCAACATTATAGATTATGATAGTTGTTACATTACCCTGAGCTGTGGTTACACTATGTAACAACAAATTGAACAATTATTACCCTCTTAGTAATGGTAATTATAAATCGTTATCTGATCATTATTAGTTATTATTTATAGCAAAAAACATATATTCAAATTGCATCATAAGCATTACTCACATCAAGAATGTTCCAAAATTTGACCATTGCACAAACATTCCAGGGAGTCGACTATTTACAACTTTAGATGCCCCAGTATTGAATTCTAACTTTTTCTGTACCCAACAAAACGGCTCTGTACTTTCCTGCAAAATTAATTAATTTTCTTAGAACAATAATTGTCCTATTATTGTAAAAGATAATAAGTTTACAAGTAGATTAACTCAATGGCATACCAACTGATATAAATATACGTTTTGATCCCAACAACCTACAGCAACCATATTTTGTTCAGGTGAAAACTTGAGACTTGTTATTCTAATACTTTTAAGCTGAGCGTACCAAAAATCTGTAATAAAATGAAAGCATGTAAGACATTCATCTATGACTGCAGCAATTTTTTGTTAGACGATAGAGTGTGTTTACCCTTGCTTGTGTTAAAGGTATCTTGAGTGCTGTTCCTCCAGATACCAAGATGGCCATCCATGGTGGCCTAATTCAATCAAATTCTATTAACTTCATATAAACTTAAAATGTGGTATAACTATCTAAATAAGATCGCAATAGGACTTACGACAGCCAAGTAGTGACCGCCTCTTGAGTATTCTACAACGGCAATGGCTAATCCAGTATGTAAATTTATGACACTTCGCTATACCATAAAATGATAATTACAGATTTATAGTGAAACACATACTGCTAGTTATTCTTTCAAGTTGTAAATTTAGGAACGTATTTTCTAACATAGGTCGAATAGTCTATCAGCTTAACACTTACTGTAACTAATTTATGGTTAGTGAAATTTAAAATATAAATATCGACCCCATTAGACCCTGCAATCGCCATATTATATACCTAAATTTATAGGAATATATCCATTTAGTTTCCATTTATGAATAATCGTAAACAGTTCTATTGTGAATGTATACAACAAGTTTAAAGCAGAGTGCATACGTCTAACTATAGACAGATTTACCTTATCTAGGCAAGTTATAGCTATACTCTTAGGAACATAACTTAAGTTAATTTCTTCACCATTGATACAATTTAATAATGAAGTAAAGAGGTGAACAGATCGTCCTGCAATACCAATAATCTTTTCATCGGTCGACATGCAGTGACATTCCAATTCTTCATCTTGAACTTGAAGCTTTCGCTGCAGCTCAATTTCAGGTTTACTTGATGTAACACCATCATCTATGCAATAAGAATTGATTAAATAACTGCACATTTCCACTGACTAGGTTTGTAGCAACTTAGCTATGCCAGCATCGACACGAATGCCGAAAATGCTCAACAAAAATGGCATGAAGTTTAGCAGTAAGTTTGATAGAATTTAAAACAATTACAGAATCAAATACATTCCTGAATTGTAAATGACTATAAATAATCTGCAGTTTACCGTTAATATAATTTATTTACTAAGCTAAGAAAACTTCATGGTACCCTCCAAAAATGTCTGTTGTGCATTGTACAGTGTACAGTACTGTATAGCTTACTACATAGATTTGATAAGCAGTATACTGTATAGCAAGGCTTTGTATACGTAGACTTTATAAGCATAAGTACTGTACAGCAAAATATTGTTTGTAAATCAAGAAAATATAACACCAATATCATTCTTACTTCCAGTTGCAGGCTCAGTTTTGTTTTGGTAAAGTTGCAACAATACGACAACATTATTATCAGCTAAACAGCAAATCGCTTCCGTATTATTATTCGCTGCTAGGCAGTTTCCTAAACGAGCAATTGGCGGCTCTAATTTACAGGTAGCATGGCAATCCACCACTCCATAGCATACATTAATATCTTCATTTGCTGCCATGATATTATCTTGAGCTTTGATATGAAGTAGGAAATATCATCAGATAGTAAAATGGATCGCTAGCTCCATTTTACCTCCGTTGCTGTACTATACTCAACGCTTCCTCATTACAATACTGTACTGTACTAGTACTACTACTTACAGTACAGTACGTCCTGTATAGTACTGTATACTTCAGTACTTTACACTGTACTGGACAGTATCATTATGAGTTCTGTACAGTACGAGTACTGTAGGCTACAATCCCATACCTTCCAACGGTTGCCATTACAACGGTTAAAATTTCTGGCCTCGTATAAATTTGAAGGCAAATTGGAGTCGAAAATCATCACATAATCAGCATTAATATTTTACCGACGTTATATCCCAGTGATAAATTAGTTATTTCTATCTTTGGACCTTGACGGATAAATAAAGATTATACTGATTAAAAATTACGCCTCATTCCTAAGCCATTACAATATTCATAAGAGATACGCGTAATTCTACTGAATGTATTGGAGGTGGAATGTTTGGAGTGTCAACCATTTTTAATACTAAAAATTATTTCCAAGATTAGAATATGGCTAAATACCAGCAATCAAGTCAGTTTAGGCCTTCACCAGATGGCATCAATAGATCAGCAGGTAAAATCAAGTTCAGCCATGTATATGATTTCTATTGATACGATACTCAATTAATGAAAGTCAAACAACTTTACGTAGCCAACTTTGACTTAAATATCAATTCACTAAAATAAACTTTTTAATTCATTTATTACCGACTCCACAACATTGCATACTGATAATTCCCTAATAGCAGTACTATATTTCTAATTAAGAAGCAATTACGGATTTGCATTAAGCAACCACTTTATAAAACATCTCGCTGTATACTCTCTAATTACACCAACATGAAATTCTGATATAAACGTTAAATATTACCTTACGCTGCTATTTACAAGTATTATAAATTAACTTAATCTGCTTTAGTAGAGACAAAAATACCGACGCTTAGCCCGTCTTGGAAATCTAGCTATGCTGTTACTAACTCTGCATCTCCAAGAAATTATGATGGAGACTATAATACGCGAGCTAGTCCCAGCCTTGCCAAATATTTTAATGCAGGTACAATCTATTTAAATATGCGGCGTTTTCTTCTTTAGAACATTAGTATTTATAAAGTAGCTAACATATTCAAACTTTTTTGATGATAGGAGATCAATTAAGAGAAATGTTAGCTCGTTATAATCAATATTCAGGTCATTCTCGTAACCCAGTAACACTTACTAAATTAATTGCAAGTTCTGGTCAGGCAAATTCACTTCACAGGCGGAAATTGAAAAGAATCGGTAGTTGGCCTATTGCGATGGTAAGTTCATCCACACTCTGCAATAATTTAAAGTATTTTACATACTTCTGTAATTAAGTACCAAGTCAGTGATATTAGCGTTTAGAAGTTGCTTTCATCAAGTATAAATACTCATTTAAAAGGAGGTTCTTTTTGATAAGATGTACACGTTCACAGTACATGTATTCTTCAAAATTAAGAACGAGCAATATATGTAAAGTTATAGATTTAATGCTTTCATAAGATGCTTGTTAAGCATTCAATAGCATTGTGGAAGTGTTAATATTTATGATGTTAACTAAAAAATTTATATTATTCATCATCTCTTAAATCTAAAATATGTGCTTTAAGCAAGTAAAAACGCTGACTGCCTTCACAACAATTATTAAAAGCCCTTTCTTGATATACAATTTTAAAAGTAGCATAGAATTCAAATAAGAAATTACTTGTAGGTTATATACTTGAGCTAATTTGTATTAGCCTTTTAAATATATTCGTGGTATTGTACTTAAAGCGTGTGTGAAGTTAAATGTAGTAATAAATAATAACATACTAAAAAACATCTAGCACTATAATTAAGATGTTAGTATATTTTTAATACCTAGCTTGCATTTAAAATTAACAAAATATTAGAATGAAACAATAGCTGAAGAAGGAATACAACCGCTAAAGCAGTTTGTTAAGGCTTCAGAAGGAGTACTAGATAAGGTAAAATAATTTAATCATTATCTTCGGTAAAGAGTGCTTATCTTACATAAATATAGTCAATGATGGATTAATTACGTAAACTATCTATAATCGATTACATCGATTTCGCTATTAATAGTATTTATTCTATTACAGGATATTAGTGCAGGTGGCGAAACTTCTGTCGCTGATAAGAGGCTTAAAAGTAAAAATGCTGATATTTCCAATTTACATACCGATTCAGCAATTAAGTCCATTAAGGAAGAAATGAATACTATAAAACAGGTAAATTTCCAAGAAATAACTTTCAATATTTTGACAAGTTAATACCAAAGTCAGTCATTTACTGATAATTAATCTCACGATACTTTGTTAGAAATATAAATAAGCATAAAGTATGTTACAATTGTACAGTTGTTGTTAAGTTGGTGTATTTAAGCCTCTATCATCCTATCATAAGAAACTAGAAAAAATGCCAGAAGAATCATCAATCTCAGGCACTGTTGACACTAATCTGGTACTATACTTTAATTGCTCTACACACATTTATACAGCTACAAGATATTTCACGATCTATAATAATTAATGCTAATGAATTTAACACGAAAATTACATAAGTAAAATTTTTTTGTTGAATTAATTAACCAACTATAATTCTACATAATATTATGATCAGTTTCAAATCCACCAAGAAGCAACTTCTGATCAGTTTTCCGATTCAATTGTTAATATGAAGTAAGACATTATAAAAAAAAATGATTGCTTATAACAAAGCAGCTTCTCTTCTTAACTTTTAAAAATAATATAATAAATCTGAAAGGAGCCAAGTTGAAAAATGCTTATCTGAAATCAAGAATATAAGAGAAAAAGTCAAGTCTGTACAAATGATCTTACTTTTGATCATGGCTTGTATTATATTTTGTTAAAATTACTATAAGATACCATACGACCATTGTTTCTTTTTAATATTTCTGAAATTATATTATCAAGCCATTATACTATAGTTAATAATGAATTTAAAGTATATTGTTCTTTTCATTTTTTAGTTTGATTAATAAGTCCAGCGATCAAACTCAAGAAGCTCCTAAAGATGTTAGTTGAGTAACATAGGGCTTAAGGAAATTATTTCTGAAAATTTAGGCATAAAGAATTAGCACTCATGTTCGATTTTTACGTTATTATTAAATAGGTTAAAGTTGGGCATGAACATGCCGATACAAATATACCGGTACATGTGTTAAATACCTCCAAACCTATAAATCAAGTTATTGTTGACAGATTAACAAGGTTGGTAGAATGCTCATTTATTATGTTTGAAATGTATATTTATTACTAACATAATAAACAATTTACTGTTTGCTAGCGAGCGCGACGAAGCATTGCAAACAGCTGTTCGATATCGCAAAATTGTTGATGAAATGTGCCATAAAGAAGTAGCAATGTATAAACAAATCAAGAACTGTGTAGAAACGATGGAAACAATGCAAATGGAGAAGAAAGAGGTAATGCATTATCAAATCTTGCTGCATATAGCGAAATAATAAAAGATAATTACTCAGTTTATATCGCTTGAGTGCTATAATGTACCAAATAAATCTTTATGATTTGTTTTTGTATATATAAATCATCTTGTACTTAGCTGACAGACTTTATATAAGATAAATTTTTATTAAATTAGAAGATTAATAACAAGTTGAAATACTTAAAGCTACGTTGTTAAAATTTTTGAATATTTGATCTCACCATTTTATCTCAATTTCCATTATGATATCTCGTATTATACTATAATCCTCTAAATGTAGTAAATGTACTAACCCTAACCAAAGCATTAATTATAAATCCTTGATATACTTCATTAGACCGAATTTGAAGTTATGCATGCAAAAGAAGAAATTGCAAGGCAACAGGAAAAGTATAGCCGTTTGTTAGAGACAATATCGGAAAGATGTATGAAAGAACGTCAAAACGCAAATGCAGACTGTCAAGTTGAAATACAAGGACTACAACAGCAGGTATCAATATTAAAACTTACATAGCATGATCGTGTAGCAAATTAGAGTAACGATACCTTTTTAATGCCATAATAATATTTTAGAGCATATAATATATATACTACATAGTCCCATATAGAAATAGCTTTTAAATATCAGTTCTATGTTTGATAGATTAAAAGTATGGAAGATATTGAAATCACGTTACGAAATCAAATAGATCGACAAACAAGAGAGAAGGTTCGATCAGATTTAAATACTTAAAATGTAAATACTGTATCTTATATCTAAACTTATTTTACCTGTAAAATTTCAATCATCAAATAGACCCAACTGTTAATAGATTTAGAACAAGTGCGAAGCCAGTTAATGGCAAAAGATGTTGATTCCAATCAGCTCTTAGATAAAGTAAACTCCGAGGTATCACTTGCCAATATAGAGCGCAACAATGCCCTCGATGAAGCCGCATCGTTAAGACTAAAATTAACCCAAGAGCGCAAAGAAAGAGAAAGAAACGATATGAAACTAAAATCAGAAACTGAAGGTTTACAGCGTCGTTTAAGGACAATTGAAACTGAGCTAATGGCAAGTAAAGATAATTCACTACAACTAACCCAGCAAATAACTAAACTTGAACAACAGGTAAAACTAATATACTATCATGATTATCGCCACTTCTACAATGACGTTAATCATTTTTTTTTATCATCATTACCATCAATATCTCCATCATGTTTGTTAATATCGCCATCATTTCTTATGATCTTGTTATTTACAGTATAGCTTAATCATAATCAGTATCACTATCGTCATCAATGTCTTTGTCATTATAAGCTAAAACTGTATGAAAGTAGAGTGTTTATTCGGTTAGCTGTCTGACCGTGGTCTATCTTCCTTCGTTAATAATCGCGTGCATACTACATACGGTTAGAATATGTGCAATTCAATAGCATTAGATACAGATTATTTTAATTTTACCCACAAAGCACAATAAGATACACGTGTAATACTTTAAATATGAATCATCTTTTGAATTGGCTTTACTTTACAATGTAAAAAAATTCAATTATAGGCGTAGCTTATATCTATCATGCTATATAGACATTGTTGAGTTATTAACTTATAGCACCGGTATTTTTACTTATATTATAGTATCACAGTAACTTTTTCATTTAATATACGGTATAGTCTATTCAAATTTCCACCGATAAAGATTCACGAGAACGAGGTTATGTTGAAGAAATCAATAAACTGCAGTCGTGGTTGAGGAAGCAAGAAGCAGATTACATGACTGCAGCAAGAAAAACTGAGATAGAATATCAACAGTCTAAGCAAGAATTGCAAAATATTCTAGATGGACAAATTCATGTCTGCAATCAGTGGAAAGATTCATCAAATCAGCTAGCAGAACAGTTGCAGGAAATCACGGATAAATACGGGTATGATTGGTAAAATTTCTACCTTATTTGTTTATGCATTTGTGGCAAAATAATGCTATGGCATTCGAATTCTAGCAAAAAACTGGAAGTAAATATTTTCTAATCAATACAGGATATGTTATACATTGTATTGCATGGTTAACTTACTGTATTTTATAGTTACGCATTTCATAGCTAAGTCTGCACATACTATTTGAATTCTTAATTAATATAGACACATGAAAAATCAAAGTCAAACTCTTGAACGTGAATTACAAGAAAAATTACATTATGCAAATAAGACTATTCAAGACTTGGGAGATTATTCTAATCAGCAGGATAAATTAATAAGTTCACTAAGGGAAAGACTTGAAGAGGAAGAAAACAGTAATCAAAAGTCAGCAAATCAGGTAGACAATTAGCTAATGTTTAGTGTCTTACTACTATCTATGACTATCATATAAAGCTATTTTGCCGTTTGTTAAATAATAAAATACAGATGTAGCTAGTTTAGTGATAAACAGATTGCCCTCTGTTAACGAATGAATAAGTCTGTTCATAATTTTGTATACTCTACTTTATGTAACTATACAATATACGATTATATGATCGCAAGTAGTAGATCGAAGGAATAAATTAACGCGTAGTATTATTAAAAAGTTTAATTAAGTCGATGTTGGATCATCCGAAAACATTAGCAGACGCCATTTACTGTACAACGTGCTTTTATCAATTATTGTTATTATTTTCTTTCAATTCTAGAACTTCGAACTACTAACCAAACAAAGTAGTTTATTACGGGATAGGCAATTACTAACGGAAGAAATAGAATATTTAAAATTACAATTAGCTGCAATACCCGCCGCTATCCCTAAATGGGAAACTACAAATAACGCTAGTATGATATCAGGAAAGGAGTAAAAAACCGTAGCTTATTACTTTCATAATTATACACTGTACCCCGAATTGAGAAAAATTTTCATATTTTCTGTCGTTTCTGAGCTAATTCTATACAAATTTGTAAAGAAATAGCTGATAAAGTATAGTAAATATTTGTTCCGTGGTACAGTGTAATGATTAATTATAGGTAAAGAATTAACTTATCCTAAAGTTACTATATCATTGATCATACTCATGGAACTTTGACATGTTATCATTTAGTCAATATAACAATACCAATTGATAAATGAAATGAAGAGTAAAGATTGTCCATGTGTAATAAGATTCTATATTTATTGATCTTAATCTATGTAATGTTTAGTTTTTTATTATAATAATATTCAAGGCTCGGACGAACCCGAGTTAACATGGCAGTAAAATAGAAGACGGTTAATTTTAAACAAGCATCCTAATATTGTAAATAAAGATGATTTATGGTTAGACCTGAAAGCGTTTGCAATATCTAAAATGTATGTATCCTAGTGTATTTTGTTGCCGTTGCACTGCAGGATGCAGTAGGAGTATTTTTTATTACTTATTGTACTGTATAAATGCTTTTATACTTTCTGGAGCGCATCATTGACGTTGTCAAGAATTCATTGAATTATTATTGTTTACGACTGTTGTACTTGTATAACATAGACTTTGTCTTGTTTATTATTAAAATGAGAAAGACTAATTTATTAGCAGGTTAAATTCCATTTCTGTGCTATCCAATTTATTAGTGTCTAATATATATTATCTGCAGCGATGGGTTTATATTAAGAATGTTCATTCTTAGTCAAGGATAGGACTATAGATTAGACCCATCATTCCTGCTGTGACATTGATTGGAAAGTTAGTGATAGGTCTTGGCATAAATCTATATATTACATACCCAATTAATGTATTATTTTAATAAGTTAGGTAGTATTTGCAATAACTCTGTAAATTCTAGAAATAGCTTGTATAGTCTAGTGTAGTGTGATCTTCCAATATTTGCCCCTGCAGCTTATAATACTGCATATAAGCTACTCTAACTTACAGTAAGTGTTTGCTATAGTAATTAGATCTGTCAAAGGTTATGATCGATTCTGTGATAAAGGATAGGACTGTAGACTAGACCTATCCTTCCTCCTGTGACATTAATAGCAAAGGCTAGTGATAGGCCTTGGCATAAATCTTTCATTAATAATTAATAAATATATTATTTTAAAAAGTTAGGCAGTACTTGCAACAACCTATATACAGTAGACCGCACATAAATTACTACAACTGACCGTGTTACAATAGTAATTAGAGATGTCAAAGGTTCAGTTTAAACCGATCCATAGTGATTAATTCTATGGAAGAGGGCGAATTGAACGATATAAGACCAGATGTAAAAGTAGTGGTACTAAAATAATATTGCAGATATTCGCCATTCTGCCTAGTTAATCCTGTATGGGTTTAATGTGTAACTTGACTGACAAGGTCTGCTGTTCAAGTCACTAAATTGCTTTAGTATAAGAGCGATTCATCCCATTCCATTCATTTCGTTACGATTAAAAAATTGCGATTTTAATCGCTATCATGCAGATATTCAAGATAAAAGTTATATCATTCGAAGCAGTATTTCCCACTGTATTTGATAGTATTAATAAAAGTAATCATTTCGTAACGATTTATGCATTATTTCGGCCATTTGTCCAACAGCGCTGTGGCACCACCGGAGTAGCCGGTGAAACAAGGACGTCCATCACAAGACGAGATTTGATTGGCTGAAGCAAATTATGGCGGGAACCTCCACTTTAAAGGAGGAGTAGACAGTACCCATCCCGAGCATAATGTACTAATAATTACTATAGCGCTCTGGCCTGTGTACCGTATAGTACCGTCTAGTTCATTCTCAGATACCGCAGCGAGCAAGATGGTTCCACCGGCTGACCAAACGATGGCCAAGGAAACTGTGCTAGCAACCAAATTAGTTGCTGAATTTGAGAGCTTTGGCGTTATTATAGACGATCTAGGAATCATTGATAATTGTAAGATATATTATTGCTGTAGCTGTCTTAATTAGCTGTACTTATTGTCATTTAATTTGATAAATAAAATATAACTAAGAGCCATCTTGATCGTGGAGTAGGCTAAGGGCAAAAACTTGTACATGTACTTTCATAAAATAAAATCATCTATGCGGAAATAGTACAGTAAAGAAGATAGAAAGCTCTTTTTCTACTATCGAGATAAAGATATTGTACGGAAAATAAAGAAGAAGTGTTATACGGTATTCTTAGTGTCGTAGATTTCAATAGGAATGGATAGATCACAAAATAAACTATACTAGTTAGGCTATGACCTCGAACAATTCGAGTATGGATGTACTTCCATTTTAAGCGTACATACCTAAAATCCCAGATCTCCTATATTATGAAGATGATAACACCTTAATAAGATATATGTCTCTCCTGTAATTGACCTTGCAAACTGTAAGAGTGCATTCAAAAATCAGTTCTACTACCTCATGATGCTCTTATGTTTAAGATTGGTTGATATCAACTTCATAGGTATGCTGCATATACCACTCCGTACGTTTAGGGTAATTTGCCTTACCAAGTAGCTTACATCTCTTGTGTGATGGGGATAATAATATGTTAAAAGATAGGTTAACTTTTGCAATTTACCTTACAAACTGTAGTACTGTATTCAAAATCAGTTTCCGCTGCGCCTCGAGTCTCTACGTTTAAGATTTATCGATATCAACTTCAAACTTTCCGAATATCAATAGCGATATGGACGTACAGTGTGGGACACATGAAGGCTTATTTACTTTTTTAAGTAACTAATATCTATTTCTGATACGATATTACATAAAGCTATATAATAACATCATCTATCGTTAAAATTGCGCACTAGTTTCATTCAATGATCAAGTAATTAATATCCAACGATAAGAGACAATACAATTTAATAGTAAGCATATAGTATACCAAGTACTTTTACGAGACCACCCAGGCATCAAGTTTTGATGCATGCTCCACACTGCCTTACTTGTTAAATCTTTCAACGCTATCTTTCATCAGTGCGAGCCATGTGCAAATTATATAGTTTGGACGAATCTACTATGGTTGACGAGTGGATGGCATTTGCATGTTCATCAGGAAATGATATTGAAATTACTCACTCAGCTTTGGAATCCTTCGAGAAGGAGGTAATATCTGCTTGTTATTTATAATGTTCATATTGACAGATTTTTAAAAGTTACTTCTTAAAATTATTTTATATTCCCAATAAAATTCTATCTTTCCTTTCTACTATTTCGGAAATAGTTACAAGAGAAAAATTCTAAAACTAAACAGACACTGATACGCAGAACTGCTGATGATGATACCGTCTATAATAAGGACTGCATTGATCAACTGTAAATATCACAGTGTTATATATATATACGTATGTCATTATTTGCAGCTTTCAGCTTATAGATTAAGCATTCTTGCATCTAGACTCGATCGGGAAGAACATAGCTTAATTGATGCTTATTGCACACCAGAAATGAAAGCGGTGAGTTTACAATCGTCTCGATCCTTACCTTTTTGTGGAGAATTTTTGAATGAAATGCTTGTCCTGTAATAAAATTGAAACTTCTTGACGTTATCTCCTGTGATATTAATCCTATAGAGTAAGCGATTACTAAAAACTCCAGAAAGTGATAGTAGAAAGCTAATAAAAACCCCTTACAAAAGAACTCCAGCAAGTCAAATCTTTTCGCCTAATAGTTATTCTCCAAATATGTAAGTTATATCGCAGAAATAAATACCTTAGAATACATAAAAAGTGCAGTATTACAAAATAGATGACTTATAGCATTGATACAATCATTTCTTTTAATCGCGTATCTTTCTTAGGTATTCATCGCGTGGCAATGCTGGTGAGATTTTAGCAACATTAAACATGTGCGGAATTAATGATGAAACTATCAACTGGAAAGGACATGGGATAAAGACTAATGTAACTGCTGCAGATCCAGATCAATGTTTAGATGAAGGCTACAGATACATGTTTCAAAAAATATCAGAACGTATTGAAGGTAGATAATATTCCGTTCTTCAAAAAAGAGATAACGATGCAGTATTATAACAAACCGTAATCAAAATACTCTCCTTACTTCGTTTTGTAATTACCTGTAAATTATTGATAGAACCACTTTTAATTTAAAAAAGGTTAACGCAAAGTAATCCTCATTTTTATGAAATCTAAGAAGATCAAATACAGATTAAAATTCTGTAGTCACTGAAATATTGACATGAGACGCATTTAAATTATCGAATTTTGTTTTATATTTTTTTTACCGATAAATATTTCCCTTTGTCAAAAGAAATTATTATATCTGACTTATTAACGTAACAAGCTACAGAGACATGCTATTGTAAACAACTGATTTAATTATGCCATGTGTAATTTTATCGCAACCCTTAGTTACTCACTGAATGATAGTACTATGTGCTTGCATGTAAATAGATGACTTAATATCCGTAAAATTGCCTTGACTGTTCTGCATCCTCATACTTTAATACGGTATTACTTCCTAATAGCATTACGCCATCAAGTAAGTCTTGTCGCAGAGCCTCTCCAGGAACAGCACGGAATTCAAGAATTAGGTTATGTCGACGTGCCTTCTCAGGTTAATGAAACTCGGATAAGATAAATAACCTGCTGTTGTATGTTCATTAATAAACCTTTAAAATTTTACTGGTACTAATTGACTGTTGGAATGTCGTTTGGTGTCAGGTAGTCTATATTTTCTAACTTAAGTTTTTGTTAGGATGGAACAACGGTAATTGGCCGCATTGGTTGTGATAGCAATGGGCGTTTAAATGCCGCATCTTTAGTTATTGCTGGCTATAACCCTAATCGAGTTTGTAGATCTGCGACTCCACTAAATGTAAAGGAGCTATCTCATTTTTCCTTTTTTCCTGGTCAAGTAATGAGCGCACAATAATACTTTAATATTATTTAAATAAAATGCAGAATTGAGACTGCTAGCATTTTTTGCGTGCTATTATCTTATATGTTCCTTATTATGCCGATATCAAGGTTGTTGTCTTAGATGGTAAAAATCCAAGTGGCAATGCTTTTATCGCTAGCAAACTGTATCAGGTATGGCATATTGCAAGCTATTTGATGATTGTATACGAGAATTTCTGAAATATCTTCAACGCGATCATTCTAGGGTATTGCTCTTCCATTTAACAAGATACCGTTGGAAAAAGCAAAGAGTTATTACCCTAGTGATGGTATTGCACAATTATGGTCTAACAATTTCTTAACTCATGTTCTTGCGAATAAAACTGATAAGAAATTTTTCGCCATATAGACTCTCCCATGAATATTTTAGTTGCATGTGGACCATTCACTACAGCCGATAACCTACTCTACGAACCGCTGTCTGATTTATTGAAAGTCATTTTAAACCAGCAGCCCGATATTGCAATTTTGGTATTACCCTAATATAATTTAGATTTACAGATATCATATAACTAGTCATGTATATATTATTTAAACCGCTTTAATATATTCTAATTGCATATCTGTTATATCGATAGTGCGGTCCCTTTGTTGATGCTAAGCAGGAGTTAATTAAGGTCTGTAATTTTAAAGAGATAAATAGTTATTTTTATAATGATAAGTATTGGTCATTTAAATAAATAATTTCGTGAATTATCAACTTTTAGCAAGGAGAAATCAATATTAGCTATGAAGACTTATTTATAAAACGGCTGAGCGAAATCATTGAAAACGTTGGAAGGTTGTAACGAAATTCCTCACTTGATGTTGCATGGATACTAATTAGACCAGCTAATAATTGATTATAATCGTATGATTGTTTTTCTTAAAATTATAGAATCTCTACATCTGTAGTGTTTGTCCCTTCGACGAGGGATGTTCATCATGACTTTATCTACCCGCAACCACCTTTTACGCTGCCATCTAGCCTAAAGACTGCACCGGTATGCTGTGCTGTATAATATTGTTCTTACAGGCTTGCCTATAATTATAATTAATCAGCCCCTGCGAAGCGTAAGACATTTATTAAAATTATAGACTTTGTGTTTGTTCCGCAGGAAATTCATTTTGTGTCTGATCCTTGTACACTAATCGTTAATGATGTTACAATCGGACTCACTTCGACAGACATACTCTTTCATATGGGAGCGGAAGAGACTGCTAGGTGCACAAATAGTAGCGATTACGTTAGCTGTATGAAACACTCTAATTTTTCACTATTTGAATATGTGTGTTTGATATAAATTATATTTTGATCCTAGTCCACCGGGAATGTCTGATAGAATTGGAAGGTTACTGAAGCATTTAATCCATCAAAGAAAGTAAGCTATTGAAATTCTACTCGATGAGATTTGAAATCAATTGCATCCATTAACACAAAGCTGTTTCTCTACATCTATGGTTGATATGTAAAAAGCTACTATCCGCTGTATCCCCCCTCAGAAGAGGTCAATTTCGATCGCGAAAATTTTGTTAACTTTGGCTTTATGCCTGTGACTCCAGATATTTTAATTGTTCCTTCGGATCTTCGTTATTTCGTGAAGGTATTCGTACTTAGAAGTTGTAGATTTACGCTATACTCAGTAAGATATTTACATCTTTATGACTGAGAATTCCAATGAATTGTAGGATCACGAGAGTACTTCCTTTAGACTATAATTTACGCTGCTTCAGCTAAACTATTTATAACGATACATCATGCCTACTTAGCATTTGGTAACTTTACTTGCCACTACGAATATTGTATGACTAGAGATTAGTTAATGTAGACGTTTTTTATTATCGTCAGGACGTGGAGAAATGTTGTTGTGTCAATCCTGGTCGCTTAGCTAAAGGTCAAGTTGGCGGTTCATATGCACGTATCGCAGTCCTGCCACCCAAAGTAGCAAATCAGCCGGTCATTGATCGTATAGTCTCTCAGGTGGTTCGCATTTGAATTACATCTGCAGATTAGGCTTTATGTATATCTGTAGCCCACATTCAGAGTATTTCTTTTATATCAAGCTAATGTCCTGAATGACATCGTTTTACGTATCATGCGTTTGAAATTTGATTATTTCCGATGTTGACAACCTTTTTTCGATAATATACAAATTACGGTATATGATAGATGCATGATGAGGTTTTTTGAGTAGCAATGTGTGAAACTGATAATTTCTGGCAACTGCCTGTGCTGTAATTGAATTTGATATGATAAATGTAAAAATTATCATTTATCTGCTGATTTCTATCACAACATCATGTATGATAATGTCTATATAAGAGTAAATACTAGTTCAGATATTAGTTGAAGTTATAATTAGCGTAGATTGACCTTGGCAACTTTTTATATATATTGAACGTAGAATTTGTAGTAATATCATTTTTTATTGGTAACCTGCATTAATGACTGAAAAATAATAACATATCGTATTAATAAATTCAACGAATTTAACTAAAATATTTAAGCATCTTGGTCGCTAATTTTAATTTACATTTATAGTTTGCATGTTATACTTAAAACTGGTACAATTACAATCGATCATGGAATCGTTATTTTGCTATACTGGATTAATCTCAGAAGATGACCAGCTACAAATCCCTCTTATAATTAGCGACGCAACCTATATATCTATACTTAAGTACGGGATAGTAATGACTGTGTACACAGCCACAGCAAATTAGGCTTAAAGTCCTATTAAATAGAGTGGAATCGCATTTCATCAAAGACAGGTTATATCTGTCTGTATGGATCCGTAATCTTAGCGAAAAGACCAATCCGTTTAATCTTCCTTATAACGGTTATCACTATCAACTTTGGCCTATTGATATGTTGATATCGATATAAGTGAACGAATTAGGAAATAAACAAAGTTGTCTTATTTTACTTGATAATTTATAATTATATGACCTAAAGGATTGAAAAAAAATTGATGAGTTCGTTTTCATCCGTCTTACCTGAAGTTTAGAATGTTCGCTCAACAGTCGATCATATTCACGATTAGTGCCTTCAGCTTGCTGCTTTAATGCTGCTAAATCTACCTTATTTTTCTCTAATTCTAACAATAACAATCAGGCAATAATACTTTACTTAGTCTACGTAGATAGACATTTTTAATTATTTATCATTGCATATCATTTGGTGCACTAATTCAATTTTACATTTCACAGTTTTATGTATCATTTACCCTGGCGTGTTTCTTCCAATTCATCTTGTAACGCCTTGAATTTTGATTCGGATACCTCTGAATTTGAAGAGGCGTCGGAAGATCCAAGTTTTTCCTATTGTAGTGTTATAGTTATAATTGTAATCACTATTAGCAATCAAGTGTTATCAATAGCACGGTTCATTCTACTGCTAAGAAAAGGGAGAGGTGCTTAGCAGGAAAATATACATCCAGTTGAGTAAATTACCGTTAATTCCTTGTTTTCATCTAGCAACATCCTACATTGTTTAGAAGCACTTTCCGCTTGCTTGATAGCCGCCTCCTTTGATGCTTCAACAACCGCAGCGGAAGACATTAGGCTGGTTATACGCCGTAAGAATCTACATTTTTTTAGAATCGGTCAGTTTCAAAATGGCAAATCCAATAAGAGAACAATTTTATATGAGGTATGTGATATCGGACTCCAATATATTAAGACGTCATAATCACGTACAATGCATGTTTTTATCAAATAAATGTCTAGTGCGAATATGCAATCGATTCCTTCTTTCGAAAGGATAGCGAATGATAAAAATTAATTAAAACTGTAATCAATTTGTTAAGTTATCATTAAAAATGAATCTGGAATTGTAGCTCGGTTACATACAAGAGGCAAAGTAAAGCAAATCCAGTGATGTAATAATTCCGTTGAGCTCGATGTAGTTTAATCTGTAGCATCAAATTGTCGTGAATTTTGTCCGAGCCTTGACCTCTTATTTTAGGATCCTTCATCATTTCTCTGATAGAGTCTGTTGACGAAAAAGAGATTGATAAATACCAGCATCATACGTATATGTCAGCGGATACAAAAAGTTATATTGCAAGTTAGATTAAAATAGAAAGTTATCTAAATCGCAAAGAGAATACAGCGGTTTGTCGATATTACGCTAGTAGAGCTGTATGCTAATACTCGTACATAAAATAACAACGTATCGTGCCGTTGGTAAATATTCTATCACAAGTCTTAGTAAAGATAAACATTGAACAACCTTTATGCACAACTTACAGAATGCGACATTAATCGATTACTTATGCCTAAAGGTAAAAAAGTGTCAATGATTTATGCAGTCTGATACGGTGGAACCTACCTAATAACAAGATGATTAGAAACGCAACACATATGACGAAGAGCTGGTTGCCATAACTTCTGATATAAGTAATTATTCTCGATCGTAAAATCTTGTGCCAACTAAATGAAGAAATACGCATAAAAGAGAGATTAGAATAATGATTGCAAGCACAGAGGCGTATTATTATACCTCTATGATTGATTGGAACATTGTCCTTCTATTGTAGCAATTAAATTCAAACAGAATCATCACTCTTTTTATCGAATAAATTATTGTACTGTGTCATTGAATAGTCAAGACGAGATGTTATGGATTCATGATTGTGAGTAAAGAAGGAGTTTCTATGCCTCTATCATTGAAATAAGATCATTCTATTCCATTGGTGTACCGTATACATATATCTTATTTCAATCATATTATCATTCTTTATCGAATAATCAATTGATTGTACTGGGCAATATGCAGTCTAATGAAGACAAGATTCGGTTCACGATTGTAACTATAAAGGCGTTTGGTGATTGAACTATAGTAGGAGAATCGTATAATTATTCTACTCCATTACTGTACAAAACATCATGTATTGAATGATCCAGTCTAATCGACAATTTTATCCATCTTGTATACAGTTTATTATGCCTCTGCCATTAAAATATGGTGATTCTACTCCATTCCTGTCGATAACTAATTTCAACAGTAGGATCACACTCTTCATCGCATAATGTATTGCAGTCTTGGACATTTCCATCCACAAAAATGTATACGGAGAACAATTTTGGATGTTTTTGTCACGATCATTAAAATAGGATAACTCCATTACTGTAGTGTCGATATTGGATTTCAACTGGAAGGTCACTCTATATCGTATAATCTATTGCAGTTATGGGCATTTCCATCCATAATGTAGAGTAAACGGAGGAGAATTTTAGATGCTTTTGTCACGATCATTAAAATAGGATGACACTATTACTGCACTGTCGATATTTGATTTCAACTGGAAGGTCACTGTTTATTGCATAATCTATTGTAGTTATGGACATTTCCATCTATCTGGCAGAGGATAAGTTTTGATGTCTGTATACTGTCATTAAAATAGGATGACTCCATAACCGTACTGTCGATATCTGATTTTAAACTCGTTCTTCATTCAATAATTAATCTACTGCACACTATGTCCAGTCTGATCGACAATTTCATCCATCTTGTCTACGGAGGATAATTTTGGACGCCTCCGCCACTGTTATTAAAATAGGATGACTCCATGACTATAATGTCGATATCTGATTTCAAGTGTAGGGTCACTGTTGATCGAATAAGCTATTGGCCAGTATGTCCAGTTTGATCGATCATTCCATCCATCTTGTCGACGGAGGAGAATTTGTGAGACCTGTGGCAGTGTCGGTAAAATAG
Organism: Trichoplax adhaerens; assembly: GCF_000150275.1. Lineage (NCBI taxonomy): Eukaryota > Metazoa > Placozoa > Uniplacotomia > Trichoplacea > Trichoplacidae > Trichoplax > Trichoplax adhaerens. Next base: position 1,351,564 of record NW_002060948.1, read on the forward strand.
GATTTGACCTCCATGACTGTACTGTCGATATCTGATTTCAACTGTAGTAATCCTCTTTGTTGAATAATGCACATTGCTCAACAATTCAATCTCTGAATCTTGTATACAGAAATGACAACGTTGTGCTTGATGTAATGACATCATCATGCTCAATTACTCATCCTTACCGGCTATAGGAGATAAATGGAAGACATAATATTAGTAGTACAAAGATTTCGGTATATAATACACCAGCAGCAATATTCCACTGCAAGCCCATGGTTAATTAAATACTTTTACGGATATAATCCCAATTTGAGAATCCAAATGGTGGAATGGATCGCGATAGAAAGAATATTTGGTCGATAACGTAGTCAGACGAGTTGGCGATGACGCATTGAGAAGTCAATGATCGAAGCGGTGTCGATCGCTATGACGTTGGAAGAAAAAATGACGCTCTTGCAGTACGACTCAACACAGTCAGTTCGACCCGTATCGGTTGACGATGAATCATCTCATCAGTACTGTATGATGACGTACACCAAAGGTCTGGTGTGTCACAGTCTCACAGATGATGCACTCGTGCTGCTGGTAGTACAGTGTACACGTAAGTTACACTCGTATACAGTATACTGTACACTGTACCGTACTGTATTGTAGAGTAGTCAATTCATGGTCCGTGATACAGTAGTAGTCATAGTGTCAGTATAGTAGTCTAGTCATAATTTCACTGGCAGCAGTGCTGTACTGTACAGTGTACAGTACAGCAGCATGACTGGATCGCTCATTGATCACAGTACAGACAGTACTGGCTCTGCCACAGTACAACGTACTGTACACTGTACACTGTACTGTACTGTATGGGACTGTGGATCCTTTCAGCCTTGCTCTGCAAACAGCCAAGTTGGTTTCAGTTTCTTCGAAGTGGAAACTAAAGCTGATGCGCAAAATACATGACGCTCGAACCCTCGTCACCAGCCCATCAATACTCTAGAGAGGGAAAATATTGCATCAACATCGATTGCGCTATAGGACGACTACCAATGGATGAGTATTCCACTTCAGAATGTATATAGTCATCACGTAATCTAAAATAAATAGGGTAGACTCGTATTTTAGACGTACAGTGCATGTGCAATCCTCGGCGTTTTGAACAAATTGCAAGGCTGCCTTGGAAATTATGATGAGTATTCCACTTCGGACAGTACCGTATACTGTACTGTATAGTCATCACGTAATATACAACCTATGTAACTTGGCTCTATGTGGCTGAATTTATTCGAAAATTTCCAAATAATTCCGTAACATTAGCATACAGTATAAAATACGATAGATTCGTATCTTAGACGTACAGTACATGAATCCTCGGCGTTTTGAACAAATTGCAAAGCTGCCTTGGAAATTATGATGAGTATTCCACTTCGGACAAATTGCAAGGCTGTGAGGTCTATTATACATACTCGGACGTACAGCACTACTGGATATTAGCCGACTCGTAGTTGATCCAAAATATTTCCTATGCCTTTGAACAAGGGCTACAAGAGAGATGATTGGAATGGAAAGTTCTACAAATGTCTAGGCTGACTAGTTTGCTGGCCATTTCAACTCTATTGTACGTAACTATTGTGATCGGCAATCGAAAAGATGGGAGATCATTAAAAATGACTTTGCCCGTTTGCCTTGCTTACATACTGTCCGTATACTGGGTGTCCTTAATTTATAAGTGCAGTCTTTTCACCTTATATTCAGACCTCCATTTTTTAAATTACGACATGTTCTGTGTGCCGAGTAGATAATAATTAATCTATAGTAAACTCACCGATCATCGGTCTTATTGTATTAGAACTAACGCACGTTGTAAAAATGGATGTTATTTGGCAGCATACTTGGATAGACTTTCTACCATATTTGCTAAGTAGAATAAGGCAGTGTCTAACAAGTATTCCAAGTTGGAAGAATAGGCCTACATTAGCAATTTATTATACCTTATCATCAACATTGCTACTTCTAATGATCAAAAGTAAATACAAGTCTACCTATTCTATATTTTTCTACCGCCAAATCATGTCAACACCATCGATGGCCATTTTTACTCTAAATAGATAGTATGCATGAGAGACAAGTAGTTGCACATTTAAAACAATGTCTTGAATTGAGTCTGCCGCGTGTGTATAGCTCCTTCTATTAAAATTAACAAATATACGATACTTTATCAAGTCTTTTCTACCCATGTATTGTTATTTATTCAGTTTACAACGTAATAAAGTAAACTTAACAAACAATTAGTTTCCAGAGTTCTTCAATGTCGGAACCAATTAATATCAACAATAAAATTTCGAATTGGCGAATAGATGTTGTTTGAACAGGTCATCAAAAGGCGTAAAAATACAACAACTATCACAGCAACTATATTGCTATCTTATTTATTTTTATCCGTTTCGTATTTGTATCGGTAAAGCATCTTAACAAGTTTCGTTGATGAAGAGATCTAGCAACAGATGTCTAGTAGTTATCATGCACATATCATATTACGGCAATAATCTTAATGAAACGATGACCATTGTATATCACTAAATCATCAGCAATGAAGCTATAGCTATGACTGCTTCCATGACAATAAACTTATATAATCACTGACTACTACCTTGCTATCTTAATAAAATAATCAATTATGATTGCAATATTAAATATTGAACTGAAATGACTTTGTAACTCCTAATCGAAATGTATTAGATTTTACTATGTGAAATATCATAGCTTAGACTATAGCCTTAAAGAATGCTAGTTGAATTCGTGGAACAGTTCTGTGGTATTTTAAATAAATTAGTGCAGATACGAGTTAAGTAATAAAAAAGCGACATTTTACAAGCTACTCTCAGAGTAACTGTTGTGTGAGTCAATACGTAAAGAATTAGATACATAACAAAGTACCCATCAGATAGAGATCTATCTCCCATCTCATCATTATAATTATTAATCGAATTAGGTAGTTTCAAAGTTGTATATCGTCAAATAAGGCAATAAATATAAGCAAAGTACCAACAACCTTTTAAAATAAACTATAAGTAGAAGAGTAAATCGATGATACAGAAAAATACTTGTAGCCAAATAGGTTATAAGCGGAACATGTACAACGTTGTACTACTGATTCACAATAGCCTTAATATACTGTATACTGTACAGTATAATGATTTTGCGTAGTTGTTATACGAATTAGAATAAGCTAACTAGGCATGACTAGAACAAAATAATATCTCAAGCCAACATTGACGTCTAAATTAAGCCTTATTAAGCGCCATTCAACTGGAAGAGAATATGCACCTATAATTATAATAGTTTGCATTGCTTAATTTGGCGCAATAGTAACGTAGTCATAGTGACATTGACAGGCAGAGAAATACCACTTCCAAGTCTTGTTCAGAAAAGTATTCATGATTTATCAATACTATATTAAGTATCTAATATCTAACGATAACATACTCACCATTAACAAAAGTATCAGCATAGAAAAAATTTCATACAAGTAAGAAGTAAAAATGAGCCGGCATCCAACTTGCTATATAAGCCTAGCAAAATTTGATTCTAACTGGCAAAGAATAGATAACGTCGTTGTGGTAATTAATCGGATTGGCAAGTTATGAAACACTTAGGTATTAATAATAGTCAACACATAAGAAAAAATCTTATAATTTAAAAAAAGCTAATATCAAACTCTTAGTTGAGTCTTGGTAATCCTTACACTAGCGCCCTATATCACTATGTCCCACGGCAAGCGGTTGCATATAAAGCTATAGGTAACTTGCACAGCCATTTTCTAGCAATATCAAAACTTATTAGGCTAATTTCTGAGCCACGGTATCCTTGATCTAGGCAACTATGTATTCATAGAAACCCACAGCACTACTATAAATATTTAATCTATAAATTACAAGCACCTCGTACAACTTGAGAAAAAATATTATTTTGGATCAAGAAATTAAACTAAACGTATCCTTCGGCTTATTTAAGTTCTGATAGCCTTGACCTAGGTAAATAGAAACTGGACACTACTACTACTAACATTGGTTTTAACTAAAACTAGTACTGTACGTGTTCGTAGGGTAACTCTGTGCTGTGATTCTTTACGGTTTCAAATCAGGACATTGAACTTATAGTTTACCTAGACATCTCGATTTAATAGAGTATTTACTTCATTGATATAAAGTTATAAATAAAATGGTTTTGTTATTTTTACAGACAAAATATTAATACTAAGCCTAAAGTTTAGTCTAAATATCCCCTGATTAAAATGGAAATGGAAAATTTTTAACCTCTCTAATCTACATTGATTAATCTAAAATTATGGCGTGATTTGAGATGTGATCTTTTACGGTTGAAAGTTTTACTTCATGCAATAGTCTGTGCTTGATTTCTTTAGTTAGATAAATGAAAATGCGTATCATCACTAATATGCATGATTAGCTTAAAATGCATACTTAGCTTGTATAAGAATGCCTCGCGATTCAAAAACTACCAGGGATATCTCGATAATAAAATAAGAGAAACTACCACCAAATTTATCGCTCAGCTTTGGTATACGTAATTTAGATTATATACGCGTAAGCAGCACTACCATCGTACTTTATACGTATTCTGTAATCTAAATTATAGTATAGCTATGCAAAGCATTTTTTTACCGTTTCTAGAATTAGTACGATATCTAAATTTACAGTTTAGCCTTGGCCGCCATGATTTCCACAGCTGGATGTGATAGTGTCATTATACTACGTCGGTTAGTCTAAAATTACAGTCTAAAATCGCTTATGATAGCACTTACACTACTAGGTCAAGAGCTTAGTGCCTCTTAATTATTTGCTTTATAGTATTAAAAACTTTCAGAAGTACTAAATTTATCATACTGGATAGTACTTCAAAATAGCGTCCATCATGTAAGACATGACAATAATTTCTTTAGTGGAAAACGATCTTACTATCTAATAGCAACTGACAAATAATTGAATCATAGACATCTTGGAAGTATGAGAAACATGGGAAATTTCATTTAATTCCTATTAAAGGAAGTAAGTATTGTAAAGATTCAAAAGCAGCTTCCGATCTTCTTTATAAACAGTATAAATGGTGAACAATCACCATCATATTATCATAGTAAATTACCATCAAAACAAGAAAAATCTAAAGACAAAATTTGGGTATTATCATACAGTAAAGTAGATATTACATATTGCATAAATTGATTTTCAATAATGAAAGGAATATAATCATAGTGAACAATATTGGAATAATATAGCAAACATCCGACGAATTTATATATCAAGTATTATATTCTAACTGAATCGATGAGGATGAGCTTGATTAATACAATCTCTTTTGCTCCTACCGATGTATATTAATATAAACTAAAATTTACGTATCGCACTTATCAAAGTAATTTTATGTCACGATTGAATTATATTTGTATTCGAAGCTATTTTCCAATAACGAAGTAAAATGTAGAAAGCCACAATTTATGCCTACAGATTCCAAAGGCTAGCTTTTTACTATTGGAAATTTAAAGTCTAAATTAATACTAAGCTACGCTTTCAGTCGATATACCTATAAACAAATATTAACGACTGTTTTAAACGGAATGACATCTAGTTAAAGTCCAAAAGAAATTCAATTATAACCGATTCCTTTTTTCCCTTCTTCATCGTATTAATTTTAGTGCCAATAAATAATAATAAATTAGTCAAATAGTAGCCAACGGGGCTATTATCAAAGGTTTCGATACTAAAAGTAACATTAAATAAACATAGAAACGGCTAAAAATCAACGATTGTTGGACCTTTCACAATAGGGCCTAGTTAATGATTGAGCTACCTTAGAAATATTATGTACTATCGCACGATATAAGCATCAAAGTTAACAATTCTTTAACTAGACAAATTTCAATTTATTTACTGTGATGGAACAGTTCGTGATGAAAATAGATACAAAAAAATTGAGCGTATTACTTAGCGAAAACGTTTGGAGCTATTTTCAACCCATTTCACTGGAAATCAATCTAGTGTACGATAGTTTATTTTGGGGCATTTATTACCATAATGAAAGCTTGCCAAGCGGCGTAATAAAACTGTAATATATGTAGATTATAACGTAGGGATAAAGATGCACAGTATAGTATTTTCTATTATTTTATCATTCAATAGTCCAATTTCACGGTTAACAATAAAATCCGAACTTTAAAATCTTATCCTACTGTTATAGTCTTAACTTTCAGTTGCCTATTTTTTTTTTATCGCATTTACAATTGGCAGTATTACCATTATTATTTTTCTTTCCCTTGTCTTGATATTTTTGAAATTCTATTTGTGATTATTCAATCTTTATCAGTTTATCCCACCTACTGATACAAGATATTCTCCTTCTGTTTGGTAAATTTAGCGATAATTTTCTTTCTCTGTTAATTGGCGGTAGAAATTAGTTCGAACACGTTTTTCATCTGCCCTGTCTTTTTCGTTTCTCCATTGACCTTTTTCTAAATCAGCGCGTCTTTGATCATCTTCTTGTAATAACTCACTTAATGCACTAATATATCTCATGGCTAGACGTAACGTTGTCAACTTGGTTAATTTACCATCTTTGGGATAATAAGGTACAAGACGTCTTAATTCTTCAAAAGCTATATTCATTTTGGACATGCGACTTCGTTCTCGAGCATTGGCTTTTAATCGTCGATATTTTGTCATAGAATGTAATCGACCATTGGTAGGATGATGAGAAGGGTTAATGTCTCGATTTTCTTCATTGCCACCAATACAACTGTCGCTATTATTGTGATGCTGTGATTCATGATGGTTATTATTAGCACCAGCGCTATGAGTATACTGTGTTGTTGGTGGCTGATGTTGATGATGATGATGCTGATGATGATGATGAAGATGAGATCCTTCGTCTTGTTGTGATGATAGACGGTGTGGATGTTGTATGTGAGGATGATATAAAGAACTAATAGAATTATGTTGTTGGCGTTGATCTTGATTGATGTCTTCTTGAGAATCATGAAGAGGAAGTCCATTAATGCTACGTGGCCTTAAATTATAGCTTACGTTATCTTGATGTAGACTAGTAGAAACCATAGAAGTTGCTGGAGTCGTCACAATCATTCTTCCTGTTGCTGGGCTAGTGATATGATGATCAGTAACAGTAGAATGAGTTGTTGATATTTTGGTTACTCCAGCGATGGCTGTTGTTGTACTACCATCACTTCTTGTATAAGAGCTTTTATTTGATAAGTAGTGGTCTAAATTTCGATCTTGATCCACTTTGTCAACACTAGCTGATTTAGGATGGCGATGATGAAGAGTATTACTGTCTTTTATCCCATTGTCAACATGTTTAGCGGCATTTTTCTTTCCTTTAGATGAACTCTTTTCTATCGGTGGCATCATGGCGTAAATTAAAAATTACAACGATACCAGGATCTATTTCAATACTGTGATAGTAATAGCAAATGTTAATCAATAATTTGTATTATCTATGTATCTTGATAAAATTTTGAACAGAATGAGTCTTTATCCCTATATGAAATAGATTGAAAGAAGAGGAAATTATTTATCTACAATAAGGAAATTTATAGCCCTCTAAATTGACATCGTCTCGATCTACTTATAGCCGTAATGTAAAAATAATACAATTCTTTTTTTTATTTACTGCAAAATGATTAATTCAATATTCAATTCTATTTTCGACTTGATGATATAATCAATTCTGCATCAACTGGCCGATATATTGTGGCGTATTGAACAGATTTTAAATTGTTCTAGATAACGATCCTGATCTAAATATCAGTCCTTCATGGTATAGGGCGATAGACAGCTCGAAAGTGAGAATTGATTTACCTCTCTACAGCAACGTTTGTTGTCAACCTGTCGATAATCAATAGCTAACAGCGAATTTTTTCTTCCTCTTTCCACGATGGATAATAGTTACAGCACGAAGCTAGCGCTATCACTGCTTGAACTACCGATACAATTGGCAGTGAATTGATTGATCAATTTTTCTTCAAGCGGATCTTTTTTTTCTCTCCTTTTTTAATTTTCTTACTCTCCACTCTGACTCCGTCCAACGATTCCCTTTCTGTGTCTCAATTGCAATAAAGTGATTCCTTTTTAAACAACTTTTGTTCTACTGATGTTGATATTCTCATCATCAATTACGTGTAACTAATGAAGTAAATCAATAGAGTCATGCTAGTCATGCTTTTCCTATTCAAATAATAGACAGTAGAAGTAATCGATCGCTTGAGACAGCGTTCAATCAATACCTATTGGGATTTTTCTTTTTTTCTTTCTCTCAAATATCATCCATAATATTATCCATACGAGTATTGTTTCCAGTTCCAGTTAGCCACTCACTATCCAATCCATGCTATAATAAACAATTCAACTTGAAAATTAAACAGTAGTAAGTCAATGATTTGCGAACAAAAGTAAGGAATCATCTACATGCCATTTTAAACAAAGAGGAAGGAATATATTGTCAAATGACAATCAATCAATCTAGCCAAGTGGATTTGAAATGAGTATTGTTAACGTATTGATTTGATTGATCATTGATATTGGCAAGTGCTAGTTACGCAACCAACGATTCTTATAAGCTTGCAATAGTTCTCATTCGACAGCTTAACGACAGGCTTTCATACCATCCATCATTCTGTCACTAGCATAAAGACTTTGCATTCAAAAAGTATTGTATTTTCTTCTTTCTCTCAATCAAGGTTTAGGATTAGATGGAGAACGTAATGGAATTTGACAGATATTGTCTTTCTTGATCGACATGGAGAGGTAGAAAATTGTCAAAAGAAACAGATAAAAAAAAATTGGAAATCACCTCAATTTTCCCCTGATCTCTACAGCCCTTTTCTACTATGCCATAGTAAAGGATGATATCATCCTCGCCAAATTCCCTGAAGGCATTTTCCATCATATCCGTTCTCAACCTCAACAATACCATTAATAAAATTAATTTCATCTTTCTCTCTCGACAACTTAATAGAGTAAAAATGGATCGACTGAAAGAAAAATTAATTTTATTATCAATGATAGTTAATCATCCATTTTCAACGATACATGCATTGATTCTGTAATCAGAATGGAGAAAAGTAGCTTCTAAATTACGGATATGATGCATAATTCAATTTACGTTAATCTACGGTGTTATTTTTGGCATACTCTAATTGAGAGAAAAAGTATGCCATTCTATAGGAGTATATCGACTTAAAATAAGGCTTTGATTGATTGTTTCTTCCCCTTCTTTTAGCGAAGAATAATATCAACAGTCATAACGAAAAAGTTGATTTTTTTCCCACCCTGAATAATTTACAAGTCAACATTGAGATAGTTAAAGTTTGGCGTTTTCCTTCTTTTTTTAATATCAATTCCACGTAATCATCACTCCAATTCAAATTATACCGTAATCATCGTCGTGAGTTCAACTCACTAAAGGCCAATAAACATGTATGTCATCATTTTATTTTCATTCCTATTGCAACTGTTGCAACTTTCTTCAATATTTATATACCGTCGAATATTCGAAGGATAAAATTAGAATTGAATCAAGCAAGAAATGTCGACAACAGTATTTCATATAACACTCATGAAGAGTTACTATAGCACGGTATGCGTTTAAAAAGTAATTTTCCTTTTAATAATTTCAAAATATGGGAGAAAAAACGAGAAGAGCATAAGTTTGATTTTAATTGAATCATCTTGTCAATTGTTGATGCTCTTTCTGTCGTCATGGATGACATTGAAAATTCAATGATAGACACGCGCAACAGCGTAATGAAGATGGAGATAGCGAAAGAAAACGATTAAATGATTTATCCTATCGTCTGTCGTGGAAATTTTATTTTTCTTCTTTTAATTGTATATTGATATCATTGTTATTATTATTCTCGGTAGGTAGCCGTATCTTTGTCCTGATCGACGGCTGTTGTACTCCATGTTATTAGTAGGAGATTTACAGACAGTCGCTATGATTACGCATTGATATTATTTATAAACCTTGCAATTCTCTCAGGATCATTATCCTCTTTTCAAATTGATATCCACGCCAATAATTTCTCCATTCTCATCATAATCAAAGAGTTTAAATTACTCCTCGACATCATTAATCATATTGCAACAATAGTTTAGAAAGAAAGAAAGAAAAAATGAAAGTTGCTATGCGTAGCCCTTTTCATTCACCCATTCAAAACAAGCGTGATGGCCGTTGTATAGGCTATATAGCCACACGATTGTCTTGACTTTAGCAATCATACAATCTCTTCTTTTACGTAACATGTAAATTAATTTAATAAAAGGCGTCGATGCTATAATTATACATGCCGATAGCAAAATCAATCCAACTATACATGTCTATCTACCCAAACACAAACAAATTGCCCAAGGATAAACACCTATTGGTTTAGTCTACTTTGAAAGTGAATACAACTCTTCTGTAATCCATGACTATTGATTTGGAAATCAGTCCTATCAAAAATCAATAATTCAAATTGCTAAAAGGTCAAAGAACAAGTTGATTCATAAGTATTGAGAGCGAAATAACATCATTGATTTCAGTAGACAGCACATAAAATCACTCAACAAATCAATCTTCCACTAATAACTGGAAAGTGATTAACACAATTTTTTTTCAATGGTGACAAAATGCCTTGATTAACTTGATTATTAATTTCTTTGATTTTATTTTTAAATGGATCTAGGTAAGAAATCAATGAATAAACAATTGCTCTTAAATTATCTTCAATCTATTTTGTATAAGATCAGTGAAGATGGGGGAGGCTATGGCAATCTAGTCATTGCGATAGCGCTATTTAGACAAACAATACGACACTCTTAAAAAAACTGTCACTAAAATAGCTGTCAGAAACGATCAATTTTTTATTCTGTATATATTAATTAATAATCCTGTTAGATCTGTAATTTCTCTTAAATATCATTTTTTTTCAAGTCATTATAATGTCCTAAACAGAAGTAAAGAAATGAACGAAACACAAAGCACATCAGTAAACTGACTCTATTCGGAATTAGAAGTCGCCACCAATTTGATCCATTGCCCAGCATCACGTAAACCGTCTCTTTGTTGAACGCTTTTAACTTTCGACGACTTAAAGCATAGTCAATTGTCATTTGGCAAGACAGTATAATTAATGAATTGTTCAAAATTATAGAAAAGAAGTGGATTGATTGTTTTATGGCTAAGGACCGAATTTGTAATGCTATTAGCCATCACGGCCAATTTAAAATCACCTTGAGGTCATGACGATTTGCAAGAAAATTTACAAGACAATTTATCTTGTATCAATCAAACTTGATATCCACATCACTATCCCAGATTAGAATCCATTTTACAGTATATGGGAATAAATTTCCTAGTAAAATTAAGCCTATTCTGCTGTTCTGGCACTTACATGATACTGTAGATCAATTGATTCAAATTTTCCCTAAACTATCGCATTCCATTATCACACTGTGGCTTTAAAGTTGCAACATAAATCGGTAATTTTAAGTATCCAACTCATCGCCATACTGCATTTATTAAAATTAAATTAATATTTTCTCTCATTTTGCCAGCGTGTAAAAGGGCTACTAAATACTTTCGTAGTCCTTAACTTGGCACACACTAGATCTTTGCTGCGTTAATTAATATTCCTATTCCTCATCATTTAATTAAGCGATGTGTAAAATGACTACGAAACTCTTCCGTAATCCTTCGCTGCACCTATGGCAGATCTTTCTGCATACGGGAATAAAGATCACAGCACCATTCAATTCATTTTCACTGTTATTGCATATATAGAGTGCTGTAGCATATCTCGAATAGATTAATTTATTTTATTTTTGTTAACTATCGTATAGCATAATCACGATATGGTTTAAAGAATTAATAAACCGGTAATTCATATATCTAACTACCACGCATAAGGTAAAGAATGATATTACGGTGATCTTTGCAGTTTAAAAATAGAACAAGAAATATTTATCATTATCAGTGCAATGCTGTTAACTTTAACTGCTATCTGTTTGCTGGACTAATTTCATTACTCTATCATAATATTCAGTGCCTTAATGTAAGTTAGAAAGGCACTACCTCTCTATCAAATCAGTTTTAGAATATATTTATAAGATTGCAAAATCATCACCAATTCTGCTGAACTTGAATTTTACCTTATAAAATGGTAACATGACTGCAACTAAAATCGTTACTGCAGTAAATTATCCCTTAGCTAAAGCCTATTTTGTTTCGTACCAGCAATTAAGATATCCCATTATTATAGGGATGGATCTCCATCTAAACACAAATTTTAGATTTGATGGCTCTCTCTTCTACTAATTCAATTTTAATTGTAAGTACAACATTCGCGGCACAATCCTTCAGTCAAGTTTAAATTCACATTGGTGACCTACTGATATATTAGCAAATCGAAAATACCTGTTTTGATAAGATCTTGATGCAATCTAAAGAATGGACAGCAAACATCTGAAATTTGATGACAATGTGATTGAAATAATCCGTCAACATTGATTCCAATCTTAAGAAAAAGCTTAAATTCTAGCATTATAACTAAAGGTTTTACCTTGTCTAACCTAAACCGATTTAAAAAAAAAGCGATCTAAGGTTTCTTAGGTATGTGCAAATATATCGAATCTATTCTTGATTTACATTTCCTTTCTCATGATATAATTATTAATCAATAAGACTCCCAATAGTGAGGTTAGTACTATTGATATAATATCTTTATTTAATATAAATTAATTTGGGTACTTTCTTAAATACGCTAGTAAACCGTAGATTTATCTAATCTCTCTCGAGCTAGTGTTAGCCTTCTTATTTATACAATTATAACCAACCAATTCTCAGAAAACACTCAAAGTAGTGACATTATTACTAATTCTATGTACTTATTTAATGTAACTTAGTTTGATGATGGCTTCTTAGGTACACTTGCAAACTTATTTAGTCTTATCCTTGATTTATGCTTTCTCATCACGCGATTGCCAATTAATTAATTTTAGAATAATCTCATAACACAGATATAAATTAAATATTAACGGCATCGCCCAATTTATTTGCAATAGTTTTAAGAGTAATGGCAACTTTCTTAGTTATACTAGCGTACTATGAGATTATTTAATTTTATCATTGGATTATGCTTTCCTTCTTATGATTGATATTTCATGGACTTTTCAAAAATACTCAAACGCGATTATGATATTGTTGCCATTACAATAGTGTCCTGGATCGCAATTGGACCCAGAATTAGTGACAGTCTCCTAGACATCCCAGCAAATTGTAAATCTGTTTAATAGTTACCTTGACAGATGCTTTCTCCATCATGTAATTAACTATTAATGAATTTCTGAATAGTCAAAACAATAACAACATTATTATGATACCACACTTCTAGAGGGGAATAGGAATTAAAATTAAAAGAAATTTCTTAAGTACGCTGCAGGTTTAATATCGCGCTACTATATCCTTGATTTACGTTTTTTCTTCATTACCAATGGCCTATCAGAAATTTTAGAAGTGATTACCAAATCACTTAGCCGGAGTAAATTGACTGATATTATCTTGACTATATAAAATAACTAATTATGAAAGAAACAAGTCGAATTCTTTCTTTGACAACTGAAATATGCATCCAAAGAATCAATAATCAGATTAATCGAGCACGATATTTCCATTTTAGATATCTATTCTATACTTTTACAAGGCCTGCTATCGTTATCTTTAACTAGGCTTATAATTAATTCAACGTAATCTTATTTTTCTCGGTAAGACTTCATATATTAAGATTTACTTTGGAATGTCTAAGATAAAATAGTAGAGAGAATACTCCTAGCTAGATTGTGCTTACCGACATAGAATTATCAGAAGAGATAATCTTACTGTGTTCTATAACTATGTCTAATAATAGTTATTGTATATCGTAATTAAGTTAACTTCGTTCCTTGGGAATTTTTACCAGTGATTGATTAAATTAACAGTGATTATTGTTAGCTAATAAGCGTTTCCAATCGTTAATAAATAAGCTATCCAAATTAAAAACAATAAAATTTCCTTTAGCAAGTAAACAATTTCTGTAACTATTTTCATCTTGTATCAGTAAATCTGTAATAGATGGATATTGTTTGTTCTTACTTGGTATGCCAATACTTTCTTACCTTTCTATTTATTAACTGGTTAAAATAAAATTCAATCAAGAAATTAATGAAATGTGTAAATAAAAGCATAAAAAATTAGAATTTGAATACATGCTGCAGTAATAGAAAATGGCGGTGATACTGTATTACTCTATTAACCTAATGCAAAGTTGAAAAAATTATGATTCGAATGGCAGACTTTTAATAAAAATTTAATCAATCATTAGTAAATATTATCATAATGGTACGTAATAATAATCCGCAGAGGCGGAATCTTATCTTATTTTGACGATGAATTTTTAATGTTTATGAATTGATTTTGTAATAGAATGATCGATCGTTGTAATATATACAATTCCCAGTTGCTAAGATAGTAAGATTGACTACTAAATAATAGCCTTGTAGTGCTGGTAGATCGAGTTTTGATTCTTCTTAACAATTGTAATCTTTTAATTAAGTGTGGCCACATAGTAATCAAGATAATATACGGTATAAATCTTAGTCTCGAGTATATTTACGAAGCTCAAGTTTGCGTTCAAGATGGAAAATTATCGCTTACGTATCATATCAATTCTTATAGCATTCACATTCACGCTCAGATAGTTATTAATTGAAATTTTTTATCTAGTGTAGTATGACAACGCTGTTAGCTATTATTCTTGATATTCATTCACCACTTCCGAATTATTTCAAATAACCCACATTGGCGAAAGAAGTGAAGAACCTAATTTATAGTAATCAATTAAGATAAGTATAACTAGAGTTAGTATAGCATTAATAATTTACGTCATGATGACATCAATATGGAAAAATTATTATAATGATATAATCATAAACTGTTGATGACGGCTATAAAATAAATGAGAAGATAATCAAATCTTAAATGACTCTTGAATAGGATTGCTTCTAAATATAAATCATAATTGTTCAGTGACGTTGAGTCTACTATCGAGCAGATGTTATCTTATTAAAAGGGCTGAAATTAAACTTTATGGTAAGTATCTTTGCTAATACATTACTAGACTAGTCTATTGGAAATGGGGTGTCTACAGGAGATGGCTGTTTTTGGGCCGGAAATGGCATAGAATAAATCTTATACCATCTCAATCAACAATCAAATAGAAATGGTGACAATTACCGAATATATTATCTTATGATATGTTCATTTTAAGAAGTAAATCTTAAATTATAGAGAAAAATCCAGTCAGCTTTTGCCTGAATAAAGAATGTATTATTTACGTTATCGAAATCAAAACATATCCAACATAAAATTCAATCCAAAATCAAATTAGAGAAAGATCAAGTCAGTTTATATTTGAATAAATAGTGTGTTATGCATATTATTCAGATCAAAACAAGTCTACATATGCCGGCAATTATCTTAATAAATAGCATCAAATTTCTTTTCAATCATTATGCTATAGACAGTATTTTAAATATTTTACACAATAAGATTAAATAAAATGGTTAGGCTAGGAGAATAGAAAATTATTATTGTTATATACATATACACACACTCGATAGATATTAAAAATTGAAAATTGCTGATTGATCTATTGTAGGGATTTAGCCCAGAGCTGATGAAAGAGAATATTAGATTTCCTTCTTCAGATAAAGAATTAAAATGAAAATGAAATAATTAATTGGAAGCATAAGAGATATTCCGTTACAATAAATATACCAGCATTAATATTATTGGCTAGTGAATATCATTAGTGTCGTTAGAAATGAATTTAGAAATCGAAAGAAAAAAAATGTGTACTATATAATATCTTGACTAATATAGTTATAAGTTAAAAAATTGCTGGATAATAAAAATATCGATATTATCCAAAATAGACCTTCAAACCTAAGGCAGACATTTATAAACAGTATTACAACAACATAGACCAGCGCAATTTTGGATCACAACATGATTTTTGCAATTTAAAATCTTAATAGTCATTATCAATATTATCCAAAACGTGCCTTAAAGTCTGGGGAAATAAATAATATTACTTGAACTAATATAATTATAAATTAGATAATCATTGAAAACGAATCTTGAAAATGGAGAAAAATATAGATTGTGCAGATCAATGAGACGAACGTAATTATAAAATAGAGAATCATTCTCTGTTATTTGATAATCAATATATCGAATTGATCTAAAATGAATCTTAAAATCAAAGGAAGACATACGGCGCAATATAATATACTAATACAATTGTAGGTCAAGAATCGCTTTCTATAAAGAAGTGATTTATTTGTTATGGTAACATTAACTTGATTATATAATAATTAATATGCCACATGGAAATTTACACGCCAATTATTATTGATCATAGCTTATAATTACATCCTATCAGGCAGATCTATTATCGCAATATGAATCAAGCTGAGCTATAAAGGTAATAATGTATAGATAAAATTATATTTGCTGCTAGATAATGACATAACCAAATATTTGGCAAGTATCTATAATATGTCTCCTTGCTACTTGATCAATTTATTTTATTCAATCCCTTGCCATACCGAGGCAGAATAGCTAAACAATACTTTTTAAATAGTAACTATAACTATATCCTACTCTATTATAAAGCAAATTGATTCATTTGGAAACGATAATTAGACTAGCCATGATGTAGCCCTGTTCACAGTCCATGATAGCAATATGTATTAGTTTCAGTTAATTACAGTAGTAATTGAAGTACGGTAGCATTAAGAAGTAAAATAGTCTACTATGCTTATGATCTTGTGCCAAATTAGATATTTACTCAACTTTAATAACTCAGATTATGAGTTAGACGATTGCGAACCTAAGGGGTTGTAAACCCGAGCACTAAACAACGGTAATCCGTTATCAGTATACCATTAAGTTATAATGGGGGAATATCGAAATAGGACAAAGAAAAACAATCTAAACGCAAATAAAATTTACTAAACACAAATAAAATTTACTAAAGACCATCTATATGTAGCCATTATCTAGTCTTAATTATTGTTTATAACACCTGTATAGCCATCTATTTTCTCAACTGACTCAACCGTCATCGGCATTTTGCAGAAGTACGTAAATTCGTTAAAACATTATTCCTAATACTCCAAATGAACCGAAAACGAAATTTTAGTACACCTATAAAATTTATGAGAAGGGTATTAACTTGAAAACCAATACAAATCAATCAAAGGGAATAAACATCATTCGTATTTAACTTCTGCCCTAAGGCTTCATCATTGAACAATGCCGACGCAAAATGCAATAATGCCTTGCTTGATCAATGGTTAATTTACCTCACCAGTAGAACGAGATTATTTACAATCTTCTATCTATTCTTGTCAAGCTATACTTTTTATCAGCAATTATAAAGGACTTGAGCTTTGAAATAGAGATAGAATGGCCATAAGCATTAAGAAAAGCAATTTCAACAAGATAAAAAACATACGTACGTAAGATGATCATAATAGATGCATTAATTCGCAGTAGGAAATGTCCCAGCATGACAACACGTTACAAATTAAACTGTATACAGGAATTATGGTTCGGGGATTGTTATTCTAATGAGGCTAATTCAACAGACTTATTGTCTGTTCGATTCAAATAAGAACTAGAAAATATCAGGACATCGCGAATAAGATAGAGAAAGGGAAAGCAATTCTAAGTATAATTTTTTTTAATCAAAGATCCAAAAGGTAGACCGCTGTGATTAGGATAATTTTACTCATATACTATCATTTCTCGCTTTCCTATAAATTTGCTAAAGCCTATCGGGATTTTAAGTGTTTCATCCTACCAATAAACGGGTTGCTACCGATACTAAATTGCATCAACTGGTTTAAATTATCATCTTTGTCAATGTAATATTACTGCTTTCTGTCTCTTAAATTAATTATATGATATCTTTATTTCATAGAGTATTCATCGGCAGTGGAATAAACTCTTATTTACAGCATCATTAACATATCGTTGCCAAATCAACTCTTTTTTACTGAATCTGCTACCTCTGCGTAAAACTACCGTAAAACACTTAAATCATTATTTTCATTAAGATATAATTTTTCTTTTCTTTCATTGTTTTAGCAATGTCTTTCTTTTAGTATGCTATCGCCGTTCCCTAAAGAAGATTTTCCCTTCTACCTACCTGATGATACGTAATATTTAAATTAATTCTACAAATATTGTTTTGTTATTGCTCTTTTCTTTCAGTAGATGAGAAATCCAACATGTGACATTTAAGTTAATTGTCTTTAATAGAATAGATTCGCCATGATTATATAAATCAAGAGTATGAACAGCAGCTTTGTTTCTATTTTGTTGCAATCCTTAATGGATTATAAACTACATTTATTGTTTATTATGTAGCACATAACAACAATAATATTTAGACGCATCCAACAGCATTCGTGAAGTTAAAATATAGAGCAATGAATGGCATCAATGTGTTAAGCCGATCGTTACAAGGCATACCGCATCATGAGTGTTTCTAATTGTAATCGTCAAGTTGTGCGTAACTGTAGTAAAGGTTGCGGTAAATTCAATCAGTATAGATATTTCTACATA
Source organism: Trichoplax adhaerens (assembly GCF_000150275.1). NCBI lineage: Eukaryota > Metazoa > Placozoa > Uniplacotomia > Trichoplacea > Trichoplacidae > Trichoplax > Trichoplax adhaerens. Next base: position 1,370,275 of record NW_002060948.1, read on the forward strand.
GTCAACTTACGGTATCTTAGGATAAATATCTGACAGTAATTTTGTATGAACAGTATGCTTTCTATAATGCTATGTATGGTAAGTATCTAAGGAAATTATACTTGGAAATTAAATAGTCAAGTAATGGCATGATTGCCTACGTTAATAAAATGATTATTTTATGACAGTGTTTAACGATTCTACGTTGTTAGATAGGAATATAGGATGCTCGTATTACTCTAGTAATATATATAAACAATTCTAAATAGTGACAATGGCCTTTAACTGGATCTAGGATAAACATTTGACAGCTATTTCGCAAATAGTATGCATTCTATATTGCCATGTATAGTAAGTGTCTAAGGAAATTACATTTAAAAATTAAATAGTCAAGTTATGGCACGATGGCCTATGGCATCAAAATAATTGCTTTACGATAGCATTTAACGATTCTACGCTATAAGATAGGAATATAGGATGCTCTTATTACTCTCTAGCAGTATAAACTATTTTAAATAGTAATAATGCGCTTTTACTAGAAGTTTGATAGACTCCTTGATAAAATTACTATAAAGAGGATGTGGTTACCATTATTCAATTTGAAATATCTCTAATATGACAGACTTATTGTGAAGTGGAATGTAGGTATAAATATGCTAGAAAGCTCGATCAAAAGTAAATAGATCAATATTATAGTGCGATAGCCTACACGAATAAAGTGATTATTTTAAGATGTTATTTAATGAAACCGGGGCAGGGATTGGAATACAGTATGTCGCTGTAACATGTACCGTTTTAGTAAATTGTAATTTATTCCGAGTAAAAGGTAATTCATTTTCATGGTTAAGTTATGGCCATCAGACATTTTACTAGTGTTAATAACACAAGGTGAGAGTATGGATCTAAAAGCTTCATATAACGTGAGAATTAGCAACGATAACAAACGACAATACTTTACGAACTCATGGATTATTGTTTCTACGAATTACTACAATATTTATAAGACTAATCTCAAGCAATTTATGGGCTTAATATTTGCTAGCACACCCTTCACTCCTAATACTTGCCTAGTCTATACTTGCGCTTCTTACTTTAGTATGTACTGAAAAGTACACACATGGATAAAATTATTTTAATATAATAGATTTCACATACGTCTATTATACTTGCCTATACGAAATACTATAAATACGGTACCAAAGTATTGCACTTATCAGAAAGTAAATTACGAATCTGTTCGATTGATATTATATCTTATTTAATAGTTAATTACAGTAGCAAATTAGGATAGTATATAACACTTAAAGTAGTACTTTATTCTATTTCTATCGTTATCAGGTTATAGTTGTTATAATGTCAGTAATTGAAGTTATTAGTTAGAAATCGATATCCATATACCTGCATAATGATTTAAACTATAAATATTTGCTAGAATAATCCTGTTACTTTGCTGACAGTGATCTTGTAGTTCATTCTTTCATTCATTCCCTACAACCTCATACTAGCCCAATTTCTACAGTGAAATTCTACTAGAACTGAAAAATTAGTAAATTTTAGCTAGCAATTCCATAAATAGATTGCTTTTCTATTTTTGTGTTTTCGTCAGGCAATATCGATCTGAATTTTCCAGTTGTTCGGTTCAATAAAAAAATGATACAATCTATGATAGATTCGCTACTAGAGTATTCAACCAGAAGTCACCACGTAGTCTTGGTACTGAAGGACATTGAGAGTAATTCATAGCAATTTTACGGATTTATATACTTGATAAGTTTTACTCCCTTCTAGACATAAAGCACGGTATCGGTTAAACTGGTGATTAAATCAGGTTTGACAAGCAACCTATTTGATGGCAGATACAGTCGTATAATTTTCGCTCGGCTATTGCATCCAATGATAGTTCTAAAATTCAAGATTATAATTGAATTATTGTAAACTTATGGGAAACTAATTGCAATACCATACCATCAAAAAACTGATAATCGAATTGTAACATTATTTATATGAAAACTTATGTTGAGCGGTTTTAGTTTATTTTACCCCATGACAGACACAACGTCCAATAGAAATATGAATTAGTTAAATAATCGTAGAAGCAGTTAATACATGTGCGTCATCATTAATAACAAGAGATTTAATACCTTCAAAATTATTAATATAATATTGATAATATTATATTTAACACTAAGGCTAAATTTATATATTACTGTTGATGAATAGCCGAATTAAAACATTTTATACATTAAAAAATAGCAAATTATGAAATCAATAACAATACCACGGTAAGAGTTTTAAGAATGTAATATTATTACAATTAATTAATAAAATATCAGATAAAAATAAACTGGAGCAATCATGTCCATGCAATGTAACGTAACCTTTCTATCACTATACAGAATATATATATACAGTTGCAATATTTTGTAGTTACTAACAATACGCAGTATAAATCCAGCTATTTCACCGTTATTATTACAATTTCATTTCTTGCAATACATTACTATTGACTTAACTTAGTTAACTATTAAATACCTAACAGCACTAATAAGCTGTCATGGCTGGTTTCTAGCAACATAATTAAATAGAATATATTTAGGATTCATAAAATCTTAAATATAGAATTTTGCTTGTTACCAACATTATTGTTGTACAGTATATCTAAGGTATCGTTAATAAATCTTTTACGAAATGAAATCTGAAATACAGGTACTTTATGTAAGATCTCAATTACTTACTCATATGCTACTACTCCGCATGGATCACTACTAATAATACTACTACTGACCTATTACTAAATCTCTGATGTAATGATATACGAACAGATTGAGCAAGTAAAATTTTTGCATTCTTGACATGATCCTATAATATTTCTCAATCCATTTAAAAATAACACAAAGCACTCCCTAGGATTTCTAAATTCTAGCATAAAATAATCACAATAAAATAATACAGTTTCAGAAATGCAGCCGAATTAGAATACTAAGATATATTTGCCAACATTGGCTGCACTTAGGCAATAACATATACTGTAGAAAAATCCCTTTCGATATAGGAGGGTTAAAGTTGAAATGATAAGACTCCACACCATTTCCTTTACAAACACACCCAATCACTCTCATCGACGTCTATCTCGTTATCTAATGAATGACGCAGAATGTCAATTTCACGACGAATTAATATTCCATCCTTATCAATACCCCACAATTCATCTAACGGCGTAGCAGAAACTCTGCTAACATTTCCAGGCACTTTTTTCCAATAATCACCAGCGATATTATTTGGCGTAATTCCATAGCGACAGATCAAGCTACCATCGGGACAAATGGCCCATATAAACCGGTTACTGATAGTTAGGGCCACAGCTGAAGCTCCTATTTTAACATACATAAATGACTGCTGTATTACAGAACTCTAGTTATAACTATCATAATAAATGATAACATATTAAAATTGATTACAAATCAAATTTAGGATCGATAATTCTTACCTTGCACTTGCTCCCATGATTCTCCTATCGGAAATTCAGGTCGAATGCCAGTACGTACATAAATATTATTCTTATTATCGCACGTCCATACCATCCAATCTCCAGGACTTGTGTATATTTGTACAAAATGACAGCTATGTGGCAATTGACTGTCAACTGGTATCCAAGCTGGTGTTGTAGAAATGGATGCTTGTAAATCAGCAACTCCAGTTCGATACCAAATACATCCATTAATATCAACGGCCCATACACTAAAAATTCCGCAAGAGACACTAACCATGGGGACATTGCCTAATTGAAAAAGATCCACGATATTCCATTCATCGCCTTGCCGATAGTGTTTCGTAATGTTCTTTCTTACTAATAATTTCCCATCTTTACTAATAGCCCAAACACCTTCAGCAGACGAACAGATTTCTTTAATCGAAATTGGTGCCTTAATATTACTTAGCCTATTTTGGCCTAGAAAGATAAATTTAAGAGTCAGTTATTTTAATATTATATCACTATTATTAAAATTTTGTTAATTAAAATGATATCAGTTTCATACGCGTGGTTTATTAATTCGATTATACCGTCAATTGTAAAAACTTCATCACTTTGTTGCACCACCCAAATTAGACCAGCATCATCGCCATAAGATGATGCCGACACTAACTTAAAGGGAGTTGACTTTGCAACTCCAACAAGATTCGATGGTCCCCAAAATGTTCCAGTTAAATTTCCATGTGCAATATACATGTTATTATTATAGCTTAGGACACATAGGCCGGAACCAGGTGTACAGACAACAGCTTTCGCTTCATTCTTTTTGGCAAAAGTAGATATGATTGTATTTATTATAGATGCTTCCTGGTTCACTTGATAGGTTCCAAAAGAAATTTGATACCATTTATTTTCGCCAAATGGATTTTCAGCCGTAACACCTTTACGATAGTAAATGTCACCGTGGCAATCAATAACCCAAGCGAGTCGGCGTTTGAAGTCTTTCAAACTGATATAGGTTACCTTCAGGTTTGATAATTTTGCCCATGAATCGCCGACGAGAACATCCGGTGTTACATTCAATCTTACCATGATGTAACCATTTCGATCAATTGCCCAAACAATATTATTGTTGCAAGCAACCATAACAACACCGGTTTTCGTGGGAACTCTATTCCATAAAACGCCACCAGGTTGTAAATCCGAAATACCTAGTCTAACAAGGCAAAGATGCTTTCGTGTAGCAGCCCATGCACAACCATCACTAAGATCAAGTTGCGTAATTGAATCGATATCATCTGTTAAGAATGACCACGCCTTTCCAATTGGTACGCCTGGCCTAACAATTCCGGTCCGATAACCCACTTTTCCACGACTTGTAACACACCAAATAGTGTCACCGCTAACGGAAGTAGCAATTTGAATAGCATTTCCATCTATTCTATGCCATGTACGATTTGCAGCATCTGTGGGCATGTAGTAAATACGTTCACTTTTATCGCAACACCAAATCAAGCTATTTGATGACGTAATGTAATTCATAGGTGCGAAAGTTTGCTCCAGATAGTTTCCTCCTGGCCCAGGATATTCAGACCAAGTATCGGCAATAGAAGGAACTGAAGATGAAGCAATATTGTGTTCACTTTGCGGACTTTCCTTCGGCCTTGCGATAGCTGTATTTTCCTTATCCTCACGGGGGCTTCCAGCGCTGATAATATCAGGCTGCTGTTTTACACTTTCATCGCTTTTATCCTCCTTAACACTTGTATCAGTATTAATTGTTGCAGTACTCAGTATCACGTTGCTGCAATCATCTGCATCCAAAGTAATATTACGTTCTGGAGCTTCAGCTTCAGGGGAACTACGTGAATCTATGATATCGTAAGTATTAGCTATCGCATTATTCTCTGATAGATTATTATCTTCGGTCGATTCTTTCTTTATCGTAGCTAAATCTTCATCATGATCTTTGTTACATACTTTCGACTGTAATTCCTTATCAGAATGTGTCTTCATAACTTCTGTAGTACTTGCATTCTTATCGCAAGATAGGGGGTTTACTTCAGCGGTTATACAATAATTATCGTTGTTATCAACCATTTGAGAAACAACATCGATAGATAAATGAGAATCTGTATCTCGTTTATAGATTTCTTCACGCGATGTAACATTATTTGTATTGCTGAAGTTAGATCCGTCAGGTTGAGCTAAGTTGCTAAGCTTTGATTCACTTTCTTTAATGTCAATTGGATTTAATTCGTCATCATCTGTAGGCATGTTAACATCCATGATATCGCCTAACTGTTTAGTGGTATCATTCAAGTTGTATTCCTCCTCTTTTAAAATATCACTAACACTGGTTTCCATTATTTGCAAATTTTTACTGATGTTGTTTAATTCTTCAGTTATACTTAAGGCAGAATTATCTACTGGCAAAACCGTTTCCTTTATCGTAAAATCTTTTTGATTTTCATTTAGTTCTTTGCCCGCTACCTCATCGGTATCCGCTTTGTTATTATCGCCATGTTCTTCGTTATCCGTCGTTTCTGAAAATAAAGTCGCAGTTAAATGATGAGGTTCGACAATTGCAAGTCTGTTATTTGTTTACCACAGCTAATTAAAAGTAACAGCCTAACTTTAGCTAAATATGGCAGGTCGCCTTAATGTTAATGTTTGCGCTTTAAAAATTGCACTTATTACGTAATCAAGAATGATATAAGTTATAATCTATTTACCAGTTGGCTTTCGTTTTATATGTTTCTTCTTCTTCTTTCTGGTAGAATGGTGTATAACAACTTCCTCTTCGACATTATCTTGAGGTAGTGTTTGGCTAATATTTTGAGGGTATAAGTGAGTGTCCATATCTTTTGATAATGGAGGAACCACGACCGTGGTTGAATTGGCCTTAATATCATACGCGTATAAAAAAGTTAGCGATATTAAAGTATCTCTTCATAATAACATACTAATAACAGCTTTTGATAGAGTTAACCGGCTAAATATAGATATTAGTAAATGAAAGTTGCAACTTACAAAGCCTTCAGTTGATTGCTCTTTTGATTTATGATGAGTAAATATAGAAGCAATTTTTTTCCCTATAGGAACATGTTCTTCCGTTATTCCAGAATCTTTGTCTTCAGGAATGTTACTGGTAGCAGGTGGTAAGATGGTATGTTCTTCCACAGGAGGAGGGGAGCGAGGTACTTTTAAATATGGCAAGTTATTGAAAAGAAATATTAACGTAAATAATGCAACAGTAAATTTGTCTTATATTATCAATTGCAAAGACTTAAAATACGTGTATTTTAGTTTCCATTACCCACAGAAACGGAAGATGCCAGAGAAAGCTTTAACAACGGTTTTTCATTTCCAATTCGCAATAAGTATATATCTGTGTCCGTTAAAGCTACATCAATGATGTTTCCGACATCAATACTACCACCAACAATGACTTGTTTTAGGGGGTCGATGATCCATAAATAGTGACTATACCAGATACATAGATACTGATTGTTGAATTTACGAACGAGCCCAAATTGTAAATTCTGCGTTATAGGATTTTAATGATGTTTTATGGTTAAAATGATACTTGTAGTGAAATTTTCTATTACAGTGATTCAAAGCAAATACTATTAGGTAATGTTACAACCTCTTCGTAATCAGTACTGGTCGGTAAGGAAAAACAACCCAGCATTGCAATTGGTGGATACATTCCTTTTATAATTGCGTCTTTAAATATCATGGTTGTTTGGACTTTTCCTTGAACATCTGCCTTCCATAATCGTAGACCTGGTCTACATGCATAGATACTGATTTGATCATCATTGGTCCATAAACATGCGCCTACATCTGCGGGTCTAAAATTATTAATTGCTCACTTTAACAAGTATAAAGATCGTTGAATTTGCAAATTTTGGGTCGTGTGTAATGAATGATAATTATCTTCATTAAAAATAAAAATAATATTTACGATTTTCGAGGTTTTGAACCAACTTGCTGTATGACAATTTCCTTTGATTTGGGATCACAATTACAAATGAAGCATTTCATCTTTGATGAAACGACTAAGTAATTGTTTAAGAAATCAAGCTGACAGATTCCGGAATCTTCATGAATTAGGACACTAGATCTCAGTTGTCGCTAGAACACAGCAAAATTCATTTTAAAAAAGTTTTAAAATATAGCACAACATCTTCAAATTCGTATAGTAAGTATCTTTACCTGTTCAAAATCGATCAAAGTGACAGATACTTTCCCCGAGGCGTCACCGGTAAAAAGTCGCTTGCCGTTTGGAGACCATATCATGCATTTTATATTTGCAACATGGCTAGATTCAATCGATTTCTTTACAAGCTGAAACAATTTTTTTTGAGTATTATTGATTTAATTCTGAGCTAATTATGTTGTACAATCGACTAAAATTCTACTTTTTATATTTTATGGATTTATTAAAAATTGTTGAAGGTATTGAAATTGAATTGTTGGACAGACCATAGACAATGTTTACTAGTATAATATTTAGCATAAATATTGCTATTAACCTCCGTAACATTATCTCTAGATATCCGTAACTTGAACACTACCAACGTTCCTTTGTTACTACCGCAAGCTAGGTAATCATGAGAATTTTGCATGGCAAGACAAGTAATTTCATGCTTTCGGTTCTGATTAAAGATAATGCCAATGTATAATTAATAAAAGTCAACGTTATGACCATCAATAGCAGTTATAAGCATCCTACACGGGAATCGTTACGCATTTCAAATCAAAGGTAATATCAGCTTGGTATGCCGTAGATATTCATCTGTTAATAACTGTATAACAAGTATGCATCATACATAATGTACCTCAGCATGGATCTTAGCCAAGACGCCGTAAAATTTCTCTAGGACGTAGATAACACCTAAGTTAGTTCCTATGAAAATGAAACTATCTTTGGCTGTAACTGAGGTTACATGTTGCTGGTATGAGATCAGGCCACTGATAGCCTTTTTAGGTATCAATTGCAGTAGTTCGTCCAATGGCTCTAACTCCGACATTATAACATCGCGCCCTGGAACTAAGCCTATGTAATTAAGGTAACATCTTTTTATTACGTGCGAGAATAAATATTGGCTACTGCTAGTTACATTATCTTACCACACAATCCAAAAATTGTTACAATTTTACTTTATGAGATTTGAAAGTCATCATACTATGCTAGGAAAGAAAGAGACTAACAATTCTACTATATCGGTATGTCTACGTGAATTTGGGTTACTGAAATAATTATTATACTAGTGTGAATACAATCTATGCGTGTTAAGTCAGTATCAGATTTGGAGGCTTAAAGGTTTTATGTCATGGAATTGTTAGCCAAGTGTGAATGATCATGATTGTGTACTGTATAGAGTAAAGCATACGCGTAAAATATTTAAGATTGCAAAATATGTCGATCCAAATTAAATAAAATTATGATAGTAGCGTACGCGTATATCCTATTTTCATGATGAATTTCTCTTTTCATCACTTTATTAGAAGGATAGCGTATTCATTTGTGTTGTCTCATTGGTAACGGGAACAATTGTAATAAAATCTATCATCAATTACAACTACGTCTAAATGAATTAATATGCATCTACAAATATCATCCTGTACAGTATTGTAATATTAGCATGTATTCATTTAATCGAATCGATGTCCAATGGCTTCGCTTTCCCTAGCTAGGTATTTGTTTTCATCTTACTCATTTGCAGAATACGCGTACCGAAATCATCTATCCTTGATACATGCTGTATAATATACAATGTGTAGTCATGAATTACAACTATGCTTGCAATATATTGCTAAATAGGAGTGGAAGTTGTTGTAGAGTACAATAAGAATAAGTTACACGTATAAACATTATCTTGGTGCAAAGTGAAAGCTATCCATTGATAAATCTTTACTGGTACAGTAGAACTACATGATACCACTTCTCTCTCTACAAGTTTTCTATCAACCATACAGTAGCAATTAGCAAGCGGACAGTGGTTGGTTTGTACTGATCTGACATAGGATTTCTTGCAAGTAAACTTTTGCCGTACTAGCGTTCACTTTGCATTCTACAAATCCCTGGCTAATGGTTGTTGTTTAATTCCAAATTTGAATGCCATTCTCATGATCAACGGGGGTGGTTTATCGACATAGCGGGGTAGTCGGCATGATCGCTTTAATGAAATTATTACTTTATTAAAGCGATCGAATTATCTCTATGTATAACGCGCAGTGAAAGAAATTGTATACTACGAATTCTTATTGATACTGCTCATGTCCTATTCACAAGTTTTATTACTCTATGAAAATTTTCTTGCAATGATTAGTACAACTGCTGTGTGTGCCTGGCCTAAGCTACAAGCTTCTTGCTCACAGCGTAGACAGGATTCATTAAAAATGAATTTATCGAATGTCAAATGGTCCATCCCAATTGACTCAAGTTATTGTAACAATTGTATTGAATCCTTACCGACTTGATCCCAATCATTTCCTAGAATTATATTTTCATATATGACTCAGCATCGAAGTATTCAAGACGAACTTACCGTCAAATGATTCTTCTTCATTCGCCATTGCTTGGGTGCAAGTGGTAATTCAAGCTGTCAATTTGGATAGATTGGAATACGGTAGTATTTTACTGTCTATCGATAGAGTTCTACCGCACATTAAATATTCTATCCTATCACGAATAACTTGAAGAATTGCCTTAGGGATTTTAGCAAATTGATTTCACTGACAAAATTGAAAGAAGGAGAAGAATGAATGATGAAGCTCAGACAGGTCAGATCATACGCGTTGACTGCATCAAGTGTCAACATACAGAGTGTTGAAGCGACTTTTTGACGTCTGTACCGATGGTTGAACCTTCACCTGACAGCGAGTTTGGCCTAGAATTCTTTAGTCTACGCTGTACAGTGTACAGTACTGTACAGTACAGTAAGAACAGTACAGTACTTTACACTATACACTGTACTATATAGTACTGTACTGTACTGTAGCTATCAGTGCACAACAACGGTGGTTCTACTGCACTGGTCATTGGCTGACAAGATTGAAATAAGGAGAAGAATGAATGATGAAGCTCAGACAAGTCAGATCATACTGTGTTACGCGTTGACTGCATCAAGTGTCAACATACAGAGGGTTGAAGCGAGTTTTTGACGTCTGTACCGATGGTTGAACCTTAACCTGACCGAGAGTTTGGCCTAGAATTCTTTAGTCTACTGTACGCGGTACAGTGTACAGTAAGAACAGTACAGTACTGTACACTGTACTGTACTGTAGCTATCAGTGCACAACACCGGTGGTTCTACAGTACTCACTGGTCAGCCAGCGACGCCTCACTCAGTTTACGACGCACAGTTGCATACTTGCACGGGACGTCCTTTCACCAGTCAACCCCACTGACATGCGAAGCTCAAGTAAAAATGACGTCATACTATTCGAGGCGAAGGTTTTTTTCTCAATCAATCTTATGAGTCTCACGTTGTTACTCTCAGCGGTAGTCCAGTTGGTTCATATGCTGTAGTGCTGTACGCATTTCATGACGAAATGCGTAACCGCAACCTACAATATGCAATTGCCGACGAATATTGACGAAAAAGCTTCGAGCAGTAGTTTGGAAATAAGATGCATTGAATTCGGCTAGTGGATCGGAAGGAACACTGCAGTTTGCTGGTATACACTTTCAATCGCTGTTGCCCCATCAGAACAATACGTTGTTTATTATTTAACTGTAAATAACAAGAAATCACCAAGTCGTTCACAGATTATAAATAAATCTCTCTTTCATCTTTTTACTATACCTAGACTGATAGCTCACTTCAAGATCTTCTACAGTATAATGACATCTTTAAATACGATAGACTGTGCAATGTGCATGCATTAATAATTACAACAAGGAGGATGATAGCAAAGTAAACTATTACTTGGTAAATTAAAGAGTTCATCACAGTTATAGTAAATTTCTTATTCTGAATTTGTTACAACATAGAAATGGATATACAATCCTGTTGCTATGCACTGCCCTAGTCTCTATCAGAATTTCGAAAGATTTTTCCTAAGGAATCGATGTGGTACAGAGCAACTGAAAAATATACAATGAATTATAATCGACAAGAAAGAAATTAATAATAATTAAGCTAAAATAATGTTTGAGCTACTCCTAGCTATAGTAACTTATTATTTTGACTATGGAATGCCAAGCTATTATCAAATATGAAAATGATGACCAATTTATTCATTTACTCCGAAAGGAGATGATTTCCCTGATTTTAAGAAGTATTTACAGTAAATATATTCCAAGCCCAAACTTCTGGCGTCTGTACGTTTGTGCACAATAAGGGCCAAATGACCATTCAGATATAGCACGGACGCACAGACGATGCTACTACTGGACCTTTTCTATACTGTAGTGCTGTAAACTGCGCTCTAGGGTTATCCAAATGATCTACTGTTGTCAATTGATTGAACTATTTTGCAAACTTTTACCTCAACTTCTTTGCTCACAACATGGGAGACATTACGAATATCGATTTATACCAATTTCTGGGTGTTCCAGACGATAGCACAGAAAAGGAGGTTAGATCACTTGTAGTATAATACGCTAAACTATGAACTTAGTAGTACTCCATGGATAAACTGACGAATCATGTCCAAATCGTGGCCCCCAAAGTTGACAATAATGGATAATCATTAGATTTCTGTAATTAAATATGCTACAACAGATAGAGTCCATTCGTAGCTCAGATCCTATTAATTGTAAAGTATGAGTTGTCAACTGAACAGGATGCTACATCAAGTAATATTATGCCCTTACTTACCTCATTATTTGATATACCTACAGATAACAGTTTCAGCACACTTGATCATTGATGACTGTGGTCAGATCGTTTCTACGTTTCAATTTGCCAACAAGTGCTACGTAATCTCTGTCTTACAGAATCTCGATGCAGTGATGAGTTCGATGATATTTCATGCTGATGCAGTGTCTTACGTGATATACTGTAAATCTATCACGATATTTTCCGAGAAATGATGTAGTCGTAGGTACCGTACATCAGTAGAATTATAATTAAAGTTATGCATAATTCCATACTCATACTGAATAGTACACTAGTTGCCTGCAGTGCTTGAGGTAACTTTATATAAGATCTTTACACAATAAGCATAGACCTGCCTGCAGTCTCGTAATATCTATGATTTGCAATGCTAAAAATTACCCAAATTTTACAACCTTTGTTCTGTATAAAACTTGAAATTATTTTTTACCTATGATTCTGACAGCATACAGAAAGAAAGCTATCAAGTGTCACCCCGACAAGAACCCAGATAATCCTGCAGCTGGTAAGTATTACATTTTCTTCGATATGACAGAGCAAGTACTTGTATGGGAATTACTACTCATGGACTACTGCATTCATGGCACAATCTATTTCGATGATAGAGTATCATTTGCATTTACTCTACCGTCGTGTGCTTATACGAGCAAGAAAGATCACTGACTTTGATGCCCCAAATTTTATATTTTAATAGCTGAGACCTTTATCAAGCTTTCTAAAGCGGTCGAAATTTTGACTGATAAAGCGGCCAAGGTTCATCATAACGCAAATTCGTCAATTTTTGCTTGAGCACAGAGCATCGCTATTACAGAATGATAAAATATTTTACTTGTTGCTTGTATAGATAAGTTATGACCGACTACGTAAGGCACGTAAAGCGAAAGAAAAACGTGATGCTGCTCTAGATGCTACGAGAAAAAAATTTAAGCAAGGTCAGAATATTTGAGATGATTCGTATATTTAACTCTCGAACTGACTTTCTCTCATTTAATTCAGACTTGGAGGAAAGAGAAAGAAGCGTAAGAGATGACTATGTCGATGAAGCTGCAGAAGCAAAGAAATTGCGTGATCTTGTAAGACCTAATATGCATTATCCTTATTAAGATCGGATGGTTACGGTTTTGTAGGTCTACTAAAGGTCTATGCGTTGTAGGTCGAAAGAATAAGAGCGGACGGCTCTCGTAAACTGGAAGAAGAAAAAGAAATGTTAAGAAAGCAAATCGAAACAGAGATTGTTGAAAAAGGTATGCAAGTCATTTTATGAAATAGTTACTTAATTTCCTATACGTTTAATCCTACGCACATTTTCTTCAAGCTGAAGCCCACGATAACGAACAAAAAAGTTACACATTGAAGGTCTGTACAATTATCAGTACATCTGACAAACTTCAGCAATTAAAACTAATAAAACTTAATTTACAGGTTAGATGGAACTCTGCAAAAAGTGCTGATGCTAATCCTACGTATGATTATGATACATTAATGGAAATATTTAGAAAAGTAGGTATTAGAATTTTTTTCGAATTTTTCTATTATCTTAGTCGACATTTAATATAAATTTTTAACCTTCTACAACTTTGGCTATGGTTACTACATTTAGTTCGGCACTATTACTAATTTAGTAATTTCGGGGAAAAAGAAAGGCCTAGCTCTTGTTGAATTCAGCAGCTATTTGAGCGCAGTAAGATAAGAATTGTCATATAAATTCCTATTCCTAGACTGCTCATCTAGCGATGTAAAAAATTTGTCAATCATCTCTAGCATGTTCTATCTGAGCAAGAATCTTTGGGAAGTTCAAGTGATCCGTTAAGAATTTCTTGGGTTGGCGATAAGCCAACTCCTTCCACAAAATTTAATCGAACCCCATTTTCAAGTGAAAGCGCAAATTTTTCTAATCCTGTAGGAAAAAATTTTTGAAAATAACGGTCTTTATCATGGGTACATCTCGCTGAAAGTGTCAGTTTTATTATCTAGGGCCTGGTTAATGATCGTGATTACGAATCCCTGACATTAATGCGTCTTCGACAAGCAGAAGAAAGAAAACGGTTGGAGGAACAAATTGCTACGGAAGATGACTAATGGACTCAAAGAATTTTTTGCAGTAATGATATTAGTACCAGCAATTTTACTTGTAAATAAGAAAAAAGGTGTCAAAATGCGTACCACTTTGTATATTATATACTATAGTCTCCACCTTTGTTTGGGACGACCTTTAGTATCGATAATACTGTAGTTCTTGGTCTGATATTTATTTACTTAGTACTTTTAAAATTGTACAATTTCATAATTAAAATTTTCAAAGTATTTTCATCCTTTTAACTAATACTTATCAGACATTCTCGTATTGTGCTAGTCAGATAGCAACGATTTATTGCTACGACGGTGGCAATCATCAGTGCAGTAGTGAAAGCCAACATTAATGGGAGTAAATTCATTTTTCACTAATTAAAGAGGCGATTTAGATTAGCATGCACGTACAATAAATCTCATTCAATTATCAAGAAGATAAGAATAGATTTACATAACTTTTGACCGATAGCACTATAGTAGCAGGCTCCAATTTAACAAACTTCCGGAAGCATCAAGCCTAGTCTAGCGTATGCCACATTTATTGTGATTAGTTATACTCTATATCATAGAGGTAAAACCTAGAGTAAGAATGGTCTGTTTACGTCTATTGCTATCATAAGGGTTTATACGAGCTATCAACGAAATACTAAATACCAATAGTGATGCTGTAATGTACAGAGTTCGCGATAGGGTCTAGCTAGATACGTTTATCGCTACCACAAGGGTTTTATTGTCGATATGATATATGCAAATAGTGATCCTGTGATGCACAGAGGTCATGATAGGGTCTAGATAGGTGTTTAGTGCATTCTATCCGTAGTACGATAGCATCGTATAACTGCTGGTATACATCTAGGCTGCAGTACCAGTGGCACTGATTGAGCTATGTGCGCTATTTACTATGTTATTATCTCGAGGGCTTTCATCTCTTACCAAGTCATAACGTGTTACATGGTGTGCAAATTTTCCTTATAATTCAGTAGAACACAGTGTAGGTACTGCAATTAGTCTTGCGTCAGTAAATTATGCGATTTTGTTGCAATATACTCTAGCACTCCTACTAGTATCGTACTTGAATTTGTAGTAGAATCTGCGTTGCTGATATACTAGCTACTACGCAACATCTCAGTTACGCCTTTATACTGTATATGTAACAATACCGTTAATTACCGTTATACTATTCACTATCGGATATCAATTACAATCATAAACTTGTACCATTGCCTTATCTATCCGATGTATCTGCGTATCTAAGTCTAATACTAGATATTATTCGGAGTATCGTGGGTGTTTCTATTTACTTGGTACATTTTACTACCATACACAGTATTGCATCCTTGCTTTAGCGATAAATAATCGAAGTATATCGTCAATGTATTGTATGCCACGTGAGAGTCAATCGACTAAGAATATTTAGAGCGGTAGCCATTAATATAAATATTAGCCTGAATTGACTATAATTTATAAAGTTTGCTTTCGTCAAAGTAGAGATTTGATTACATAATTAAGAAATGGCTTGGATATCTATTCCGTTACATGATGATAGCTATGTTGGTAAATTAAGCATTGCTGCAAGTGTTTTCTTGGCTATGGGAATTGGTAGTTACTCTCTATATTATTTGTTACGAAGGAGGAAGATAAAGACTTCTGAGATAGAGAAGAAATCGATAGATAATGATATTAAAAGTGATGGATTAGTAGTTTGTATTCATGAACTCAATCAAGCTATAAGTAACTTGAGATATGTTCGTTTGGAACATCAAGAGAATGGCTCTAAAAATGACGAGAAATCCCAACAACTAATCGTCTGCATCGATCGATTAGCGTCTCAAGTTGACCAACTTCGTCAATCTTTAGAAAATTTGCAAGAGAAAAAGGATACAACTACTGGCAGGCGTGATAGCATTGCTAGCAGCCAAAGTAGCGACAACTTTTTTGACGCAAGTGTAGAAGATGATGACGATGATGCCTATAATAGCGGGATTGATAGGTTGGTTATATGTAAAAAATATAGTTAAATAGGATATGCCATTAAAATCAGTTTGGCATACTAATTCACTTTCTTACTCATCCTTGCAGTGTAAATGTATTCCATACTCTTATAACTTAGAAAATCACCTACTATTTGCAAAGAGAATAGTATATAACTTCCACATAAATAGATTACTTACTTTCAACAATGCTATGTATAACTTAGAAAATAAATTAGAAAATGAGTCACTGCATTCTATCTATGAGATTGAATACGTTCACTTGTTAATGATAGAATTTCTGTAGAAAGGCATTTAAATAAAATATGTTGACGATAACGTTTCAGATAATAAATAGTATGTAAAATTTTTATACCTTTACTAATATCAATCGCAACATCGCATACGATATTTTCCCTCTTTGTATATTTAATCAAATTAATAGACTTTATGAAATTACTCATATAATGGCTAAGTAGCGGTAAACATAAAAAATTGAGTTAACCCCTTTATTCTATCATCAATTAAGCATGTAAATGACTATCAGCATTATCATCATTTGTGTACGGTATGTAACCCTGACAGCTTTATTCGTGTACATTGACAAGATTTAGAAGTCCGATTCAGTATCATCTATATGGAAGTTAACTGTGTTATTGAAATTTTGAGTATCTAGTTTGCATTACAACAACTTCATTTAACTATTTATCATTTTAGATAGATGCATATAAATCTACTAACAACGTTTAATATGAATAAAGCTAAATGTCACAGTTTAAGGGTAGCACTTAGTAATTAATGATGGTAATCTCAATTTCATTTGCTAGCCTAACCTGAATAAATAATGTACTATAGAAGTTCTTGCTCTTGATAGACCATCAAGTGGTCTCCGCTACGAGTTATAGATTAAATCGAATGAGCGTAATGCAGTTAGAAGAAATATCTTCTGTCATCTAACAAATTTAAAGTCAGATAGCTAACTCGTTACATTTTACTGCTACGTATATTGTAGTATTGCATAATTATATTAACAGAATAATATATTACAACTTGATGTAGACTATTCTAATTCTAAGTTTATAAACAATCCTTTATTCTTACGTCAGTTCGTGCCTAATTTTACAGTTGTATTAAAATGCTTAATATGTTAGCCATAATTAATATTGGACTGTTAATTCAGTATTTCAAATAATTATTTTATCATATATTTCAATAGGATGGCATGGTAAAATATGTAGTCACAATCTCTGTCATATAGATCTACTTAAAATCGCCTAAACTTTACTTTAAATTCTATAATACCAACTTTGATAGAGTCACATGAGGAGTTATTTAGCTTAAATGAATACTCGTGTATCTAGGAAATGAATTAATATACGATCCTATCTGTAATAAATTTATATTTTATATATTAACTCGTAAATAATTACGGTAGCATTACTATTTTTCATTGATTTAATATAAAATTTACATTTTACTCTAATTTATAATAGATTTTTAAGTTGTGAATCTCTAGAAAGTATCCCAAATCGACAATCTAGATCAGATACAAGTATAAATTTGGATGAGGTACGGAGTTATTAACATTCATTGCAATATTGATGTTAATGTAATTTTTGAAAGAGTTCAGCTCTAGCTGAAAGAACCAGTTATCTTGCTATAGTTAAGAATATTCTCTATGATTGCTTTAAGCTTTTAAGATATGTTGATCAACTACACCGTAATTATGACCCCAAAAGTCGCCGCAAAGCTTTAGATAAGTTGAAAAGTATATATGGCAAGGTAAGCAAATTTGAAATTATCAATCTGTTTTACGTTGGCGGTTAACCCGCTACTGTTAATCATTTGTATAATAAAATTATGGTAGATTATAAAAAAATTTAAAAGCTATAATTGTATGTTAACATTGTAGAGCATCTTAATTTATCAAGTATGTAATATTTCATTAAGGATTGCCGAGAGATATCTTATAACTATTACAATCTCTAAACATTACCATATGCTGAAGATTATGTCTATTTCCTTTAATTGATCTTGTCGTGTGACTGAATAGAAAATTTTTGTCGTACTTGTTTCACATTGGTCTCTCAAACTTCAAATATAGTATCAAGAAAATGTACAAGTATTATGGAGATATGCTAGAGCACACCTTGAACTATGTGAATATGTCGATAAAGATGAAGCCAAAACACTAACATACAGTGCACTCGATATCGCCAAGAAAGTTCTATCTATCAATGATAGCTGTAGCGAAGGCCATAAATGGTAACGTAATCTACCAATTTAGTTCTCTAGTTGATTGTCGACAGAAAAAACTTTGATCCATTACAACGTGTTCTATCCTTTTTGATGTCTGATAATTTAGGTACGGAATAGCCTTAGGTGCTATTATATCGTATGAAGGTAACAAGAAAAAAATAGAACTAGGCTTTGAATTTAAGGTAGAAATGGATAGAGCAATCGAATTAAACCCCGAAGATCATGAAGTTATGGGTTACATAGGAAGGTGGTGCTATGAGGTAATTGAAATACCTTTTGTCATCATTTATGTAGATCATTGAATTTGTGAACTTTCAATCTTAGTGTGCATCATTATCATGGTATGAGAAAAAAGCAGCACGACTAATTTATGGTGATCTGCCGTCTGCCACTATCAGTGAAGCTCGAGAATATTTAATTAAAGTAAGAACTGAAAGTTTGGGATATATTTTTCACTTATACAAGCTAGCTAAGTTACATGTTTAAAATAATTTATGGGTGTGATATCTTATACAGGCAGATGGAATGCAGCCTGGATATTCCAAAAATACGAGACTTTACGTAGGAAAAGTATGTGTACTGATACTAGTGAATACTATTAGTTTAATTAAATCTTATGAATTTCAATACA
Organism: Trichoplax adhaerens; assembly: GCF_000150275.1. NCBI lineage: Eukaryota > Metazoa > Placozoa > Uniplacotomia > Trichoplacea > Trichoplacidae > Trichoplax > Trichoplax adhaerens. The sequence goes on from NW_002060948.1 coordinate 1,389,511, forward strand.
GGTCTTAGTCATTGTTTAATTCATCTTCCTTTGGCAACTAACATGTATTGTTAATTTTCTAGTGTTACCTATATGATAAAGATTATAGAAATGCACGTCACTGGCTCTTACAAGCCAAAGAAGTTGCTACTATAACTTCGCAGGCAAGTCTAAACTCTAATTATTTTGTTACTTGTGTCAGTAATAACAGATAATTTGTGATTTAAAATCTATATGAACTCCTATAAAATATAGAAATTTATTCTTTAGGTGAGCGACAAATTTAAAAAATTTACCAATTTTATAATATTTGATTTCATATCTTAATGATATTTAGGATAGAGAAGCAGAAAAGGAGATTGAAAAGTTACTCTTACAATGCTGATGGAGATCTATTCTGAATTGTTATTTTTTTGTACCCTCTTTTGGAAACGATTGTTGCCACCAAGTTATAAGCTGTCTGATTAATTAAAATCATATAGTTACCATGAATTTTCATTTATGCTGCTATGCTATAATGGATAATATAATTACTTCAAAAGACATTATTATTTCTCTCCTACAAACTTGTACAGGATATAAATGAAAGATATTTATTGATTTATTGATTTGGTTGATGAATAAGATTAACTACTTCACATCAACTAATTCATGTTAAGTAATATTTTAGTAACTACGTAGCGCTGCAATATTCATCGTAAAACTGTAAATGTATCGATTTTTTTGCGCATATAGACAATTTCGTCCATGGATTCTGTAACATGTTGTAAGAGAATGAATAAATTAATAAATCTGAATCCTATCATTTATAATATCTTACTGCTGTGCTAATAAACCAGCCACAAACGTGATGACATAGTCATTTTATGATCCAAATATTCACATAGCAATCATTTCGTTAATCTGATACATTCATAATTGGAAAATTTTTAGTTTTAGTATTGTTGATAATATCTTAACTAATTTTTGATATTATTTCTAACCATATCTAAAGAACTGAGTACAAGTAACTACTAGAATGTTTTGATAGATTATAAGTTAAGGATATTCTTCAGATTTACTAGATGAAATTACTTTTGTTTTAACCTTGGCAGATCAAGATCAATAACCTATTACCGTACGCCTACTGCATTAGTGCTACTAATTATGCATCCCAAGGAATTTACCTTTGTTTAATGTAGATAGCTGCAACGCTGCTTTATAATATAATCAAAAATCAGGATAGTTTAATACCAGTAAATCTTATCATGTAAACTTTGAATGGCCTCTGATATACGGAAGGAGCCTCATAAGCTTTTATCTGATAGCAGATAAGCGTGATTTTGTAACATAGGCCGGCAACGAAGGGTAAATACGAGTTATCCTTTATGTTGTTAACTGACTATGATAATTGTAGTTAATTAAGATTACTAAAATTGTAGCGTCGGTACTCCAGACTGACTCAAAACCAATCAATCAACTAACCAATTTTACATGATTTAATTATTCGTTCAAATCATGTTGTGGAAGTATTCACTTCATTTTTATTCTACGATTTTAAACATTCGTTAAAGGAATGCATCTCAATTGAGTTTGAGCTATATTATCCTGCACTTTATTCATGTAAAATTCAATAACTCGGCCGAAACCATTGACTAGTAAGACAGTAGCGTGAAATTTGTGCTTATCTTAATTTAATAAATATACAGATTAATATGCACAAATAATAACCCATGTCTTCATCTTCAACGAGTCGGGCGATGTAACATTATTTTCAAATAAGATTTTAAGTAGCTAGCGTCAGCAAAAGTAACCAATATTGGTCATGTTCTTAGGAGGCAAAAGTCTGGTGTAATCTATACATGTAAATTAACATTAATTTGCAAATTATCTGCATTTACACACCAACTATCTTAACTCAATGACGATCACGTTATTCTTATTTATCCACAGCATTAGGATACTTTCAGTATCTCTTACAGTTATATTTATAGGGAATCTCTACTTAAATTATTACAGGAATTGTTTGTAGTTGCAGTATCATTTGCAACTTATAGTATATAGAAGTGAATGCAAATAAATTTAATTGATCCGCAATAAAAATGTTGGCTAATAAGTCAGTAAGCAGTATTATAATAGGTAAGTGAAAAGAAAGAATTATTAAGAAGACCCTAGATCTGTTACTTAATAGATATTTTAGATAAGATTAAATTGATCTCGCTCTGTAATAAATGTCTACTGCTACAAAAAATTTTACCCGTTTACCCGTATCGCATACTATATCAATTTATGTAAGATATTGTATTTACAGCCCCTATTGAAATATCTTACTTAAAATTCAGAATTAGGTTACAATGCAGTTTCTGCAGTTATACAGAGTGTTAAGCGATTCATTGATTATTTATAATAACTGTATGAACCGTTGAAATAACGATAAGTAAAAACTGATTTAATATCAGAATCTATCACTTGGCAAACAGCGTAAACTTCAGTTCTAGTATTGCAGTAACTTTTAAGGTGCATAATTAAAACTATTAGTAACAGATTAAATATTAACCGATTCGAAATGGATAAGTCTCTGTTTATATATTATCTTCAATTTGTAGCTGTTCTAGAGGGCTATCGTCACTCGGTCCATGGCTTGTCCCAGGTGTCGGAGGGCTATTGCTGCGGAGTCCTCGATCAAAGTTAGATGCATTCAGAAAGTTGTTTACATTGTTGTTGCCTTGTTGATAGTTGTTTGATGAAGAATTTGTATCTGTCGATGGTCCAGTTATAGCGGTATTACCCCAAGTTACACAATGCCTACGTAAAGCAGCAGCCATAGCGGCATTATTTGATCGGGTCGCTAGTATAAATGTATCGTCCGGGGGTGTTCCACTACCACGATTTTCGTACAATAGCGCATTTAGTGTTTCCTCATAAATTTTAGCTTCCGGAAATTCTACTTTGGTTTGCTTTTTCTCGGTTGTATAGACAATTGAAGTGCAGCATACTTCGGCTAACTTACGCCCATCAGCGTAAAATGACCAGCTGCAAATCTCGTTATTTCCCATCACGTCTTTCATAAAAATTATTCGACCATTAAATCGTAGCGATAACTTGTCAAACATTTCAATATTTTTTAGAAAATTTTCATCCGAAAAGCTAACATTGAATAAAATAATGCAACATATCTTTAATATCAATTTATAAAATCACAAAGTAATCTACAGCAGCACTGACTGTTATGCCTCTCTAAGCACCAGAGAAATTATTGAAAATCATGTCATTGATTTAATAGGGAATAACTTGACCCATAGAAATATCGTCGACATCAATGATATACACGTACTGTACATACCTCGTATAGGAGTATTTGTTATTTGATCGATTATACAGTAACTTGATGCAAGGCTAAAATTAAACATTCAAGTTAAGATCAGGGATACAAGACCATGTATATAGACTTAACTGAATTCAATCTTTTTATATCATATACATATATTAAGTCATAATATAAAAGACTGTCTTGAACATGTTGGTTAATTTTGCTATGATACAGTTAGCACTCGATATCTTACCTTATTGGCAGCACTAACGATTTTTTGCTCTTCCTGAATAGAAGTGATGATTGGTACACGGCAAATGGGGATATAGTGCCTATTTTTTCCCTCTAAATGCTTGAGTGTATCTTCACAAACTTTGGCTAAGTCTTCAATCAAGAAGTATTTGGCTTCCATCATTAATTCCTTACACTCCTCATAGGAATCCGTTAATATCGTAGTGCGATCGCGCAAATAATTTAGTATTTTACCGAAATGTTTACCATCTCGATCGATAAGTACCCAACCTGCATACAAGTACGAATGATGATAGGATCTATGAAATTACTCATTATAGCAGATATTATTGATTTAAAAGATTTTGTACTTTAGCTGTGTGATCCTATAGGATCACCATCAGTGAGTTAAACAAACTCCAAAAAAGACAATTATCATCATTTCTTAATGTGCTCTGGACACTAGTTAACATTGAAAAACGTTCAAGCTAGGATTTGCAAAAATTTTCAATAGCGACTATATAATTTAAAAGATTAGATTTGTTAGTCAATACTGTTGAGCATAAGCAGGGTACGATTCTATATTGTTACTACATTATTACATTTGAATGTTGTTGTAACTCATACTATCGAATATAGCACAGTAATAAGTAGAAAATGCATGCCGCTATACGAGTATGGAGTACAGTATATTGTAATGAATGATATCCTGTTCGATAACAGCAGGAAAAAAAAAATTTGACTTGAAGGATATTAATGATAGTTTTATGTTGTTATTTATGAGTAGCCAATGTGATTACCACATAGTCGTTATTATTCTTACCTTCTGGATCAGTTAGGACTTCCATGCGGCCGCTAAACATTGCTCTTAGCATATTATCTTGCTTAATCAGTGTAGCAAGGGTAGTATAATAAAGGCAGCCACCGACATTTAATTTAATATATTTAGATGGTGGTCCGGTGATGATGCTATATCTAACCGCCTGATCCGACATCTTGATCCTAATGAATTTGAAAAATGTATTCAATTAAGATATAACTGACTAGTTCATGGTTGCAGTTGAATCTTCAGAATATATTGAGTCAATGGGTAAGCATTCCAGTACTTCTGTAGACCGTGAGTACAGTATGTATGTACGTAAATTGACTTTTCAAACTTTAGTCATAGAAAAGTTGAGACAACCCAGTATCCTACTGCATATTCAGGTATGAGAGTAGTCTAGTAATGATTGTAATTGTCATTATTATTCTACGAGCATTATCATATTATTTTGATCATGAATATAAACCATTGGAAATGGGTAGTGTACCCATGTTAATACTGTACAGTATGATGGTAGCACTATCATTACTTTATGGTGACCTGTTCGATCTAAATGACAAACTTACTCCAAGATGTACTTTTAGCAGACGTGCAATATTAACAATAACCTCTATGTATACTGTACAGTAATGTGACATTGTCCATTTTTCAAACTGAAAGCTCGACTTGATAGTACAGTATATGGTATAACGGAAGCATTTTCTTTAATTACCGAGAGCACTATGCAATCTTTTCTTCTGGACTTATCAGAGAGTAATATGCAATCGCTTCTTCCAAGGTAATTTGCAGGTTCCACCACAATCTACTCGCTGTACAGTCTCGGTAGCTGGTGTAGCCTTGTATCATTCAAGAAGTAATCTCTGTCGATCACCAAATATTGAACAACAACGTTCCAATTCAGAAGATGGGACTGGCTTGCGATGTTGACAAAATGTCGCCTATCTAGGCCTGGCCTTCTTCTTCATGGAATACTGGATATGACATATACAGTACATATACTGTACACTGTACAGTACGTGCCCTGTACTGTACCGTATTGCGTCAGAGACTAACTAGTACGGGCCTGTACTGTACAGTATTACGTCAGAGACTAACCGGCTATAGTTGCTGTCTACAGTAAAGGGTCTCTAGTCTACTACACGGTGTACAGTACTGTATGAGTCATGGTCGTACCTGAGAAATTTCGGTTTACAACCTACAGTACGTTGAGTATTCAGTATACAGTACTGTAGATTTACTATACTGTACTGTACTGAATACTCAACGTACTGTACTGTACGTACAGTACAGTACAGTACAGTATACTGAATACTGTACTCAACGTACAGTACGTACTGTACTGTACAATACTGTAATACTGCGCTGTACAGTACTGTAACGTACCACCGGTAGATCCCAGTAGAATAAAGAATCCAATCGACGTTGCTATGAGACAAAATACAGAAAAGAGAAGATGGAGGACGACTCCGTATCACTTGGTAACGGATTATTCATCGATGAACTCTGCAAATTAAGAGTTTTAAATCCTGAAATTGCAACCCGAACACAGCAACTCAATGGAGAATGTAAAGAATTCGTTGATAGTAAGACTAAAATAGGGTTAAAATCGATAGGAAATACGATATACGTTATAATAGATAGGATATACATCCTTACCAGTATGTGGTGTTGCCTGACGTATAAGTGCTGTATCATAATATCAATTTTACTGCCTTTCCCAATATAACGATAAGATTGAGAACTTAAAATTGAATTCATTACGATAAAAGAATTCTTCAGAAATTGCTTACCATGTCACTTTATTCCCTCGGTTTAGTAGTCAAGTGTAGAGGACTACGGTAGTAGAAGTCAACAAGTTCGCTTGACAACTTACGAGTATGAACCGTAAAATATTCGCCATTATTGCATTTTTGTAGTCGTTTTTCGTGTGTATTATACCTAAAAAACCTTCATGATGGGGTAACATGATATCGATAGTTATCATAAAAATTAGTAGTGTAGATGAACGTTACCTTTCTCCATGTTTCCTTCCTCCCCTAATGTTCCATTGACACTTATTTATAAATGACAACCGTAGTAAACTTGTAATCTCTCAATTATAGAAATCAACGAATTTCAAAGGATTGTCGGTGGGTTCATTTCGATGGTTAGCGATTTGGCCACACAAGTGGAAAATGAGAAAATGAAGGTACTATAAAATTCTTATCTATCAGGTAGAATTGCTTGGAAGTCTTGGTCAAGCAAGTTGTATAATTCTATGACGATTGTTAAACTTTAGAAAACATTCGCATACTTCGCAATAAATGATAGGTTAACAGTATTAGACTTTATTTGAGAGGTGTTTGGCAGTACTTTACATGATGAACGCGGGGAATTATCTTCATAGACGGCAATATAAATCTCTATAATTGATAGATGATAATTTTGCGCAGTTGTCATCATCAAGCCGTAAATCTAAATTCTATAACCGTGCTATAAACTTGAATGATAACCTCTTTAGGCAATTGGATGTCGTAACCTTCTGAAGTCTATAGCCAAAGAAAGAGAAACCAAAAGGCAGCAACTACTAGCTTTAATAACTGAGAAAAAAATGCAACTAGAACGGTAAGCTACTTCTAATCTTAATGGTATTAACTTAGCTTTTACTCATTTCATGTTTTATTTTTTACATATTACTAGGTTAAATACCCAATATGAATCCCTACTAAAAGTTGAAGCGGATCAAAACGAGTTTATTGAACAGTTTATTATGCAAAAATAAGCGTAAAATAGCATTTTAAAGTGCATATTGGCAAATTTTAAATTATGCTGAGTTATTCCCTGTTTGAAGCATTTCGATGTTTATAAAGTTTATTATCTTTCTAATGTAATTTAGGTTTTCACCAGCGTTACTACAATCGCACATAAATATTGTAATTTTGACCGGTATATTGCCATTTTTATCAGTGTAATTGTCGGTAGCATAATACTTGTTTATTTCACATTTGGACCTTATGAAATAATGTACAAATTCAGATAGTGATCGTGTCACCTTATACTATGTTAAAGCTCGGGATTTACGAGGTAGGAATCAACTGTAGAATAAAATCTAGTACTTTTCAATACCATTACAATCCTGTAGAACTTAGCAAATTCATCAATAAAGAATTTGTTCGACGAAAGAATTGAAGTTGAAATCGTGCAATTACTAGTAGTCATCATTTTTAATACTGTAAATTTTTCAGAGTGAAAAACGGGCTTTCCGATCTTTCTGAGTAACCAGTAATAATTTTGCCTTTCTTAAATGAATAGAACCTGCCATCTATTTTAAGTATAGTAATTGAGATCAGATATAATCTTTAACCTTAGAATATCTAATTGTAAAGTGCTTACCACTACAAGCTCTCAGTACATTGATATATTAGCTGACTGATTATATGCAAACATTTACTGTTTTTATTATACACGAACAGAAGGCTGCCAGAAGTTAATTCTAATGTAGAATGAACTGACTATATGCAAACATTTACTGTTTTTATTATTGATTAACCACCTGTTACTGTTAATACACATTATATCTTATTTTATTATATTGAATCAAATAGATACCATTGGAGTAGTAATCATACTCATATAGCAAATTGTTACAACAAAGTAGTTGACAGATAGTTGCCATTCTAATACATTCAACTAAAATTACTGCTAGAATTGCTAGAATTTATTTTACGCGATAACAGGCAGTTTCACAACATTGCCGAAATACAGTTGTGGGCATGCAGACAGAAAGGGAATTCGATGCGTTTCTGAATTTAAAGCCTGAATTCGTGTAATCCAATCGATGCCAAAGAATTCATCTAATTCATTCCAGACTTCATAGCTGCAGTGATCATATCAAAAGTTTTTGACCAGGCTTCATGGACTTCTGGTGTGAAATTTTCTTGCAATTTATCGCTAAGAGTTTGTATAAGCGCTTGACCTACAGCCTTTTATAAAAGCAAATTATTCATTAATTTTATAAAGCACCGGATAAAACTGAGAAGGCTTCATAATCTACAAACTTGATTGTAAGAGCTTGTAGATTTATATAGAGATATTAAAACCGTCAGAAGAATGAAGACTTTTTTAGTGCCTCAGCGTTACTATCAGAATATCACGCTCCGTTTAGTTATTTGAAAATCATCCACGAGAATTGGATTGTTAAATGCTGCAGTTAAATTTTACGTACTTCTACAACTTCCATCAAGCTCAGATGGCAATAAATGTACAACCAACCTGTAGTATTATATACTCAAGTCACTTAAAAAATCATAATTTCTAATGACATCACTAAAAAATCATCTAGTGTAGGCATTTCTATGTATAACCTGAATCAATTTGAAAGCGCAAGTGTAAACAATGAAAATCGAAAATAAAACGGTGGATTAATTAACAATAAACCAGCTCAATAATTATACCTAAGGGCAATTTAATAGATTACAATTCAGATTTTAACGGCCATAGTCCCCTTTGGTAAAAAATAACGTTTTTAAATAGCGTACACCGAGATTGGTGTACTGTACTGTACTTCGTATATCAAAAAAGCTAAATCAAGATAACAGTTTCTTGAGTTATTTTCTAATCAAAATTTTTATCAAGATTTAGATAAAATATAGTAAAGGGTAGCTTGACTCAAGTCAGATCGTCTGATAGCGAATGATTATTGTGTTGAGTTTAATCATCCCATACCCAGGTCTTTCTATCCTGACATTTTATCTAATAAAGCAATTGTATCTACAGTATGTCTATTTTAAATCGTTCTGAATAGAAAACAGATAATTACCTGAAAATTTTCAAATTTGATGGCTTTCCGGTGGTGAAATTGACCTAGTGTGCTCAATGCTGACTGCAACTCAGAAAATTGATCCAAATTTTGCACTGCTTTCCCTACAGTCTTCATGACTCCTGTAGCGTGCACTCGTAGTCGGACGTTGTCTGTTGTTGTTTCAAATGGAAAGACTTCTCGGTATTCAGGAGCTATAGTGAATAATCTTCATGATGACAAAAAAATGAATAAAATTTTTTTATTTCTGTACTTATAAATCGTTAAATGTAAGTCGAACGTAATATGCGAGTGAATGTCAGCACAGTAATACGCCATTTATCGTCGACTGATTATAATTATGGAAAAAGCAAGTCAATTGACTAAACTAAAAAGGAGGAAGTGTATAACGCTCCTAGATAACTCTTCTATCGAAATCGTAATGAAATACACTCATTGACTGGTGAAGCTAGCAGGTATAGCAACTTACTTGGAAAATAAATAGAGTCCAACTTCGGACATGTTCTCCTCGACATCTTGCCAATTCTCTCGAATAATAGCTTTTTGTTCTTCGGTTAACGATGGTTGTGGCGGAGTTTGAACAGAATCGGTTTGAGCTTGATCCATGTTGAGTACGAAAACAGCAAATTTGCTAGTAATCTATCTTTCGATGTTTTCTCTTTTAATATCAAATGGAATGTAGTTGAATGGAAAGAGCAACAAGCCATTTTATACCTTCATTCTTATCACCTTGTTATCGAGACAAAAAAATAATAGTACAGTACCGGTACAGTTAGCCATGCTATCTAACACGTACCCCGAAAGATGCTTGAATTAATCTCTCTACCGCACTTTAGTGTCTACAATACAGTAGAATTATATAATTATAGAAGTTATTTATAAGCTACTGTATAAATTTGTTCCTTGATAATGAGGAAGTATTCCTTTATGTTCTGCTTTCATAATGACTTGCCAGTCTACTGTATAGCGCTAAGGACTTACAAATGTATAGGTAAATTTGGTTACTATGTATAGATGAAGCAGGGACTATTAAAGAAAGAGAGAGAGAGTTTTAGTAGTCTCTGGATGAAGACAGCTTCCATTTTGCTACATTTTTGCATCTGGTGTCAGTTGTAGCGTTGCCTAGAAATGGCAGTCCACCTTGGATCACGTTAGCACATTCAATATCTTTGTAACTATACGCTTTGCCATACCCCTAGCAGATAGGATGAATCGATAACTATAAATGTCCTTAATCGGGAAAACAGGAACTAAATTTACTGTTCACGTAATAACCATGAAATCGGAGTTGATGATACTCGTATACACTTAACTGTTTACTGTGATAGGTAGTGATGCATAAACATGCAGTAGAGCAACATTACTGTAATTTAGTGCTCACCTACTGTACATGATCAACTGTCATTGACATATTTACCACAGAATAGGCAAAAAATGAGAGCGAGACTATTTCTTGAGTAGTCTGGTTTTACAGTATCTAGCTGCAAGGTGCTACTACAGCATAACAGCAGTGGTTACTACAATACCTCTAAAGGATTAAAGTATAGTACACCTGCTTACACCTATTCAATGAAATTGCCTTGTGGCATTACTGGAAAATCGTCTTTGTAAATAGCAGGCAAGTCAATACTGTTAAAATTCACGTACTACCAGAAAAATTATATCATTTAGTCCTCAAGGGTAAATTAGGCGTACAATGTTGCCTCCTCAGAAGTAATTTTTAGTAAAAATAGGGACTTTTAAACAAGTAAGCGTTTGATATGGGCATGATGAATAACTGACTAACCAATAGTAGAATCACAATAGTAGTACATTTATAAGAAGTACCTCGAATAGGATATTCTACTACGGTCGTAATTAGAATGCTGTAAACTATGTTTATAAAAGGGCAATGAGAAAAAGAGTCTGTGCCAATTAGATTTAAAGCCGGAAGATTCGAAAGTTATCGACTCTTACGGTAGGAAATAAAATATTAATGTATTATCTGCGTCTAAAAAAACTACTAGACATTTGATGGAATATTACAAATAAGCCCTAAGGATAGTTAACATTGTACGTTTATCCTAATAAGGCCATTTCTGTATGAACGCGTGATGACAGTTAGGAATCTAATGTTGGTTAGACCTTCCACTTACTGTAATGGACTTTAAATTTCAGATTCTCAAATTAGCAAGTTTTAACTTAGGCAAAATAAAAGCTGACGGCGCTCGCCCTATACAATCGATTTGCAAATTATTTTTAGTGATTTATCATTGCCACTCGTGTGCACAAAACCGCATTCATTTGTTAACTGCGTACGTAGGGCATGTTATTTATCTAATGCTATTGCATCCCTAGTCATAGTTTAAACTGAAACTGCTACGTTGGATGATCTTCATAAAAGTATTTACTGCTTTAGCTTGCTAACACTGATCGATCGCAAATAATTGAATAATTTATTCGCATATATACATGAGCAGGCTCAGAAGCGCCAAAATAAGGTATATTTATCTTTGACCTCCTTATAGATATAGAGCGCTCGCAATAAAGGAGAAAAAATTTATACGGCAAGCTGCGAATGCCATATTCATTCATTAAGGGAAAACACATCCTATTAAATACCGGTAGTCAATAGTTACAAGGCCTAGGAAATTGGATTTACAAAGATGATTTTATGAAGGAACTATATTATGAAAACTTTCTACTTTAATATGTCATTTTCAAAATTATTAACGTTAGGTACTCCACCAGTAATGTTATGCAAGCACTACAGTAATTAATTAGAGGTTTCAGTAATGATGATCAATCATTACATTTGCCGGAAAACGCCTTAAGCAAGCGATTTCTGATAGAAAAATATAAATTTCCTAAAGCCAAGACCCATTCAGGTGATTAATGGAAGACCATGAGGTATTTTTTCATTATTGTATTGCAAAGTACAATCTTATTCTTTAAAAAATGCAAAAATTCGAGCATTGCACCTCCGCATTTTACGGGTATACGCCTAACATAGACTCTAATTGCCTATACAAGTACTAGCTAACGGAAAATTGTAAGCGGTAAGGGCAATGTACATTACTAGATTGTTATGCTGACAATAATTTCTCTGCCTGCCATCAGTAAGAATGATGACTTTCTTCAAGTTATGCAATTTATTTATTGATTAGTGATGCGTCTAATGTAAAAATTTTTATTCAAAATCCATAGCAATTGTTAATGAGGTAAGAAAACTGTATAACAGTCATAAATATGTATACGAAACTTTGCAAATCTAGAAAAGTATTCCTAGAAATGTTTTTATTCTGCAAATGATAAACACTACATTCCTTTCCATTAATCCTCATTCGTTGTTTCGGTTATAGATATAAGCGTACTTAGAATTCTTTTCAGGCCTCTGGTATTGATTCCATCGATGCGTAGTCAGCAACAGCCTAAATTATTTAAATAAGTAAATAGTTAAAACTTGATTGAGACAATAATTCAGTTACAATAACAGTTGCCTAGAGGGTATGTAAATAGTATTTGAATCAAGAGTTCGCTTATAATTATTGTTAGCAACTAAGAATGGCGAAAAAATGACAAAGAAATAAAAAATTGGATCTTAGTAAAAGTCCGATGGATACAGCCGTTACTAAAATAAATAAATTTGTCTCCTCTTACCAATTAGTAAAGCTTGGTAAATATTGAAAGATGTACATGTATATTAGCCAGCCTCGTTCACCAATCCAAACTTCGTCTACTTCATTCACGATTGCGGTCAAAATCAGGCTTACACATCTATCCATTGATTGTTTACGAAATATTCCTAATCTTCGTTTATCCTTATTTAAATCCTATAAAAATTTAAGATAAGTAAAGCATTCCTTTTATATTTTCCATGTTACATAATTACAGTATAATGTATAAATGTAGTATAGAAATAGAACATTATTATTATACCTCCACATTTTCCACGTACATAGAATTAACATAATGGGCATTTTTGATGGGACCAATATAAATATTGCTTATCTTGATGTCTGTATCAGCGGCTAATTCAAAACGCAAAGCCTCAAGAAACCCCTGGGTTATAATTTTAAGATTAGATGAATAAACTTTAGCATCGAAGTAATTGCTGGATTAGGTGTAGTACTGCAGAAACTCTAAAAATTTCTAGAAAGCTGTAGGTTCTCTAACATGCAATATTTGGCTTCTATAAATACGCATATTGCGCTTTTATTCTAAAATAAACAAATATGCCAGTTCAACCTACTTGTGTGGCTTTACTGCTAGCACTACAACTTGAGCTAAGCGGCATTCCTGTAAAAAAGCAGAATAAAGTGATCGCAAAGGCATTTATACATTCGTAATTCTGCGTATGAATAATTGTATATTAAGTCTTATGAAATTGGATGATAAGATTATCGAACTTGCGGATTTATATAGATTTATGCTTTCTTAATGTAATCAAATTTTATGCGGATTTATTTACTTTGTAATATCGTTGACGTTACATATCTTAAAGTAAAACTCGAGAAATTACAGCACAATCATCTACTAGAATTATATCATTCTATGGTTCTCAATGGATTCACTGTAATCTAAAAATAACTCGATTTCGCTGTTTCAAAACCTACCATTGTAAAAAATACTTTTTTAAACTCATCGCTATAAATGAATTTAATGAAACTGGTAATATACTGTATGTCATTAAGTTGGTATAGTACATTTATGATCACTTATTACCTCTTTTCCCCTCCAATCCACTAATGTAGATGATTTGGCCTTTGGCATTGGCTTTCATATCATTCATAATTACGGCTTTAATGAGGGAAATTGTACCCAAAGTGTTTAAATGTAAAGCAGAACGGTCCACTTCTAAGCTTGTATCCAACGCTAGAGCACACTGGCCACGACCAGCGCAATTGATTAGGATATCAATCTAGAGATAAAATGAATATTGTTTTACTCCAGATGATATTCAATAAAAGTTTGCTCCTCGTTCAGATTTCATCACAACTACAAGCGTATATACTATGCATATCATACAATTTATGTTACACAGTGCAGTGACGACTTCAGTAATGTGTAGCTAGTTTCCTAAATAAATTGTTATAAGTAACATGCAAAAATAAGCTATAAGGTTCACTATTTGCTTAGTTTTAGTCATTTAATAAGATTCACAGTAATCCTACGTATCAATAATACCAGTTACTGGATTACATATCATGTCAGAAAGTTTATTTAATGAGCTAAAGTAGATAATTGTGTATACAATGACGCATAGTATAAAGCTGCTCCAACCAATTTAAGCTTTACGGTAGAGCTTAATGCCAACTTAATATGGTAATGCTCGTGCACTATCTAATATTAGGTTAAATATGAATCATCCTAGATTTTTTGGGCGTCTAATGTATCAGTAATATCATTTAATAATCCTATATATACTCGTATTTAATGTATCTTTAATACTTTACATAATACCTCCGTGGCAAAGCAATACTTATAAAAAGAATTATGTATGACGTGCTCTCAAAATTTAAAATCGAACAATAAAAATCACCTTATCGAATTTCTGAGCAACACTCCAAGCTAAACCATCATGAGTTTCGTAGTCTCTCAGGTCCATGTGTACCACATATATGTCATCAGATTTCTGACCTAGTGCTACATAACATTAAAACTAAACTTAAAATAATGTATAAGCGTAGATACGATACTCTAGTTGATAATGTTGAGTTTTACTTAGACGGTACGTTTATCGCAAATATAAGTGATATTTAATAAACTCGAAATGGGACTGCTATCGCGCACTCAACCTTGCCTAGTACTATCAACTTGATGTATCCTACCAAATATATAACAAATACGTGAACTTATAAGTAGGTTTCATAGCTTACGAATATCCTCTAACTGATAACAAAGCTATTGCATGTTAAAATCTTGTCGTTCTTGTAAACATATATATACAGGTACAGTATCTATATACATAGGATCCGTATAGACTAAACTACTGTAAGTATATCAAGTATAATTTTGAGATAGCTGATGAAATTACCTATACATCGAGATTTTACTTTTTCTAGCTCCTCTCTTCTTCTTGAAGATAAGACAATTTTAGCTCCAAGGCGTTTTCGACAAATTAAATAAGCTAGATTTTCTCCGATACCGCTGCTAGCTCCTGTAATCCAAATTACCTTGCCGAATAAACTGGTTCTGAAACGTCCATACTTTTCGTACATTAAAATATTGAGATCAGCATCTGCCAGAAATAAACGAACCAATTGAACAATCGCAATTAAGATACTGCATAGTCCAATTTGATAAAGAATAGATGACAGCATGAATATTAAAAAGCTATTTGCTTGAATTGTGCTCAGAAGGCCTTCGATACTATAAGTAAGGTGTAGGCTCGGTAGATATTAGAATTTCGGGGCGTAATTGCTGCTAGCTTATAAAAACTCTCACAATTGCTCTATGTGTACTAGCTTGATCAATATAATTGTGTACAATAGTTCATTGAGAGCTACTGATAGGGTAACTTATTGTACGAATTTGCTGGATGAATAAGTAGAAACGTTGCCTGTCGAAGTTTAAGGAAGTCTTTTCTCTAGAGACTTCAGCCCTGACAACAATAACTATCTGCTACTGCTAGCTTGGATAATAAAATAGACTGAATTCTAAGTGTACTAATTCATATTAAAAATTGTACTTAAAGAGAGTACAGTACATATTGGCGAACTTCATTCAAATGTTTATTTATATTAAAGATAAATACAACGTGAATGACTAATATTGATAATGATGAATAAATTACGATCACTATCAAAAATCTTGATCTAAGACATAAGAGTAGTAAATCTTATATATGTATATGTATATAATGACAACATGTTTTAAATTAAAATTAATTAATTCATGGATAAAACATGTAAAGAGTGAGTGCTAGTACTGTAATTATAAGAGAGTATGCAATACTGCATTGTACGAGTATATTAGTTATGATCTTAGTCATACATGTTAATCAGTACTGTAACACATACAGTGGAGTCTAGTACATATTTCACGCTCTAATTGGATTATACTCATTAAAATCAATTTGTAAACTATATATACTTTTAACACGATGTAAATATAGACTGTATATTATTATTAAAAATACGTCATAATAGGAATACATTTATTATAAGAGTAGGTGCTCATACTTTAACAGTTAATCCTTTAATAAAAGAACTGTATCCCCGTTTTGATAATATCAATGTTGGCATCATACGTATGATATACAATCTAATTTTCGGTAAGTTCTCTTAAGTTAAGAGCTCTAATTAAAAGTTGTAAGCATATCTGGATACCTGTTCGTATATTTTGCAGTCGTTTTTAAACTGAATTTTGATCAACATTTGCTGAGATTCTTGTGAATTTTTTGCATCAATTTTTATTAACAATAAATAAAACGTTAGCTGGAGTCATCAGACGCTTAGTTAGCGAATAGATGATAACAAGCGTTGTCTTCACAAAAGAAATAAATCACTCATTGCTTACAGTAAATATATTAATAAATCTGTCAACTTAGTTCGATAATTTCTAATATTTTTACTTGCTCTATCTTGCTTGATAAGGCAAATATTATCGAACCTATTTAAAGAAGAGCCTTTGAATTGGTATTCTTTATATAAGTAGTTAAGAAACAGGTTTGATTTCTATAAATTTGTAAACATTACATTTATATATAGATATATATGTATATCCAGAAAGTAGCGATACGCTATTGTTAAAAGTTCGGCTGATAGCATCAAAATTGTATAAACTATAAAGAGTAATAAATTAATCGTATTGATACAAAACATGAAAGATTTAACTATGAGTAAATTAGTGTTGAACACATTACCATGCGTTTAACAGAAGAGCTTGACGTTAGCACTTATAAATAAAATAAAAGATTTTCGATGCGCGAGGTAAACTTGATACAGATGTAGTAATCAATATGTTTCAGCTTCTTATGCAATTAATTACAGGTTTACAGTCATTTATAGCTGAAATGAAAACTTAAGTCTATGAAGGTTGCAAACACGCAAGCTTAATAGGCTATCATCAGATAAAATTTGTAGCGTTGATTCCCGTCTAATCATGTTACTTCGATTAGATGTATTTAGCGCAAACTTTATATATGTATGCTATGACATGAGATTTACTTAACCAGCATAAAAATTTCAATAAGTAGCATTATTACATTACACTCGAAGGCTTAAAAAGGCCTAACAACCAAAGTAGCCAAATCCATTTAACGTGGCACGTATGTAATATACGTATATTAATTTTGTATGTGTGTATAATAGTAGTTATACTATAGGAGGGTGGGATTATTTAGGTATACTCATATCCGTCATGATAAAAATCTGTTATATTGATTACAATATGTCAATATCATCGAGCACGTACATTTTTAACGTAGACATTTCTAAACTTTGCGTTTTAATCAAATTTGGTTACGAGCTATTTGTAGAGCAAGCGACAGTTGACCAACAATTTAATTTGTTTTTAAGATAAGGTGGAAATGTTGCCGCTAGCAAGATCTGTTTCTGCTGACTGTCTCTCTGCTTCTAATTGCAAAGCATCGCTCGCATGTACGGCAATAGCAGTTAGCTCGGCTTGTTTTTCCTTTAATTCTTGTAGTCTTTCTATCTCCTCCTACCCAATACAGGATAAGATTAAAACTATGATAATTTTAAGAATTAACAAGATTTCATTTGGTGTCTACTCGTATGATATATAACTACATTAAAATGTGTTCAATGAACCGATACTAGTACATATTAAAATGGTTATTGGATATAGTGTAGTTTATTTATACCATTCGCTTTAGCCTTTCTACTTCGTCCAATACATATTGATATTTGGGAGTGGTTATTCCAAAAAACCAAGCGAAACGCCCGCCAAGATAATCTATAACTGTAGTAAAATACAGTGTCGAGGAATCAGCCAAAATATTAGTTATACTAGTACATCATTTCAAATGGGTTGTGTATACCGCTGAGTGTTCCAGACGCTAAGGATACAAGATACTGCCATAAGGAGATAAGCCATGTAGTCTCTTCATCGTTTCCCTATATCAATAAATTTATAAATGATAATCGATATTACTTGCCTACTCTAGCCTGAGTTTTAAGGTACAACATCCTATCGTATGTATGGATGATATCAATTGCATCTAGAAATGCATATGCAATCTTGTTAAAGCATCGTAGTTGTACCATTGGTAGTCCAGAGTACAGAGCTACAGATGGAAGAAATTATCGTTCAAATCGTCTACACTCTGCAGGTCAGTGTTTGATCGATTATTGGTATCAAGCTCGCTGTGCATTTAAGATGCAACATGGTGCAATCTCCCGTTGTCGATAAACAAATATATACATCCATCATTTCCAAAATTGCTCTATTCATCACTTACAATGACAGTGGTGTCTGTAGCCATTCCCCCATATTGCTCATCCGTTGGAGTTGATAATGGGACACTTTCGAATTTGGAACTTGACGGAGAAGCGTCGTTCTTTCTTTGTGGTTCAATCAACATTTCTTGATCGCCAGTACCACTTTCTACACTTGTATCATTCAAATTTAAATGCAAATTCTGGGAAGTTTCCATCGCTGCTAAATTTCCTGTCCTGTTTTGTATTATAGAAACTTGGGAGGGATCAATGATAGGCAAATGGAGCTTCCGTACTGTATATCTATATCAGCTGATTCCTAGTTTTACGATCAACCGTGGGTGCTAACGAATGACGTACTTTAACGGTATTTGACTGTAATGGAGATGAAGCGTTCAGTATTGAAATGCTCATACAGTCTTTGTTGCAAATTTACTTTAATAGGGATGATTAGGATAGTCAAGTATTAGAATCAATGTCGTTTGTAGAATTATAATGGTTGTACTATTAGCTTTCAAAGATATTTTGAAAGATTCCACCTTTTCAACACCAACTGTGGCGGAGTACACTACTAAATCATAGTAGACGACTAGGAGTCAACTAGTGCTGCTCGCTACCAATCCAATCGCAGACCAAGGGATGTGATGACTCACTAACTCATGACGTGATGACAACATGACGAACATGATGACGATTCACCACAGTGTCAATACAGTTGTCAGTACACCTCAATATGGATGAAGCGGAATGACGCTTGAATGTACTGTACAGTATATTGTGTACAAACAGTTTATTATTGTCTCATTGACGAGCAAGAGTAATGTCGTATTACCGAGGAAAAATAGAAATAAAATTCTATGGATACCGGTGACATCATAGTGACATTCTATTATACGCACGATTCTGTCAGTGAGTACTGTACACTGTACAGTATCGTACCGCTAAGTGTGAACGTGTGAACGTAAAACATTGACCAACTTGGTAAACAACAACGATCTCTTCCAGTCCATTCTCTCTCACACTGTACGCGTACTTAGTCTTCATTGAAAAAATAGTGGATTTAAAATTGGGTTACAAGTTGAATTAATTGCTGTTTCATAGTCGTCATCATTAATAACTAGGCTCAAAGTATATATTCACTTTGAGATAGAAGATCAATTAGATTGAAATTGGTCTACAATTGACAATTTTCACTACAATCCAACGCATACAACGATGGCTGACGTCAGTGAAATTAGTCCTCGCGATCAAGCAATGACTATCCAAGCTAAGAATCAGCAGCCTCCGGTAGTAACGCTGTTATCGAAATATCTCGATGGTGAATATCATCCATTAAAAGAGGATTTAAGGCAATTTATTCGCAACAATAAATTATTTAATATGGAGTAAGTCCAAAACCTTTTTATGTCTACTACCAACTTCATCTGACTAATTCATTCAATCATACGTACGCATAATTTACAGTAATGATATTTCTACGTATAGACGTTCTGTATAGTATAATATGGCATCCTACGCTACTATACTATAGTACTACTACTACCCCGCTAAAGGGGTCTTTGCAATCTCTTAACAAGTCTTCTTCAAGGTATAACCTATACAGTTATACTGTACTTGGTAACGTATGGCCAGTTAAAACCTATCGCTAATAATGAAATTTTAAAGTGAAAGTATGGACCAATTTTTAGTGCTTTTGTATACACATTATTCTACATCTTGTAATATTTACTTTATCGTTATAAAACATCGATCGAATAAGTTAGCAAGTACATACAGTACTTCACTCGTATACTGTACCTTCAATATACCTAAATGCGCGTACACCCATAATATACAATGACTATATCGCGCTTGAAATAGCGTCATCAATAATAATAATCTTTCGTATATTGCAGATACAGCAATTTAAACCTGCAGGAACAACGATATCTTGCCCACGAAAGAGCTAAAGCAATACTCAGGCATCCTAAATGTAAAAATCAACTTGATGAACAGGTACCAACATACTAGTAGAAGAACCATATTACTAAGCATTCCGTTTCCATGTACTTAATTAATTAGTAAAGTCCGGATTTACTCTAAATGAAGAAGCTTCTATACTGTAGTGAACATTTGTTATAATATCACACAGAATAGAAAGTCATGGTACTGTATTACTATATTTCTTGAATACTTATGTCATCAATATGATACGATATTTCCTCGTAGGTTAGAGGCAGTCTGGATTTTATGAAGAAAAATTTAATACTGGGTGAAGTATTTGCCTTTGTCGACCCTTCGACTAATGTCAAGGTATTAAACGGTGATTTTTATTAGTTCTATATTTATTTATCATAGCTTTGATCTTTACAGAATAACAGTATTCACCATAAAAGTATGATAAGAAAACTACGATATACTAGCAATGATAATGCTTGATTGATAAAGTAGTCGAACGGTATTGATTTCGTAAAGTACGCTAAAAAATTCACGTGATATTCGTTAACTTTTTAAGCTTGGTGTCATGGTGTTTCTTTTTGGAGGTGCTATTATCAACCTAGGTAGCGCGGCTCAAGTACAAAAGTGGCTCGGTCCTTTAAAGGTACATTAACATATCTTTGTGGCTAGGTCTTACCAACCGAATTTAAATTCCATTGGGTTACCTTACCTACATAGAATAGATGGAAATTATAATTCAGATTAAGCATATTGCTATACATTGTATATTTACATTATTATGGTATCTCTTTCGTAAATCCTATGATGATTCTAGTCGCTAACGGTACAATTGTACTTTAAGACCATATGTTGTAAAACACTGCAAATTTTAAATTCCTAGACTATCTTATTGATAATGCATTAATTAATAATAATCTCATTTCGCAAATGATGATAAGCAATTCTATATACAAATTAAGGTAACTATGCACACTAAATCTATTTTCGAAATCCTAACTTGCGTAGGACCTACAATATACTGGTATGTTTGCTATGACCGAACGTGGGCATGGCAGTAACGTCCGTTGTATAGAAACTGAAGCTACCTATAATATAGAGAATGAGGTAATTTTGACCTATACCATTATAATCAACTAGCTATGAATGTTGCATAACACATTTGCGTATGTCCATTTACGAAATTTCTTATCTATCTACTTTAACGTTGCTTTTATTAATAATGAACAATTTTAATGCAGGAATTTATCATCAATACACCGACAAGAAGCGCTCAGAAAATGTTTATTGGAAATGGATTACACGGAGAATATGCAATAGTTTTTGCTCAGCTGATACTTCATAATAAATCGAAAGGTTAATAATTTATCTTAAATCGTTATAATCGCAATGCGGCTATATAGTATGATTGCAAGGTAATAACTTCAAAATATCGTAAGGTCGAATAACTAAGTTTCAACTTTCATCAAGATATTGATATTGTCACCATTTCACTTTGTATTGCAAATTTGTTAGAAATGTTTGGTATACTTATTTTGCCACATCTTTGAAGTACGTTTGTATTTTGTCGAAAACTCTTTAGGTCCTCATGCATTCATTGTTCCCATTAGGAATGAGAATGGTCTATACCCGGGAGTAACTGTTGTTGATCTCGGATTGAAAGAAGGTTGTTACCAGAAACTTTTATCGTCAGCTATCCTGTTGCGTATTCGTATATATACAAGTTTTATGTTTACTTTCTTATTTACAATTTACAAATAATGAATTTATTAATGTACTATCAGCAAACCTCAATTGGCATATCTGTATTCTATTAAGTGCATCGATATGCTGCTGATTTTTTTATTTTAATCATGACGTAGCTAAAATGATATACCGAATATAAAGTCGTATAATTACATTCAAATACGATATTGCAAAGTGATAAGAAATATAACATGTTCCTGTAACTTATCAATATATCTAGGAATGAATGGCGTAGACAATTGTCTCCTTTCTTTTGATCACGTTCGGATTCCCCGAGAACATTTACTTAATAAGTAAATCCTATCTAGTTTAGATACTTTTGATGTTTGTCATTTTTGCTTTTAGTTTTTTATTGCGGAAGAATATATATATATATGTATTGATTGTAACTAATGATTAACCCCTTTTCGGCTTTGCTAATCAGATACGCTGATGTCCTTCCAAACGGTAGCTATGTCACTGATATCCTTAAAGATTCTACTCGTTTTAACATCATGTTAGCTGCTTTAATTGGTACTCGCTTAGCTGTTGCCAATCATTCTACTGCATGTATGAGTGTAAGTGTGAGATTGTATCTATTAGCTATTGATATGCCTAAACATAAGCATACAAAACTAAGAACTTTATATTTTATCGTTTGGTTTCGACATGGATTCGAACGCCATTATCTTACTTTCTTCAATTGATTAGACTGTACACCATGCTTACTTGATATTATATTACTTTGCAAGATAAAATTTTTTCATGTTAATTCAATAACTAGTTTGATAGATATTAAAATGTCAGTTATTCGAATTTTAGCTCTGTCAACTTAATGTAAAAATTGAAATAGGTAGCATTTCTAGATTTTATAAAATATCATAGCTAAATAGTATTTATTGTCACTGCACAGGTTGGATTAACAATTGCCATACGCTATGCTCATAGGTACAGTATTTATTTATAGATCGTAGTGATTACCAATTTAACTTCGTAAACCGTTATGATGTGACTAAATTTTATCTTGGTAAGCATAGTCGGCTGCAGTTTGGACCTAGCAATAAACAAGAAATGTCTATTATGTCCTATCAAACACACCAAATACGTTTGATGCCACTTCTTGCCAAGTACTTGTCATTGTACTTTACTGGCAGGTCTGTTCTTCTTTATGCTGATGCCAACTTTAACGTTCATTACGAAAATAGAAAAGATTTAATGTCATTTATTTTAGACAAGTCGCTTCCTTAGTCGATGATCATCAGACTAGTGGAGGTAGTATCGCTACGAATCGCGAAATTCAAGCACTTGCGTCTGGAATAAAAGCATATGCTTCTTGGGCTTGTGTTCAAACTATGCAAATTTGTCGCGAATGTACTGGAGGACAGGTTAAGAGAAGTAGTTAAGCTTAATATTTAATTTTGTACAAAAAGAGTACGCGTGCGGTAGATCAGTTGTAATGCAACAGTCGTATATACTATAATTAATATAGGGATATATGGCTGAGAATAGAATTGCCGGCCTGAAGGGTGACGTGGACGTTTTTGTAACCTATGAAGGCGATAATACTATATTGCTTCAGGTAATCAAACATGCAAGTTTCCGGCGTTTTGAATTTGCAGTGTTCTAAAATCTTAAATGCGCAAATTTTTCACTATTACAACACTTTAATGTAACAGTCGAATAGGTAATCTATAATACAGCAGTAAGAAGAAATTGTATGATCCAAAAATATCGTTATGCCATTTCCTCAATTTTTTTGTGGTAAATACTTTATATCAGCAAGTAGCCAAGGAACTCCTTGTCCAATATAGAAAAGAATATACGAAAGGCAAATTTTCCGGGATGTTATCATTCCTCACCAAAGCAATCGTTGTATCGCTCCAAACAAGGTTTTGAACATATTTTCTGAATTAAATTTTAGTATAGGACTGCTGTACAACTATATCATGGAATTAAAATTAATCTTGATATTTGTTTCATGCGTAAATGCAATTTACTGAAGTTTGTATCAAACTGTAGTTCCTTAATTCCACGGATGCATAGTATTACCAGCTATACATTTCAGACGAATGCTTTGGAGTTTAGGGAAGCAAGATTGTTACAGACATTAGCCTCTCGACTAGCGAATAAGGTTTTGAGCTTTTAATATCATGCTTTACAATTCATTACACTGTATACGATATCAACTAAATAGATTCTATCTTGAATCAATTCAGAGTTAATTAGTGCAATTATGATACTTTCTTAGGTACAGAAAAACGGCATGGACTCGTTCATGGCATGGAATGAATGTTTACATCATTTGAATGCGCTAGCTATGTCTCACGTTGAAAGGGGTATGCGTAGTTTGCATAATAATAATACAAAAATTTATTTCCTTTGATTATTTATCTGCATGCCATGTATTCAAGACATAATATGTCATAATTTTAGACCACGTGATAATGTTTAAGTAACAAAATGATTTAACGACGCATATACGTAGTGAACTTATTGTATATGTCTCAATGCTATTCCCACTGATATAATACGATCTTTTAATTTTAGTTTGTTACGAGCAGTTTGTAATAGCCGTAAAGCAATGTCCCTACCCTGGTCCACGATCCATACTTGCCAAGGTATTAAAGCGAGTTCTTAGATAATTTACGTGCCCCATTTACACTTAATCACGATACGAATTTGTCTGTCTAAGATGTAATTTGGTATATCTCTATCCATGAGTCAATTATGATATAATCTAACAAGCGTTTTATGTGATATTGATATAGTGTTGCAAGCTCTACGGACTAAACTGCATTTACAGTGATCGAGGGTGGTACTTAGAAGAATCTTTTATAAATGCTAAAATGGCAAAATGTATTAGAACTGAGGTAGAGAATACTATAAAAACCACATTTTATTACTGTTTTAATATATTTATTTCAGGATATAATCGTAGCTTGAGTGAACAATAAATGGCTCGTCTGCATAAATTATAAACAGTTATACACAGATACAGACGTTAATTTTATCATATTTCTCTACGCAACAAGGTATTGAAGCTATGTAAAGAAACTGCTGAATTTTCGTTGGAAATTGTAAATTCCTTAAGAATTCCTGATAACTGTATCCATGCACCTATCGCTGGCATCAGTCATGATAATACTTCTTGGCTTTTTGCTCCTGGTGCCGACAGCAATACGGACATAAGAATGAAATCGAAATTGTAGCATCGTGTAAAAGTTACAACGATCATTTCCAAAAAGTTGGATCATTACTTGCATAATTTACTGAGTTTTCTGATTAATTTATAATTCATTACATATTGTAAAATGTAACCTTTTATGCCAATTTCTTGAGTCATCCCAATAAGGTACAGCATGAAAATATATGCAGATTGAAGTGTAAAATTTAATATATTAAAGATCAAAAAAATTTATTATTAAATCAAATTTCACAGTCTTAATTGTAAGAAACTTTTAACCAGTTATCATGCAACATCAAACATTACTTTGATATATATTATCTTCGTTTGAAGGTATAACTAAACTTTGAGCATGTACGTGTATATTTAACTAATAACAAACCGTGATAACATACTCCGTATATTGGCGTACGAAACTTTCTCGTTATTATAATAATTCAGTATGACATGTTGATAAAATACATGTATGAATAGTATAAGAGTACTAACAATCGGGAAATAAGGAAATTCGATTAATTAATGTAGTATGATTATTCTATGATTGTAATATTACTCAGGATTTGCCATCTAACCGTCTATGAAAATGTACTAGTTTAATGTATACGTATTGTGATAATGAATATGTATTAAGATACGTTGTATAATTTTCTTGTATAGCTTTACCGTCTTGACTCAGTCGCTATATCCCTTGTAACGAATACATGATAGTAGATTAATCCCTTGCCGTGACTTCTTGTAATCATTATTATTATAACAAATTAATTGTCACGATTGCGAAGAGATATTATTTAATAACAATCATTATTGTTGATCGTACAGACAACTAACTATTAAGTTTAAACGATTCAATCATGTTAATAAACATTGTAATTTGCATAAGAATGGTAATTTTAATTCCGTGATCGGAAACAATTATAATTATCATTGTAGCCGTCAAGAATCAGTAACATTGAAATAATGTTTTAAGGGGCACATTAGAATTCATGTAGTAGGACTAAAGTAGTGTAATCAAATTTTCTGTCGTCACAATTAATCAAATAACTGACTCATTAGGTTATTGGAGGTAGTATTAATGAAATAATAGACCGCAATTATATAGCCACCGTTCTGAACTGACTAATGACGTATAGCATTTGTTGTCTATAGTCACTTTAAATAAAGTATCACGACACGGTACGGTGTCATACTTTATTCTTTTAAGTATATTCGCTTAATATTAGCAATAAAGACTTTATAACTAAATGAAGTGAAATATTAGCCAAAAAAGCTTAATATTGACAATACGTCGTCCTATGAAACTTAACAATAGATTGGATAGTTATAGTCGTAAAGATAGCTTATTAGATAGGTTCATTCATGTATGAAGAAGCCATACTACATGTAAAGCTTCCTGGCCTTGCATGCTAACCGTTATGCTAGAAATTTTTTACAGAACAACAAAAATATATTAATAGATTAATGAGCCGTTTATTTTAGTCATGCAGAAATTGCTCTATATTATTACTCCGGCAAACCGTGTATTCTACTGTATGGTCACGCAAATCGCTCAATTTATGTTTCTAGCTAAGCTACCGTTTATTTATAGTAGCTTATAATGCAGTAATATGCTTCAAGATGGAAGGTAGCACAAATTTAAGGAGGTTAAATTAATGCTAAATTACCGCAATAGCACTACGGTTTATCGAAGTGAATTTTTCATACCAAAGTTTCTTCTTTTAGTTCCAGATAACTAGAGATAGACGCAAGTTATCAGGTTGAATTTATCCTGAGCTAAAATTATACTCTTATACAAGTAAATGTTACAGTTTTTTAGCCTACTTTATTACATAAAGATAAAACCCTACCATGCAATCATATCATAATAACTTTGAGAAAGATCATGAACTAAAGGATAGACTAACATTTAGTTCAAAATTATTGTAGCTATTGACGGTTTTAACCTGTAAAATGTGACTGCGTACCGTTATTGCTACGATCGATCACATAAGTATATAGAATCTATAGATGTATAGAACTTAACATCTATCTATCGCAAAAGTCACCTCGTAATGTAAAGAAAAGTCGGGAACAATGTTGGAAACTGTATGGTAGAAATAAAAGCATGAATAGAGATAACTCGTTTGCATCTAAACTACTACTCTTGCATATAGAAGCAAGCAGATGTCAAAGTTTATGAATAGCATTGCAACCTATTTGAATATCACGATTTGATGATGTGACATTACATGTTAGCCGTAGATGTCGCCTTAAGCGTATGAACTTTACATTGAATAAAATTGATGATACAGAATTATTTTATTATCCAATCATAGCCCACAAGTTGAGAATATCTATTGACTTGGAATTGATTAAAGTGAATCAATCTAGTTAAATATATTACAAATATGTAATTGAAATAAGACAATGATATTGATATGGCATAATAACCTGAGGTGTGGCTACCAACTGATAAGGATAAAATTCAATAGATAGCCTGTTTTCTGATGCTAATTAATACATAACAACAGGTGCTAAGCAACAGACCGCATTTAAATAATATCCCTTTTCTTCGATTTATTGCGCACTTTTGTCAATAAATTATCATCATCTGAGATTGTTAATGCTATCTTCGACATCGTACGAAGGGACTAGGAACAATAATACTTTAAAATCAAGCATAATTGTTACTGAATTTTATCGCTAATAACCATCTATAGGTAAGTAAGAAATTCCTTTTATAACATTAATTTCTTATCAACTATAATAGTTAATCTAACTTTTAGTGGTTTGTTCTCGTTTTTACCCCTTGCTAAGCAGATTAATTGATTTTTCGCCTTCATAACTACAGTTAAGTAATAAACGCTGCATGGCATGGTAATGCTATAGTGTAGTATTATAGGGAGCGTTTTATATAACCTCTATATTGGCGTTTTTAATCACGGCTGCTTTTTTCAACTAAACTCTCGCAGTATCTTGATTCGATGAATAGGCTTAGTAAAATCAAGTTAGACTTAATAAAGTAATACGAATTCTCTTTTTATACATTATAAATATCTGCACATTGAATTTATAACCACTGCACACTGTATGATAATTTTTTAATCGACATTATAAACACTTCGTTATATGTAAGCACCGAAGTTGGTGTTTTATTACTGAAAGGTTAATTAGGATAGTTTACGGTAAGCATTCTTTACGTGCAATCATTTTTCTTTTATTTCATTCATTATTTTTCTTATTTCTTGAGTTGATTTTCTTACTTTATAATGTATTTTGCTTTGATAAGCTACCTTGAAGCTATCCATCCACGTCCGAAATGAGTAAGCACGTTTAATCAAACTTTTTCTTTTGGTAGGTTTTTTACTGCCGCAATCACGTTTATTGTATGCGTGCAGAGTGGTTGATCTTTAAACAAGCCTTTCGAACAAGCGTAACCATAAAATTAATCGACCTTATGCTGGAATTGTTTTAAGCGATCTTTTACTACTTGATATTGCGATCTCATCGCAGATAAACGATAGAAAAGCAGTTAAATTCGAAGACATTTAACAGCGCATTGCCCTATTTTAAAAAGTAAACAGCAGCGGTACTCCAGGTGATAACATTGGCCGCCCGCTGAAGTTAAGTGATACATCCTTAAGCACCAGCAAGACCAACCTTAATCGAAATTTGGGTTGTTACTACCCTTGATCATTGCTACGGTTTTCACTTTCTTATCCTATTACTATTGCTTGACAAGGAATTGTTATAACCTAAAAGCAGTTTTCTCGGACTAAAGGAAGAATTATTTTCTTATTTTTTCGGCAGCAATCGAGTTTTTTTGCTTTCTTATTTCCTGCCAGTTCCATGAGATTTTTTAGTTTAACTGACCACTTATAATCAAGACCTTGTTCTATAAAATTTCATTTAATAAGGATTAAATTAAAAAGAGATTATTAATCTACCACCAACTATCAAGTATAAACTTGAAACAGAGAATAAAGAAACAAGGAAGTTAGAACTCAGACAGTAAATAAGTTCAAAATGGCAGATCCCATGGACGTACTGAAACAATTAGATTCTGAATATAGCGAATCAAAGAATAAACTTATAATGCAATATTTAGCTGATCAAGAAGTTGAAGCAGAACGAACATTAGATCAACGAAAATCGCAAGATGGCAATGATAAAACCAAATTAAAGAATAGAATGCAAGTAAATAATGGACTCGATGCTTCCCATAAGACTATAGAGTTACACGAGGAAAATATCATTAATAGTAATAAAGAAAGTCCTCATCTTCCGGAATTGTCTCCGAATAAAATTAATGGCAAGCGTAAATCAATAACATCAAATAACACACCTGTAAATGGCCATAACGGAATTAACAACAGTAAAGATGAGAAGAATATCTTGCGTCAATCTAGTAGTTATCATGATCTACAGCAGTCAGTATTTTCCTATGATAATGAGCAACTTGCTTACCAGTATCATCCAACATCGTTGTCCTATGATCGGCGCTTAAGCACCGATGGTGTTCAGCTATCACTTCATGAAAGTTTAAACCGGAAAAGAAGCAGTTTAAATGGCCTCACTAGCAGTATTATTCATAACGGAAATCACAATCCAGCGTTGGATTACTTTCAACCAACAGGTTATAGACAGCGTGAAATTACTTCACCTACTGGCAGTAACCATCAAAATTCTTCAATGCAAAATCAAGGCAGCTTAGTCCGACGACCATGTAGTGTGTATCATTTACCACCGATTAATCACGATGATAATGCAAGTAATAATCATCAAAAAACAGTTAATTTACTGTAGGTCATAATGTTTATTGAATTAAGGGTGAAGAGTAATAAAATCAAGATACTTTTCCAAAGAAATATATATTGGCAAATTATTATTAATATTTGATTTCATCATGGCTTTATGCATTACTATAAAGTACAAATCATTCTGTTGAATATCGCATGTCCATATAAGTGATGTATGGCAGTCACGAAAGGCCATCAATAAATTCTATTAAACCAAACAATTTCGGTAATGAAAGGGATGAATGTTTAAGAAAAGATGATATTCAGTAAGAAAAGGTTGATATGGACGAAAGAGAAAATATTAATTCTATCCATTATATGATCCATTTTTTAGCTCACCTTTTGTACCAGCCTTTTCGGTCCAATAGCTACTAGAAGATTTCTACTTAATATGATACAGCTTAAATATCTGGTTCTAATCTAATACAGTATTTACTATGGGTAATATCATCTTGTAGATGATATTACAGTATCCTAGTAAATTCTAATATATCTATATTAATCATATTGCATAAATTTTATACTCATCTATGGAATACTACATAATAGTAATGGCAAAATCAGCTGCATAAGGTAAAATCGCTCATTTAAGTATACCAATTGCATTAATGCTCATTCCCGAATTGAACACATACGGGTGAACTTTCATCGATCATTCCTATGGATGCTTGTGCAATATCTAATAATGATTCGATATTGACAATGATTGTATCTATTTTCTGATTGGTTTTTTTACTTTAGCGCATATGATGAGGCTACCAGTATAACTAGTATACATACGTAATTAGTAAAATTCCAACGTAAATCTATAACACGATAATTATAAATAATTCATTCCTAGCAATGAGCCTATTTAGGGAGATTTATTTGTAAAAGTTTGCCAAGTTTAAAACTTTATAAAGCCTGAAATGGTCTCTCATGTATCGATGAATGAGATAAATATATCTTCATGCGTCTATCTATCTATCTATCTATATATATATATATATATATATATATATATACATATATATATTCATTAATACTTTCCTAAAAGGGTTTTGTGCGCACTATGCCATTGGTATGAGTTCTTTTTCATCCTTTTTCTACTACATACCGCATTTGTAAAGTTGGTATTTGATAAATACTGTCTTTTCTAATTATTTCGAAAATGTTGTAGCTATTTTAGCCTGATGGTCTTGGTGATTGTACAAAAGTAGCCTTTAAGTTGAAGCATTAACAGATAGTGTTAATCGTCGATTTTAAGTATTTGATTTTACTGGAAGTAAACGACAATTTATAAAGCTTTTAATGTAATATGAAAATCATGCTAATAATACAGTATAAAGGGAAATTTATCGTCTTAGAAATTCATTTAGTATGATCATAGTTGGGGATACGATCTTTATTTTTGAAATTCTTTCTCAAATTAATAATAATAAAAGTAAAGAAAATTTTTCTCTAGCTTTTTAGGCCATTTTGTACAGAATCAAATAGCAGTATTGTAAATCTCCTGCCTTAGTATCTTCCGGTGTTCATGCAGTAAATATCCGATGGTAGACTATGCAGTCAAGCTCGTACATTATGTCCGGGTAGTTCTCATAAATAATTCACTATATAAGATTTCAATTCCTTTCGTCTATTTATTAATTACACAATGTGGTCAATTCGTTACGATTAATATTTCGTGCGATAACTTAGACTTATCATTAAAATTATAATTACGTTGCGTTGTTAAATTATACATTAATAATTATAAGAAATCTTTATCGTACCCGAATAACATACGTGCATGAGCCTATATCATATTTGAAAGGGTATACTGTATTGATCTTTCATTCTGCAATAGCTCTAATTATTAACTCAACTATTAAAATCACGATGGTCGTAGTAACACGGTAGTAACCTAGAAATATTGTAGCTATCTAGGCAAAATATGAAATCATATTTCTAAGCAACAGATAGTAGTACAGTAGCAAGGTAGAGATGAATAAAAGTGTGAAAAGTTTAATCTTTTTAACTTTTCATTTAATTGACACTTTGACAGACAACCTGTTTAACATGGACATCGAGCCTGGAGTTCAATTTTGATGATGGGAAAAATAATTTATAATTATTGCGATCGCTTACTTTTCTATGCGAGTAATGTATATTTCGAATTTATTCGGAGGGTAGTTCTTCAACGCATACTGCACGTATATACAAACAGTTTTCCATTCCATATGTGTTTGTCCGCATAATCATGTGAGCATATGAATTATAAACTGACTTCAAGTTATCCTATTTCAGTAACTTTATACGACCAAATTTTGCGATTTGCAAGTCTAGTATGCAAGGCAAGGTATTACTCATTTTTTAGTCCTAGCATTAGGATTTCTATCCTATAGTACAATCTGCAAAGTAGAGGTAACATGATGGAGTAAAATTAATATAGACTAGTTGTTGGTATCCGTCTAGATTTGTACGTCTACTGTGCAAGATAAGGTATTATGCTCCTCTTTCTTTTAGTAGTCCTCTAGTGCTAGTATTAGAATTTCTATCGTTTAGTACTTTGCAAAGTAGAGGTAAGATGATGGAGTAAAGTTAATATGGACTAATTATTAATATGAGTATACTTCTACCCGTAGCAATATATATAATTGCTGTGGTTGCCTGACGTAATCTATAACTTTGTCCATAGATAGTGTTTCCTATTTACTCAAGATGATAATCATTGTATATATAAAAATAATGAATGTTGTAGCAATAATTTGGATAGCCTGGTTGCAGCTAGATAGTCCTTGGTAGTTCTAAGACGAACCTGGTTGATGCAATAAAGTAAAGTTGACAAGAAACTATAGTTCTACTACTGTTAATAACTATCAATTACTTATTTTGAAGATAATCATAACGATACACGAGTATAGGGAAGTAGAAACTGACTTGCCTTTTGATCACTATCTCTCATACTCTAAAACTCTATCAAAAGTCCCATTTTAAACTAAAATAGGATGGACATCAGGGACTTTTCATGATTATAGACTATATTAGAAGAGGAAATTCTCTCTTGAGAAGTCCCTAATGGACATTGAGCCCGTTAGTATGAAGTACGATGGGCCCAATCTACGATCCGGTCATACTGACTCATGTAATGAGTACAGCGCAGTACAAAATTGTGTTAACGTGACTACTGTCTGCGCTTCATAGTAGCGACTTAAGCGACCAGGTTGACTCCTAATACAGGGGTGCTAAGCCCATAGTGTTCCATAGAAGTGAGAGTGATGACAAGCTATGACCAATCAAGGGATTTTACTGTACAATACATGAGTAAAGAAAAGTAGAAACAGACTTACCTACGACCTCAATCCTCGATACTCTATCACTCCATCAAAATGCCATTCGAAAGCTAAGCCATAACCCTAATGTAGAACAACTCCTGCCAGATCGAAATTGCGCCAGATCATTTTCCATCTTAGCCTTGGACTACTATAGTATGCTGCAATGGCTGCAAAAGGGACTAATCGAGATCATAAGCGTAGAAATAATGATGTCCACAATCATAAAGATGGCAAGGAAAGAAGGTTTTATCGCTTAAGTCTTAGCACTATGAAGCAGTGGGCAGATCAGCTAGGCTTTGGAGAAGTGAATGATGAAGTTGCAGCATTGCTGTCGGAAGATGCTTCCTATCGTATACGCCATCTCATTCAGGTTGAACTTTCCCCCTCTTCATATTGACCATCCTGATTGGGCTTATTTCTTTACTTAGGATACCTATCAAGTATCAAATCCATGCTGTTTATAGTGATAAATACTGATAATGCAGTCGCTCTTAGCATGTATAGTATCATAATTAATTATCGATAAGAAAGGAGGGAATACTGTCCATGTGATTCAATTCAATTAATAGAGTGATAGTCTATTTCTAGGATATAATGGAATTCCAAGCCGAATGGAATCCATTGAATTAACTATATAGAAGCTTATGATATAGTCATATCATTTCAACAAGTCATCAGCATCGTCATCAACAGGAAGATGTGCTGGATGTTAGAAGACCATTTTCGTATTAGTGATCACGCTGGGCATTCTATAACTTACAAATGCGATTCATGATATCATGGCATCGTAAGAGTATTGCATATAGGGATACAGTAGTCGTAGTACGGTCGAGAAGTTATGAATAGAAACTGACTGGACTGCTTTGAACGATGTAGAATATATCCCTTGCCATATAACAGCAACATTCACCATCAGAAAGGTGTACTTGATGAAACGCATCATAATCATCAAGCATGGCATTCATCTTCAAAAATATTACCGTTATGATTGCTATTTCATAATAAAGGACTCATTATGGAGATGCTATACTGTAATATGTAGTTTACCTACTAAATGAATTATAGATAATCTCCAAATCTAATACCGACAACAAACTGAGCTATTGCAATCTCACAACGCCAAATATCACTCATCTTTTGTCTGTTGATATTATTCTAAATGAACTAAAATTTTTACTGCTTGCTATACTTGTAGAAGACAACATCAAATCTAACTATTGCAGTTGCTACCGAATTTTACAGTACAAGGTTTAAAAGTGATGATATTACGGATGATACAGTAATTGTATAGTTAGCGTTCACTATAATATCGATAATAGCTAATTTATTTCCAGGTGAAGTAATAACGCTTTCGTTTGATCTACAGTATAAGCGATAAAACCCATAGAATACGTTGTACGGTACAAAATATCGATGACCACCTCTTCCAATTTACTGTAGTCTTGACTGAATATATATATACAAAGTCAATTTACTTAATACTACTGAACAATCATCTACCTACTATATATACAGTTCTGGCTTAACAAAGTGGATATACTGCACAATTATAGTACCGTTACTGATTTACTTTGCGGGTAGATGTGTAGGATATACAAAATAAATCCGTCGTGTCAAATTACAAACATTAATATTTAGCCTTTCGTCTCTTCCCTAAAATTAGGTGGCTTCGGAAGTTATGATTCATTCTAAAAGAACGCGTATGATGACAGATGATGTCAATAAAGCTGCGAAATTATGTCGTTTAGAAGTAAATCCATACTTTGCCATTACATTATATGTGACGTTGTTACTTTTTTAACCTAATTTTTGGGCTTGAGCATATCGAGTCTGGATCAATATCAAGTCAATTAATAATTATCTATTTATGGTCTAAAATAGAGTATTTATGGAATCAATGGAACAGAAGCCGATCAGTTTAAATGTGTCACATTTAAAGATAGTAAAATATATTATTTGGACGATAAAGAAGTGAATTTACACAATTTAATCATGAATGACGAAATACCGAATGATCCTGGCCGAACGTCTGTACGAGGTAGATATTTGATTTTAAAAATTAAGAGATAAAAGATTGACGTAGTTTAACTAGTAACCTATTGAAAAAGTTGTTGCGTACCAAATTATATCAATACTGTTATAAGGCTATTCGTTTCTCTTTCAGCTCACTGGCTACCCATATCTGGTTCATTAAAACAAAATAGCATTAATTGGCAACAGTTGAACACAGTACGTTAAGTGTAACTTTTTAACTGATAAAATCTTGAAACGGAATTTTTAATACCTTAATAAAGAGTAACAATTTTAACCTTGCCATTTATTGTTGCTTTGTATACAAATTATTAGGCTAATAATACTTACCTTAAAGCAGTATTGCAAGGCTTAAAAAGTCAAGAACCGCAACTTGTTTTGGTATTCAAGCTCATATTTTGCTCTACGATCAGTAAACGATGCAGTATTTACATCAAGTGAAAACTTTAATACTTCTATCCATTAATTTCAGACCATCATGAATAATCTAAGAACCAATTCACACGTTACTGTTATTTTACCTTATGTACTGTACTACCTAATTTCATCGGTAAGTTAAATTTTTGATAGAAACTTCTTTAGATTTACAGTGTAGAATAACACATAATCTCTCGTAGGCACAATCACTAATATTTGTTATTTTATAGATAAAATCGCATACACATGTTGCTCGCTGTTTACAAAGTATACAATCAATTATTGAAAACAAATCTTTAACTCTACTCCCTTATGTAAGAAAGTTCTGGCTTATTAATAACTTAAATGTAGTAATTTAAGTAACAATTAATAGGTCGAAAATTTACAGGATTTACAACAGATTGTTCTATTTATATTATTTTGTGTTGATTAACTTTATTAATATGCTGGCTCTTTAAATAACAGCTTGTTCAATTAGTCTCCGTTTTAATGACATGTACTTTGGACGATCACCGCATGGCGAATTCATGGCATTTAAGAAATAAATCTGCAATGTTGCTAGCATTACTTGCTAGGTTTGTCAGATAAATAATCAAGTAGCTAAGACGTTGAGTTATGCAAACTACTTAAGCTAATTTTATTTCAGTAATACTGCAATACTACATTGACTAAAATATCTCTATTGTATAGGGAATATAAAAAATCATCACCGAACGTATGCAATAATATAACTAACAAATTGCGAGAGGTTCTAGCAAGCAACGACAAACCACGGTTTTCTCACTATGGAGCCATTGTAACATTGACTTATTTCGGGGGACAGGTTTAGTATTTTATGCAATTTTATTAGTATGTATTGTACTATTCTAGATGCGGTTTAACAAAAAATATTAATTAAGAGCATGGATACCTTTAATCCTTTAGATTAAGATACTGTTTACCTGAAAGAGTGAACTGATTACATACAATATCGATTTTATTAGGAATTGTGTATGACGCTACGTGCATATTTTTCGAGAAATTGGTATGTCTTGAATGAAATGCTGGAAAATTCTGCTGTTGAACTATCTATAAAATATGATATTCTACAGGTTAAGAGCGCCTTACAGGTAATATCAATCTAACTATATTCATCTGTTTGATTATAAAGAAATTATTACTAATAAAGTTAACATTTTCAAAATAGAACGCTGTTTGCGTCGTCATTAATGACATGGAAAAATATCTTCAAAATGAAGGAAATTTCAGTGTTGGTAATATTTATCACGAACTGTACAGCTATTGTGGAGATAGTTTAGCACCAGTAGCATCACACTCTTTAACCAATATGGAAAGCATTTCTTCTAAAAGTCATACAAATAGAATTTTCTGTCAATCTTGGCGTGAAAAAGTAAAAAGTTTTCAACCCAAAATTTTAGGGTTATGATGTACATGTACAGTAATTATATTGATTATACGTTTCTATTAAATTAAAGTAGGAAGGGTTCTCTTTTTCGTTGGTATATTAAGTTGTATATATTATGTATTAAATTTCTTCTGTTGCTAGACTAAACTTCCTAATATCTGTGCTTGTTGTCACTAGTTTCAATCAATTTTACGACCTCAACATACTGAAAGGAATGCGTTAAAACAATTATAATTTTATAATTATATAATTTAATATATAATAGTTAATGTAATTTTAAAGTTTATTAATTAATATATATGTTTTATGAAATAATATGTACAGTATATATATACAAGTATATACATATACGCGTATAACTGTTTCTACGTTTTACTCACTTCTTTCTATATACTACACCATGTAGCGTACTAAAGTACTTTGCGAATAGGTGATTTTCGTTAATGAAAGTTACAAATTTCAAATTCACTTCTATGTAATATCTGTACACAGTAGTATCAGATTAAGAAAGAACGGAAGTTTCCAGCTTTACTATTCTTTTCATTCGACACTGAAAATTGTGCTATAATTGAAATTGTTTTTCAGCTTTTCTGGTTGCTTTGTTACAATTAATAAAATTAAGGGGAAAGAACAGAAAACTGATCTTTCAAAACATTTTTGATGGATCAAACGAAGAGATGTAAGATCGGAAATACGCCCATAGTAAGGCTTAGAATACTATTTGTAATTTAAATCTAAACTCCCAATGAAAGTATTGCAAAAATTTTAAAAGTTACGACAAAATGTTACTTAAATCGATCCTACGATTTGATACATCGACTTTTCAAAGTAGATCTAAATTCAGTATTCTATCCAAGATACTACATATGAAAGTAAAGAGGTAATCTGGTCTTGACCTGTGGATATCTTAAGAGCTTTTACGTACAGTATATTATATTACTTTGTGCTCCAGTTGAAGGTATTGAAAACATTATTTCTTGAAGAATGGACTGATCTTAATCTATGATTAATTACAAATACGGTAGTCACTAGTCACCATTAAGGTATCGGATCAGATCCGACAGCTGTGGAGTTTAACGGAATTCCAACATTTATCAACATGACATGCATGATAATACACGTATGCTGCAGTTTTATTCATTCAATACTGCACAAAAACGCTTACAAAATAATTGTTATAATATTTCGTTACATTCTTCTAATCTACCGTAATCGCATGAATTAAGATATTTCACTTGATTTTAGCCCATATCGACTCATGTACATACAATAGAAAATTGATAATTTTCAAAAGTATTACATTATGGTCATAAATTTCGTTCATATGTTAAATGTAGAATAGCACCATGACAGGTGTACAACATTACTTTCCACCATGTTTACGTTTGTTGCGATTGCCTATACAGAAATTATCGATTTGAAAATTTTAATGTCTAAATTTCGAAACATTTTTAATATTCGATCTGATATACTATTGATCATTACAGCACGTCGTACCTGAACCCTTTCCAGATCTTCCTTGATTACCTTTATTCCCAGACCAGTTTTCATCATTCTGCGATTGTTGAACACGACGTCTATCTCGACTTTGTTCTCGCCAATCTGAAACGATCACTTATTAGTAAGATATCGCACTAGCAGATACTATCCATTTATATGATTAATCTCCTACAGAATACCTCTACCTTTATTTATCTGGTATCCATGCCTTTCATGTAAAATTTTCTCATTCGTATCGGCTAAGGCATATATCTATATAAGAATAAATGATTGCCAATACATGCTACTTAGTACTTCTACCAACGTGGTTAAATATGCTATCACATAAAATATTATATTCAGCTTACCTTATCGGCAATTTGAATAGCTAAGTTCTGTAATTTTGTTGGTTCACATTTATGCATCATTAAAGTTTCTGTCGGTTCATCCCATGATGCCTGGAAACCCAAATGATAATAATATAACACAACAGACACATTAAATATATTAAAAGTAATATAAACTGACCTGCAATTCGTCATTCATAATCATTTTACTGATAGTTCTGTAAACATCGGAAGATTCCATTCCGAACATTTCTGACAAGCTACTTAGGCTATTATCAAAAATAAAGAAAATTAGGTATTACTTCCGTTTATATCGACGCAACATTTGTAACATGATTTACCTTAGTGAACTATAAACTCCACCGTACGTAAATAAGTAAGTTCGAAGGCTCTCTTCACGGATCTTCCTAAAAAATTGAAATATTGAGACTGTTAGTGAAATCGTACATTCCATTTGAAATAAGAGGATAAAACATACTTTAGTAGCATCGCCTTAACAGTTTCAGGCTCCGTGAAAAGGTCCCAAACCTATAAATGATGTATAGATGGTAAAATAACTTGAGCAAAATAGTACTTTAAAATTCCTTAATAGCAATATATTTATGTTTCGCTAGTATGAACCTTAATTCTTAAGATATAATCACTACATGCTTTCCAATCACCAGTTCTCATAGCATGGGCGGCTGCTATTACTTGTTCTCTCATATTTTCTGGTGGTCCTATTATTATAAACACGATTTCATGTTAGCAAATAAATTATTGTGTTACAAAGCAGAAAAAGTAACGCAACTAATTCCCAAGTATAATTACCAACCGACAAGTGTCTGACGTTCGCTATTCCTTAGCTGAAAGTGAAAATTTTTGCTTATAAGCCTGCGGCGGTTATACTCATGAGCTGTAAATACAAGAGCACATTCGTGTTTCCACGTTATTATTTAGTATAATTACATAGTTATATCTAAATAGGCAGTATTACTAACCAGCCATATAAGGAATTTCCAGGAGCATAGCTGACGTAAGATAACAACATTCTATTAACTCTGTATTTATGTGCATATGAAATGGTATCTGGAAATAGAAGAAACTACCATGAGAACCTGCAATAGAGTGTCTAAATCCATTGATTATAAGTGTAATTAAGGTACCTGTCGTTGGCGCTCGAGCTTTTCTTGGTCTTTCGTTTTATCCGATTGACGTTGAGAAAAACCCTTTTCATGTGATTATAATTTTACAGTTAAAAAGGAACACCAGTACTTGGGTATTTACATATATATAATAAGCTAACCTGTGCCAATAACTCTCGAACACGATTTGTGACTTGTAACTCAACTAAACAGTTGTGAGCATTTTTAATAATTCCATGACGAAAAGCACACAAACCCAACTGTACCATAGTGCGATTATATAATACTTGCGTAGGTATATCTGAAAATTGAATTGATTCTTGCAAGTGTGACATTAGCATAAGATCTCTAGCATCAGTCCAACGATCATGTATGGCATGATGATACGTTTGACAAAGCATGGCTCGAGTACGAATTCTTTCTGTTTGATCTCTTTTGTAAATGTAGTTACATAGTCGTGCCATTTCTTCTTTAGAATTATTCGTGCCTTCCTCTTCTTCTTTGGGTTCACTTTTTTCTTCATCATCGTCATTATTTTCGCTCTTGGACGTTGTCTTGGCCAGTAAAGTATCATACTGCAAAGAAATTTATTTTAAACCGGTGACATATTAAATATTAATGAAATATGGTATCTATAGTAGTTTAGAATAATAGGCCATACTAACGTACCTTATAATACATATGCTCAATTCTTCGTAAATAGACTTTGCAAGTATCAGACGCAGGAAAGTTATTTTTCTCTACTAATTTCTGAGTTCTCTTAATAATTGCTGTAACGATACTTTCATCCTTCAATCTGCCAGAATTTTGTAATCAATCATTTATGGACAGTTAAGTAGGAATTTTTTTATCTTTACTACCCTTTACTGTCTATAAAGTAAGTTTAAATTGACGAAAAGCAAATATACCTCTGAACATATTCCAGAGAGTGTGCATCACATGATTGTAAAATCTTAGTAAATTCATCGTCCATTCTTTCCACCAAGGTAACTACACATCCTCGTACTTGGTATGGAAGATTCGGATCCTACATCAAATCATAAAGATTTAGATTTATTGCCCTTGAATAGGACAAGGCAACAATATAGAATCAGTCAGTTACGTACAATAATATTTTCAGATTCCTCTGGTATATTCATGCCAGTAGTAATCTCAGGATGATCTAACAGCATATCCACCAAAGTGACTATGAATTCGGTACACCTAATTATAAAAAAATATCAAGTAAGATAATCTATCTAAAACTTTTATCGAATATCGCATGCGGAGAACTAACATCTTCCAGTACTCTTGCTTCATGCTATTTACGAGGACAGCAACAGCACTATCGTAAATTGCTGATATCAATCCAACAAGTATCTTTACAGAGAGGGCAGTAGCTGCAAGAAAACGTAATCATAAATAAAGCAAATTCATCATCGTAAGATAGATGCTGGAACGTATAAGAAAGATGCTTACATAAATTTTCGCGCGATGTGATCTGTAATAATTCCTTGAAGGTGTTGATAACTTCACGACGATCCGTAGACTATAAAGTAGATTGGTAAGATAATAAATTGTTTTTATTCCAATCAACAATAGGGTTTCCGATCGCAAGAAATTTGATCAAATTTTTCTTTACCTTTTTCCCTCGGACAGCTACAATCTCCTGAACTTTAACCAGTACCGATTCATTTGTAATTTCTGCATCTTTTCCAAATAAGGCCTTGTCGGGAGATTTATCTTTTGATACTTTTGCTTCTTCCGCCGATAATTCGTTATCATCTTTCGGAGCTACTTGCTTCGATCCTTTTCCTTTCCTTCTTTTGCTATCTCTTGCTACGGTTCCGGCGGTGCTAACATTCAGAATAGTCGTTATAAGGTGAGTAATCATAAGAAATGGATAGGCAGTATCATTAGAGTATCGTCAACATCGCTACTATTACATAGAATTGCGCTTGTGAAATAGAAAGTGATCGCACTGACTATATTAACAAGCATTTATATATCGTATCGTATTAGCAAATTATATTTTGTCAATCAGAGTATAATTTACATTGACGTAGATTAACGACGAGGATAGCAGTAATTGATTCGAACAAGATTGAATTACTAAATGACTTATAGAGCGAAGGGTAATAACTAGAAGATGTCATCAATTAATCTCAATATTTTAACCGTTAATAATTAAATAAACTTACGACTTTAAGAAAATGCTAGGGCCTGTCGCCTTTGAACCACCACCACCTTCTTTATCAGACCCATCATCTTCATCTTCAGAAGCACTCCAGTCATCGCCATCACTCTCGCTTTCACTGCTGCCAGATTTCAAAAATTGGCTGCGACCAGTCGTATTTTCTGGCTTTTTTGTAAAGTCCATAACATCTCCATCATCCATATCTTCATCACTTTCATCTTCCTCTTCACCTGAAGTAATTATGTCCGTGAAGGTAAAAGAATGCCATTTAGTGTCTCTTTACATCAGTGAAGATGAAATAGTAATGCAAGCACTTAGTTTTTATTGTATATAGGGCTATATACCTGATACATTTGAATCTTCATCCACGTCGGGATTCTAAAACATTATTAAAGTAATAAGTATCTTTTAACTTTTAACGACATGTAAGTATAATATTGAGTTACTACAACGCTATAGGGGTTACCTCTCGATACGCAGCCATATCATTTTCAAAGTCGCGAACATACTTCTTCATTTTTTGACGCAATGCACCTAAAGCCTATGAATTACAATAAGTATTACTTGCGTTAGTAATATTATTTTATGCCATATCGTAGCAAAATCTTCTGTATGAGATGTTATCTACTGCTGGTATCGAAGAGATTTTCTTTACCTTTGCATTGATTTTACTTAGCTTTTTCTTAGTATCTTTATCATCCCATATCTATTTGAATATTAATAGCAACAGTAGCGATTTTAACAAGCACCATGGAATTCCCAGTTATCATTACAAAGTCAATGACGTTATTATCTTTTGCACTTTTTCATATAGCAATCTGTGATGTAGTTACCTCTTTAATATAGTCTTCCAATTCTACTAAGTACTTAACATAGAATTTAGGGATACCCGTTTTATCAATGATGTTCTTTGCCTTCTGATAGATTTTCCCAAGGAGTTCAAAATCTGTATGATTGAAAAGTTTAAAGTTTTATATTATTAGACAAAAAGTGATAAAGATAGCACGATGCGAACATGATAGTTAACCATAGAATAATCAACGAGAATTTATTTTAATGGTACAGTACAGTTAAATCTTTTTTATCTTGCCTGATAGCACTTTGGCAATGTCGTTAATTTTCTTATGGTTTTTAAGAGCTCTGATGGCATCTTTTAATTCATCAAATCTGTCGATATAAATTTTAGACTCGATATAACATTTTGACCGTATAAACAAAATAAAAAGTGCGCATTTCCCGATTGCTGTACAGGACTGAAAAATGCAACACCAGACATTGCATATCCTCTATCAGTCGTTAATAGGATCGATATCACGGAAGCACATAATACTACCACATTTCAGTAAGGTACTTTTTGTTATAGTATTCATTCATAAAAGCATACAGTATTATGAAAAAGATGTTTCTGATATATTTATAATTAATTACACTATCAACCTAGCTGTATCTGCTAATTACTGTTTTAATTTTAAAAGTCGATTCTACTACCATTCAATTCTATCTGTAATGTATTATCGCAAATATGCATAGCAATATGCCTAAATGTTGACCCATGATTATATGCAAAAGTAAAACACGAGCAGATTCTACGGTGTATCTTAGGTAAGATTATCTTACTAAAAGCGTGTAGCAAACAATCACAGTCATATCCCAACCGTTTATCCTTATGGCTTTTAACCACTCTTTTGACATCATCTTCATCATCGCTCTGGGCAAATAAGCTATAATAGGTCAAAAATTGAATCCAATATTAGCTACCATGTTTCTAGTAGTGTGTATTACCAGTTTTGAAAGAAATTAAAATAAGATTATCCATACAGTACAATCCATTGCTGATGTTTTAATTACTATTGTCGACATTGTACAATTGCTATCAAGTATTTTTTGTGCTGTAGTTTGATTCAGATTAGGACTACTTGGTCTAGAAAGGACGCCAATATGTGATATATTGAAGACGTTTTCGATTGAACTATTGGATGTATGGTAGTTGTCATCCATTGATTGGTAAGTCACTACTTCAAGATGTCCTCTATACGGATGAGATATGCAAATTGAATCTTGTAGCGGGCAGCTATTCTATCCTCAGAAGAGCCGTGGTGTAGCGAACTCATTGAAAATGGCAGGTGACAAATCATTGGATATGATTTAGGCAAATACAACACCTAATAG
Source organism: Trichoplax adhaerens (assembly GCF_000150275.1). Lineage (NCBI taxonomy): Eukaryota > Metazoa > Placozoa > Uniplacotomia > Trichoplacea > Trichoplacidae > Trichoplax > Trichoplax adhaerens. The sequence goes on from NW_002060948.1 coordinate 1,434,077, forward strand.
TCACGTTTTGTGGAAGTATTATGTCAATGTTCATCCAGTCTACTAGCAAGTGCCAATACGAGTGAACAAAGATGGAACTTAACAAGTTTTAATAGGACTATGATGATGATTTGGCCACTTGTGCGGCTAGAAAAGGCATCGAATGAGAAATACAAAGACACTGAAGGAAGCCACTAGGCAATGTATGACTTGAAGGAAAATGAGCAGATATCAAGTGTTTCAATTACTATATTAAGAACAAACTTGGTTGTAATTCGTTGTGGTGCTTGTTCCTCTTCTGATGATGTGGATTCAGAGTCAGAATCTGAACCACCAAAGAAACGAGACATGTTTGATCGATTTAACGTTAATGGAGAGCTGCAAATCGACCCAGAACTTGGCAAGTTGGGATAGGAAAAACGTAGTCCGACAACGTGAAAATTTTACACATGCGTATAAGTATTTCTCAGTCCCACGGCGGACCGTCGAGGTTCCGGTACCTGTAAGCCGTACAGTACGTACTATACTACTGTACTGTATGTACTGTAGAAGCATTTTCCTTGATGGAGTCTGAAGCCTTTCCGATCGGTAGTACTGTACTGTACACTGTACACTGTACACTGTACAGGATACTGTACTGTATCCCATTCAGTAGTACAGCGTACTATACTACACTTCGTTCAGTTCATCCCAGCGTATTGTACAGTATTGGAGTGGACAGGAGGGGCTGGTTTGCAACACTGCCCGCACGTGGCGCATGCTACTGCGTAATGCACAGTGCGCACTGTACAGTGTACAGTGTACAGTACAGTACAGTCGTGATGGCTGTAGTGTACTGTACACTATCCATCTTTGACTGTGCTGTAGATTTCCAGTAGTAACAGTATCGTATACTGTACACTGTACACTACTGGATCCCATAGACAGTACACTGAGTACAGTATAGTAGTAACAGTACTGTACCTTCTGCAAGGGTGAAGTTGTCAATTTAAACTGACTGATTCTACAGAATGCAATCGGTCTGATTTGATAAATAAAAATACTCGTTGATTTTGAAGTGATTGAAATACCAAGATACTTGTGAGCGGCACTACAGTTGGAGTTCATTACGAGTTAAGAGCGCCATGACATGTACTCGACTATACCATCGTCTTTGAGGACCGCTGGCCCGATTTGGACCGGACCAGACCATACCGTGCAAAACGGTACACTTATACTGTACTGTACAGTAATGTACTGTAGAGTAGAGTACTGTACGGTACTGTACTGTACAGTACAGTACAAACCAAACTCGCTACAGTACAGTACAGTACTTTCAGGGGGTGACCCCAGAGTACTGTACTGTACTGTACAGTGTACAGTACAGTACAGTACGGTACAAACCAAACTCGCTACAGTACGGTTTGTAAAGAGTGTACTGTACTGTACTGTACGGTACTGAAGAGAAAAGACACGGACAGCAGCAGCAGCGCTAAACGCCCCGTACAAAAATGTGCTCCTTGGAGTCTGGAAAGGGTCTCTACTGCGCATGATCTCTTCCAAGGGCGCTCAGTCACCAGTACCTGTACTGCGCAACACTTGGACTCAAATTATCCCGTACTGTACGTACTGCATAAATTGGCTCCATCGTACAGTACAGTACCGTACAGTGCTGTAATGCAAGTCTACTGTAGCTAGTTCCGTACATCACTGTCTGGCTGATAGAGATGAAAGAAAAACCGTTCCATCATCGAGGTGAAAAGCTTTTCTCCTCCTCATTTCCCACAATTCACCGCTGCAACGCATTACGACACCAGTCAGTCTGTGCAACGATTCATCATCCTTTTGGTGTGAGTGCAGGCTTTGGGGAGCGGCCATTTTTCAGGCAGTTTCGTCTACAAACCGATAATTCTATCCATATTGATCAAGATTTTGTTACTTCCACGCTATTAATACAACAGTAAGTATGATTTAACATAATACATGGGTACTTGACCAGTGGAAGGGTATTTTTCCCCCTCTTTTACGACATACAATTATCTGGCGTCTACGCTATTTCACTTCTCTATTTCATAACTTTTGACTTCGTCACGCAGACACACTGCTATAGTGTTGTACAGGATAGCTCTCCTACATATTTAGATACTTTTTAGCTATACTTTTACAGTATTGGCCAAGGTAGTTGATGGTAGCTCGATGATTCAGTACAAGACTAACTTTTCTTATTACTGTATCCACCAGATATCAACCAAATTAATGCTAAACTCTTTCTGTGCTTGCATTGGACCTCTTCTTTCCTCAAATACTCCATTTAAGTAATAAAGACTTCTTTTTTTTTCTCTTTCAGCCATCATGACGGACTCCAAATACTTCACCACTACTAAAAAAGGCAAGTAGCTACTGTGAATGATATATTCATTCATGCAAATAAACTTGCTCGATCGCTCTCGGTAGTACATAAATTGACAGGTTGATAGTCGAAATACCAACATTTTTAACCTGGAAATTCACTGCTATGCACATAATACGGCTCAACATGAGGGATACATCAGTTTAATTGTCTTTAAATATCTTGTATCTTATTATTTAAAGGTGAAATCTTTGAGCTCAAAGCGGAGCTAAACAGCGACAAAAAAGATAAAAAGAAGGAAGCTGTTAAGAAAGTAATTGCTAGCATGACTGTGGGAAAGGACGTGAGGTAAATCATGCGATATTGTAACTACTGTTTACGACCGCGCTTGCAATGACATTCAACCTGATCAGTTATTATCGGTACTTAACTAGCATCGTTTTTTTATATATTAAAGTATAGCTTAGTCCTTCCACTTTCATCATCATCAATGTTCCTACTTTAGCTTCTGTTACTGATTCAAAAGTGATAATATCTTACTATTGTTGCTGTACATGTCGTATTAACAGATTTGTATTTTTTTAATACATCAACGCTATTCAGCTCTCTATTCCCTGATGTTATCAATTGCATGCAAACCGAAAATTTAGAATTGAAAAAGTTGGTCTACTTGTACTTGATGAACTATGCTAAAACCCAACCTGATATGGCTATCCTAGCTGTCAATACCTTTGTCAAGGTTGACCTTGTCTTTAATGTCTATTCTATATAGTATATTATTGATAATATAGTAAATTACCAAAGGTAACACAATTGTACAATATGATATACCATTAGGATTGTGAAGATCCCAACCCACTTATTCGAGCTTTAGCTGTAAGAACGATGGGTTGTATTAGAGTGGATAAAATCACTGAATACTTATGTGAACCTTTAAGAAAATGCCTTAAAGATGAAGATCCATACGTTCGCAAAACAGCGGCTGTTTGCGTTGCTAAATTGCATGATATTAATTCCCAACTTGTTGAAGATCAGGGCTTCTTGGAAAGTCTCAGAGAAATACTATCAGATTCCAATCCAATGGTTTGTAACTGTTAATATAGAGCCATTTTTGAAGTAAAGCTGCATGCTTATTAGTACTAGTATTGGTGTAAGGTATGCTATTGAAGAATAATACTATTGACAGGTTGTTGCTAATGCTGTTGCCTCTTTGAGCGAGATTCACAAAACTTCTCCAAATCCAACTGGTGTATTTGATATGAATTCTGGAACTGTAAACAAGCTCTTGACTGCTTTAAATGAATGTACTGAGTAAGTTGTGATTAAGCCTGCTTTTGATATTGCCTATAAGTAATGGAAATCATTATAAGTTATCCCTTTAGCGTATGTTGTATATCTTTGACATACTCTATTTTTCTATAGATGGGGACAAATCTTTATATTAGATGCTATTGCAGAGTACCAACCAGTCAGTGACCGCGAAGCACAAAGGTTACTATTTTGCAGCATGCATTACTGTTATATGTAATTTTATTCTAGTGAAATTGTAAATACGTGCATGTTTTATATTGATGCTATCCCAATACTGAATTTTAAAAATATAGCATTGTCGAACGTGTAACACCACGTCTTTCTCATGCTAATGCTGCCGTAGTATTGTCCGCTGTAAAGGTAATGGACTTTACATCTTCTGATAATATCTCCTTATACGGCGAATTTATAATTTATCCACTTTATCATTGCATAGGTCTTGATGCAAATGATGGAAATTATAAAGAATGATCAAATTATTGACCAACTAAGCAGAAAGCTGGCACCGACATTAGGTACTAGTGGATTGAGCCTAAAACGTACTTTTGTTATTCAAGGGATTTTTTACTAAGAAGTGATCAAACTGTCTTGTTTTGGTTCAGTTACCTTGTTATCATCGGAACCTGAAATTCAGTATGTCTCCTTGAGAAATATTAACCTAATAGTTCAAAAACGGTGCGTATTTAGATTTAAGAATAATTATAATTAGTCTTATTGATGATGCAGCCATAATTTGCCTATTTCGTCTTTATTAGGCCGGAAATCTTAAGAAACGAAATAAAAGCTTTCTTCGTTAAATATAATGATCCAATTTATGTTAAACTGGAGAAACTTGATATTATGATTCGCTTATCGACTTCGAGTAACATTGCACAAGTATTAGCTGAATTGAAAGAGTACGTTATAAATAAATTGATCACTGATAATTAAATTACTTGCATAATACACATTGAAATTCTTTAATTGCATTACGTATCGTAACAAGTTGCTTTAGCCATGAGCCTTATAACAGCAGCATGTAATGCTATAGTTATAATCACTATTTAATGTAAATTTAATTATATTCAGATACGCAACCGAAGTTGATGTTGATTTTGTACGCAAATCTGTTCGTGCGATTGGTCGTTGTGCTATTAAAGTCGAGGTTTGTACATTTAATAATTCGATAAATGAGGTATCGAGAATGTACGCTAATGAATGGTATAATTTTTAAAATTAGCAAGCCGCAGAGAAATGCGTCAGCACATTGATTGACCTTATACAAACTAAAGTCAATTATGTAGTCCAAGAAGCTGTTGTAGTCATTCGGGTGAGTCTATACATATATATATGTTTCTATCACAGCAAAGGTCAATTACGACTTTACAGCATTATTCATACATTCCTTTACGTCTTGCACTTTAGGATATATTTCGCAAATATCCTAACAAATACGAAAGTATCATCTCTACACTTTGTGAAAATTTAGATTCCTTGGATGAGCCTGACGCAAAGTAAGAAATTAATGTGATTGAGTTGGTAGTAATTTTAGACATTGCCTCTAGTCATAATTTGTTTGCGACGGAAGTACTGCAGAGCAGAAACGTATATTCATGATGTTTCTGTTTTGATGTCTTCCAAGAGACTGCGCTTATCAGACAAGTGAAAATGTTAAACCAGTAATATTTCACCTCACGATGAGCATATATTGTTACTGAAGTAAAGATGGCATTCATTAGATTTAATGCTAGAACCTAGTACTAGATTTACACATTTATTGTACTGTAGGGCATCAATGATATGGATTGTTGGAGAGTATGCTGAGAGAATTGATAATGCTGATGAATTACTCCAGTCATTCTTGGACGGTTTCCACGATGAAACAACACAGGTATAAATGGATATAAAGTAATAAATGATCCTCTTGCTATGTTCTAATTCCTTATATTAAAATCTATAGGTACAACTACAGTTACTCACTGCCATTGTCAAGCTCTTTTTGAAGCGTCCAGCCGATACACAGGATCTTGTTCAGTCTGTTTTGAGTTTGGTCACGCAAGAAAGCGATAATCCTGATCTGCGTGATCGTGGCTATATTTACTGGCGTCTATTATCAACGGATCCAGCAGCTGCCAAAGTAAGATGAATTTATTAATTAATTTTCTCATTACGTTCTGACCATTACATTTACCTTTAATTGTAGGAAGTAGTATTAGCTGAAAAACCTTTAATTGCTGAAGAAACCGATTTATTGGAGCCTACGCTACTTGATGGTATTATTATTATTTATATATGTAAACTATACTACGTAATCATATAGTATAAGCGGCGCTCTATAATCAAACTATCTTACTGATTCTCATATTACTGTATTTCCTTATTTTAGAGTTAATGTGTCATATATCAACTTTGGCCTCTGTTTATCATAAGCCTCCTAGTTCTTTTGTTGAAGGAAACTCACCCATCAGAAAGCTTCCTATACCGCGTGAAAGGTACTTTGCATTTTTAGGTTAAATTGTTACTGTGAAGCTTATATTTGATGTAATTTGTTATTTATTTACAATAGCACTACCTCCTCAGATAACACTGATGCAGCTGAAAACCAAGTTCAAACACAACAACAACCTGCTGCTGCCGCCCCTGCTCAACCTACGGTAATTTCTACACCTCAAGAGTCTGCTGTAGCAATGGATCTATTAGGCGACTTAGCATCCTTTGACTCAACACCATCTACAACTGCCAACGACATGTACGCTCCAAATGTGCAACCTGCTGGTAGCAGTGTAATTGATCTGCTATCTGGTACCTTGGATTCATTACAAATGGGTGGCAATACAGCTGGAAATCAAAGTGGCGGTCTTAGTAGTCTTTCGGATATGTTTTCGACAGGGACTTCTACATTTTCTGAACCGAAAGTGGTTTGGCTATCTGCTGCTCAAGGCAAAGGCTTAGAGATTAGCGGAACATTTTCCCTCCGTCAAAATGTAGTCCATATGGATATGACTTTCACGAATAATGCAATGCAAGCGATGGGTGGATTCGCGATTCAATTTAACAAGAACAGGTTCCGTTTTAATTTTAAAACATTATTCCCCTCTTTTACAGTGAGATATTGCCATTTACTAATGATTCTTTTATATGAATAGTTTTGGTCTTGTCCCTGCAGCACAATTAGAAGTTAGATCACCATTGCCACCAAGACAAAGTGCTGATTCTTCACTTCAGTTGAAGCCTTGTACGTATACTACTTTCGATATTTGCTTTTATATTTACACATCATGATAAATACTAATATTTGTTTCTTATTTTGTGTGATTTAAAAAAGTGGGCGCTATCCTTAAAATGGATCCATTGAACAAACTTCAAATTGCCATTAAAAATAGCATTGATGTATTCTATTTTGATGTATTAATACCGTACCATGTATTATTTGTCGAGGATGGTAAGCTGGAAAGTAGGGAATTTCTCACGCAATGGAAGGAGATACCAAATAATAGCGAACGCTCTTTCGATATCAACAATGTACCAGCTTCATCAGGTTAAAGTTAGATAATTAAATTGTGATATACGTCGTAAACATAAAAAATTAATTGCGTGATTGTATAAATTCTTCCAGACGCGATCGAGAATAAACTTAAGATGAGCAATGTATTCACTGTTGCTAAACGTAATGTTGACGGACAAGTAAGTTATAGAACTTTTCTTAACTAGTAAAGATTTATGAAAAGCTTATCGACGTTAAATCTACAGTACTGAACATTAAAAGTATACTGCGATTATGATTAAGTTGTCTGACTGATGCCATATACGTTAAAAGTGTAATGATTGCTTAAATTTCTAATGTGACTTTTAAACTTTCAGAATATGCACTATATGTCATTGAAATTTACGAATAACATATTAGTGTTGGCTGAACTAAAGATCCAATCTGGAAATCCAACTTTGAAGGTATGTAGATGATTTGGATGTAAAATAAAACTAATTGTTAAATTAATTGATACGTAATTGACCACTTTTGTCTTTTTGTAGCTGGCCCTGAAGAGCTCAATTGCAGAAGTTCTCCCTGGAGTCTATCAGGCCTTTGAGTTAATTTTGCACAGCTAGATTAAAATTTACGTACTTTAAATTAGAAAAAATACCTGATAGCTTCGATTACAGTTATGTAAATGTTTTTACTGTAGACAACTTATTAGTGTCACCTCTGTTGGCCGAGACTGTTATTTCTCGCAGCTTCTGTATTTGACAACGCGTATAATGAATTGCTTAGTATTCTGACTCTATTGGTTGGTTACAGATATTTTTCCTACTAGTCAACTTTAAGATTTGTAATTCTGACGTAAAAGTACATTCGAGTAGCACTTGTGGTAAGCTAATGAAAAATAATATAATCTTATAAAGTCTGAAAATAAAGAAAACATGATAATATGTTAGTATGTACGTTTTTTCTTGTTCTAATTGCGCATTTATATTCGTACTATTAATTTGCAGCAGTATTTTATTTCAATTTATTTATGCATTTATGTAGCTCAACAGTAATTGTTGCAGATATTCAAGTGGTAATTGCATACGTATGAGTTTAGTACTGTATTTATCCCATCCTTATGTTTAGAATGCTCATACTGTTAATTGTTAATATAAGCAGTAAAAGAATGTTGCGATATGGTATAAACAGTATGAAAAAGGTAACGTGCGTCGTACATGATTCGATGGGTGGCATTGCTACGTTCTATCACACTGTACATTTCTGGTTTGTATACCCGTATGATTATAGAATTTAGCGTTCACTATTATAGTAATGTGAAATACGGTATGTATTTAATACCAGTCTACTTTACGTAGTGGTTTATTCTTTGCCATGAAGTGTAGTGCTAAGCTCCTAACGTGATAGTCTAATGCAGTTAGTCTACGATGGCGTCAATGGAAGACTTTATCCAGTAGTCTATGACGGTAGATACGCGTACTTGCTTACGATATACAGTATGCAGTAATATATTATTATAAACATGCGCAGTATTGGACATCTACGGAAAAATTATTTTATTTGATTATACTGTAAGTTACATGGCAATGGTGTGATTCTTTTTGAAGTATAGAAAACTATTATACAGTATATAAAACCTAGATAAGTTTTAGGTATAATCAGCACCCTTTAGTTTATAGTCTGGACATTAATATTTATTGTAGTTATGATAACTATAGAATTCGATCATAATGTTTCAGATACAGTTCAGGCAGTCCTATACATTGCACACGAGACTATACAGTATACACATGTTACAGCATTAATCGAAAGTAAAATTGACTACGATAGCTTGAAAGATCTCAATCGTATGTACAGTATACTTATCGTATTGTTACCATAGTGTTCATCCGATATATGGCCGATGATATAATACATTATATTTTTTTAGTATTAATATGATATTTTATTTCATAGTATTCTATTCAATTACGAGCTTTTATTCTATACTACCTATGCTTGAATAGGTGCTCGATACAATTGTTTGAATTGAACAATGTCCATGAGAGTTGCTATTGGTATCTTCGCGTTAGTAATCTTTAATACAGCGGGTAGGGAAGCACAATTTAACCTGGCAAACAATTGACATCAAAATAATGAGTATTGTTCATTATCTGCAGGTATCAACATAGCTTGAAAATTGTTATTTACTGCTTATGATCTTATTTTTATTATGACGTCTATATTATCCTAATTTTTATAATTTTAATATACAACGCGTCATATGATCGTAAGTGAATAAACTATTTGCAGTATCAACAAAGAGTCTTGTGTAATTTAGATATTATAGTGTACAAGAAAGAATAGTAACATAAATTTTTCCTTGAATCTAAACCAGTTTACCTATCAAATCTCGTTAAAGAACCGTTGATATTGCGTATAAGTCAGTATCAATGTCGCCATATCAATTGATCCTTAGGAAGCCGAAAAAAATTACTTAATTGTGGTCTATAAAAGTTAGGCCGACCCCCTGTAAAGTACAGTTAACAACATAGAGGCAACAAGCCTATCACCTGGTAACGTCGTCGTCATTACTTTTGTGACCAAATTTTATATCGAAATAAATTATCTACTTCAGATATGACTTCAACAAACATTATCTTCAAACTTGGTTAACGTTGGCAATTGGTTATAAGTCGAAGTTTATTTCATTTCATATTTGGTTACCACTCCTTTGGTATTTGTTACCAACGAAAGAAATGTCATAAGACCATTGTATGGGACTGAAATACTTTGTTATACATTTTGGAACAATTTGATATAAATATCGTTGTATTGGCTTATCCTTTTAAAAAATATATTTTAGTTTTAAAAGTGGATCGTATACTCTTAATCATTTTATTACTGGAATAAAGCTTTTATCACGATCTAAAAGATGATTTTATTCATGAATAATAGCAAATAGAGCAATTTACAACATTCTGACTATCTACAACTATACTATTAATATGGTTTAAATAACTTTTATTAAATGAGGTAGGCTGGATTTTTTTGTTATTTTTAACGATAGAATGGCAAGGGTACGAATCTAAACGTAATTAAAATCCTTCATTTGCTAATTGTAAGCTCTATATATTTGTAAGTTGGCAACCATATTCATTCAAAAACTATTCAAATCATCTTAAACATCGCCCAGACTCTTTCGAACAATGGCGTCCAGTAAAATAACATTGAAAAATGATAATAAGCGTGGTAAAGATGTCGGACTTGATCTTTATAGTTTTGCTTTACGAACTAGATTAATGAAAACCGAAGAAGCTATTGGTGTCATTAATGCAAGAGAAGAGAAAATATTGAGACAAGTGACAGACAGCATTGACAAATTAGCAAAGAAGTCGTTAGAAAAGTATCGTTTTGACTATAATGCAATATTGAAAATATCAGAAGAAAGCAGGCGTCGTAATCAAATATTCGCTGATAAATTACGCACATACAAAGAAGAAGAAGAGCGTGTAAGAGTTTTGAGGCAAGCAAAGAAGATGAAAGAGAAACGTCGCTTTTTAGATGATGATTATTTACATTTACAGGTGAATAAGTCAAATAATCATCACAATAATCATATAACGCATCCATATCAAGACAATCAAAACATCTTTCCACGTACACTCAAGTCGCATAGCAGTAGTTTTAAATTAGTTAATAATAACATTAGTAATGATTTTCGTAATTCTAATGGTCATTAAGATAACACTCGTTGGATCTACAATTTGTGATGACATAAATCATAGCATATAATACATTGCTAAGATTGAATTAATTTATCAAGTGTGATGCTAAGAAATTCCACCATTACAGCATCTATAAACATGCCGTGAAGAGAGATAATTCATTTTATATATTCAGTTTTTCTGTTTCTAATTTATTGTTGATTATTTTCTTTGATGGACCTTCGTATAATTGTACCAAAATAGGTTATCGTACTGTTACTAAAGTTTACATGATGACTATAACAGTCGAATAAGTTAATGATTATGATCAAAGCAAATTTTGGGGCGAAATATCTTCACCAAAGGCTTGTTATGTCTAAATCTGTTACGCTATGATAGCTTCGAAAGGTAATGTTAGGGATCCTTCTAAACCTAATATTTACTATCTTAAAAATTATATACATTCATCGCCGTCTCAATCTGTTTTATTTCTATGCAAATCTAAATTGCGAACTTACGATCAGTTAAAACTGCTCTAATTTAAAATATCAAATTTGCTGAGTTAAGCAGTAACAGTTATGCCAGTATGTGAGTATATGTACGCGAACTTGTATATAATTTTAATTAAGTCACATTTATTAAAAGGCTAACTGCTTAAGCGCTATCATATTATTATTTTCACCTTTAGCTCACATAGGCGGTGATAAATTCACTTTTAACTGTGATAATATGATTAGCGGTAACATTTTCTAGACTAAATCAAAGAAAACAAACAGGCAGCTGTCTTATGCAATACTGTTTACATCGATATCAATTATAATTATTAAATTTTTTAGTATTATGGCTATATTTGCAAGTCAATCACGAAGAAGAATTCTCTTAATTCGCTATCATGATTGAATGTATTATATCTGCTAGCTAATTTCGTTCTATTTTATTCATTTGACTTTAATGAAGATTTCATTTCAGTTTTATGAATAGACGCAATCAATTGTAGATTGTAAAATTCAAGCTGTTTTGATATCCTTACTTAAAAATGAAACGATCTGCGGTTATAAATCAATGATATATACGGTGCCTAATCTACGACATGTTTTAACTGACATAATTTTTAGTTCTACTTACATGACTAATTTTATTGTATTTAAAAGTATAAATGAATATAGCTTGAAGCCATTTTATGTCTTTTTAACGCTTTACGATCATGTTACTATCATGCATCTTGATATGCTGAAATTCGTTGTGATCTACTAATCATATTAAACTACTGTAGAAACTTTGCACTTTGTAGACATGAGTGTCCATTACCTTATGCTAAATTTTATAATTTGGTGAATTTCTCGTCGTTGAATAAACTAATCTCATATTATACAATTGATAAGAAAGTGTGCTTTACTTGAAGAGATTACGGTTAAACGTGATCAAGGGTAAATATCGTGCTAACTAGTCATTATGTTACAGCTTTCAAGTTTTTACTTCATAAGATGACAAATAGATTCGTGAAATAATTTACTTATTATTGGTCATTGTAAGAAATAACGTTGACAGTAGCTTGATATGCAGCCTCATCAAGACGTTGGGCTAAAGAAAATAAGAAATGTAGCTCTTGTCCATAACGTTTTCTAAACGGTATCAGTTTTAATTACTATCTTAAGTAATGTAATTGGAGTTTGACGTTGTAACGCAATGTCTTACTCTATTTTAACTCGCATTGACCAAATTAGTTAAGTATTTTTGCAAATTTGGTACAATTGATATTACAGACACTGTAAAAATTCTACTGATATAATTTTCAATATTAATCATTTAATTATATGATTAGAAATGAGATTGAGATTCAGTTTATGTGATATCGAAATTTAATTTAAGCTTCGTATAATATTCTACCACCATTTTAGCCAGCACGATTGCACACTCGTAGAAAGAGAGTCTTCTTAGCATTAAATTGATCTTTTTTATTTATAATCCATTTGTAACAAGATTAATGTTGTCATCATCGATAGGCTGTACGCTACATTACTACTATCAACGTTGAAGTATGTATAAATTGAAAGATATACTTTTCAGTTTTATTTAGCTACAAATTTTTTGAAATATTTATACTTAGTGGTTTAGTCAAAAAAATAAGTAAACACTTTAAATATGTCGAAAATGTACTTTTTGTGGCATACTTATTATATACCCTGCGAATGAATAAATGAAATGTGCAATTGATCTATTAATAATTCTGATCCTGATTAAGGTTGCTGTAACCCATTTAAGCGAGCAACGTTTTTATACCGTAGTATTTTATACGAGATATCCATTTCAAAAAGGAAATTAGTGAGGAAAACGATCGTTGCCAACTACAGTAGGCGTTATTACACTCCATACGCTGTCGCTTATCCTCGATTATACTGAATATTGTAATTATGATTAGGCAAAATTAACGATATGCCACTTTATGATTATAATGATCAGACTGGATTTGTATGAAATTCTGTCAACGAAAAAGTAGACGGGACAGAATTTGTCCCGCTTCATGGGCATTCCTTCACCATTTATGTACAGTAATGTTATTTTTGTATCCGATATTTTAGTAAAAGTATAAATTGAAATTTATTGCTAGATATTTGGATAACTACAGTATTCGCCCGTTGATTTTAGTTCCATTTTTCCCCAGTTAAAGTAAGTATTTAAAACCAAATGAAAGACGCTGTAACTACAGTACTGTACTGTACTGTAGAAGGCAGAAAATGTAGTTTCTAATACCATATATTATTATAGGCTACTGGAACGGATTCGCGAGTAGTTTTCTAAAGTATTTATATGAACTTTAGACTGAAGCTTTACGCAATTGGCACGATTTGATCTGATTCAAAATTCAGACCTTGAACATACTGTACACTAAAAAGAAAGTTCGGGCTATAAAGAGGCCGCCTGTTGGTGTCCGCAAAACTGTGTACGCTGACCGATCCTCTTTCTAGTCATTCCACTATACACTACTATGTATAGTGCAATCGTCTATCGTACGAAATAAAGCCATCCTAGCAGTTCATTTGCAAGACAACCTTGAATATCTTTGGATATCGGACAGTGAATCACTGATGAATAAAGTAGAAGTATTGAAGTGAAAATTGAACAGTTTTTTCAATGGAAAATTCAATCTTTCACAAGTTTCTTTCCCAACTTTCCCACATCACAGACTGCGCACCTCCATACTATAAGGTGCTATACTGCGCGTACAGTACTACACCGTCCATTGTACAGTATGCGCTATTTGTCATTCGTAAATGCAACCCAGGTTCAGGCATAAGGAGTCCGCTGACTTCCAGTTCACCTTACTACAGTACACAGTACTGTACTGTACTGTACTGTACTGTAGCCTTGTCCTGTAGTAAAGTACTGTACGGATTCGTCAGCTTTCAACGGATCGTTTCAGCTCATCGCTTCACTTCACTTTGGTTCCATAATAACGAAACAGATCGTTTCCGCTCATCGCTTCACTTCACTTTGGTTTCCATAATAACGAAACAGATCGTTTCAGCTCATCACCTCACTTCACTTTGGTTTCATAATAAGGAAACGGATCGTTTCAGCTCATCACCTCACTTCACTTTGGTTTCCATAATAACGAAACAGATCGTTTCAGCTCATCACCTCACTTCACTTTGGTTTCCATAATAACGAAACGGATCGTGTTGGGCCTTGCAGAACAAAATTTCTTGATTGCATTCTTGCTTATTTGCCTCAAGACGTTAAAGACAAATTCATCTTTAGATAATACTTATACAATAATAAGTCATATCGTTCCAAGGACTTCATAAGTTAAGCTTAGAGTATACGTACATTACTAGTCAATCGTCGTTATGGCAGATCCATTGATGCTCGCAACATTGATCGAACTAGGCTTCGATCGTTCTAAATCGTAAGTTTTCCATTGACAATCAACCAGTTATGCTAATGAAGCAAGAGTACACCAGTAGCATTAATTGGCATCATATGTCTATCATCGATAAACTATCTCGATCATATATCAACTTATTGATTGCTGTACCAATACTAATGAATTAATATACGTATAATAATTGACTAATGCAGTTGTTGAGCTCAATCTTATCAAGTTCCCTGCTACGATGATAGTGTCGATTGACGTGGATAAGCAATACCTGAAATGGACTAATGATAGTCAGTAGACAATATACGTCTTACTGATTATTCACCAACATCGAAATACAGTATTCTTGATCTCTATTGCAGATGCTACTGACAAGCTACTGTAGCACCTAAATCTTAGCATAGATAAAATATATATATCTTTGTTTAGAGATTGATAAATACCCAGCCAAATGAAAACGTGTCTTAGAGTCATCTAGATATGGAAGTTCGCCTGCCTATTTAGTTATCATTTGGTCACTTCATTATTTACTATCGTAATTCAAATTATATGCGTTATGGTATCGTTATGAAAAAGAAATGACATCCAATAGTTTTTATTCATTGCCAGTGTAAAATCGTATGAGTATGATTTGTGAATGGGATTTATCCTGTTTGCAGATTTGACAATTGTATATACTGTTATAGTACAGTAGTCATACTTTAAAGGTAGGGTTATACAGGAATGTACTTAATTATGCTAATCACATCGTAGAATAATATAAAAATTAGGTAGAAAAGCGATTTTCTATAGAAACGTATTTGCGCCGTATATCCGATGTGATCCCATACAGCCTAGGATGATTATACGTAATTATGATGGCAGTTTGAATATGAACTTTAAATTTATGTAATGGCTTCGGCTATAGCATACCATCAGAAAATTTTTGGAAAGCACATTTAATCGCCTAAAAGATAGCTGCCCTACTACAATACATATCTTTCCGTTTGGATTATAGTGTTAAATTTCTCTCAATGCGCTAATGCGTAGATATAACGTTTTGATCAGTAAATGTTTAAAATGATAATCTAATTGAAATTTGAAAGTATATTACTACCTAAGCCATAGACTTCTAGATACCTTGAGGTATCTAGAAGTCCATACCTTATCATACAGTAACCAGTAGAGATTGTACGCTCACTCATCCTCGTATTTATCTACGTACGAAAGCCACATGGAAAGCTTGCAAATATACATATATACCACTGTATAAATATAACGCAAACTGAATCATTTTAACTAGCATACTAATATCATATGAATTGCACTCCAAATTAAGACTAATAATATATAGAATATGTGTTAATACCGCCTATATCCTGCGTATTGCATAGATAAGCGTGCTATGGTACAGGTTACCTAAAAAAGATGCTTGCGCCATCATAAATCCAATCGACTCTATGATATACATATGCGTACAGTATAGCTATTGATTATATACTACAATGAAATACATTTTGTTTTAGCTTCATGTTTCTTGCCTAATATTATCTTGTCCTCTTTCATGTTAGTGAAAAAGCTCTAATAAATGTAAATAATCGCGGAATTGAAGGAGCGATCGATTGGTAAGATGCTAGAATATCGTATACTTCTCGTACATAACATATATAAAATATACAGTATACTACCGTTTCATGAAATTGAACTTACTGCTAGTTATTGTGTCCGTTACTTTGTACAAGTATACTGCTATAAAATATATTTATTAACAAAACGCTGGATTTGGTAGTTAATTCGCATCATATTTTGTAGTTACCATGATTAAATCGCTAGTATTATGCTGATGTCTCTTATTTCCGAATAGGATAATGGCTCATACAGACTCTAATGATCAATCTACAGATCCAACCGCAAGCGCGAATATGCAAAGTAATGTCACAGTATTAACAAGGATAAAGTGCCTACTTTATGAGCTTACAGAATTGAAATGTTTTTGAAGTTGATAGATACAGTATCGGGCTTTAACAGAATTTGGATTAAAATTTATTACTATAATGTATCACTATATTATTATCCTACAGTATATAGCGATATTATTCTTGAACTATTATCAACTACTTTAACGAGAGCTTTGCTACTAAAATGCTGACACCCTGGGGTTGACAATTAGCCATATTGTCTATCATTTGAATGTACAGTAGACTACTCTATAATCATTTTTAATAAGTATGTTGCATGATTTTTATGATAATTTGTAGGCCAGGAAGGTCAACCTAGCAGCGAAACGACTGTAAGGCAATATATAAATGCATAATTTATATTAGTCTAAATTATAATCAGGCTGTATTGCAGTATTTAAAATGAATGAAATCTACTGATTGCTTATTCGTATAATACCCGTGCAATATTATAGGCAGAAACCAATCGTCCGCTAACGGAAGAAGAAAAGAAAGAAAAGCTAGAGAAGTAGGAGATAATGCTTTAATCTACATTTAAATATTTATGTCGGAGAATGTTAATACCACATAATTTGGCATCTACAGTATTGTAAATCCCGAATTCACCTTTTATATCTTAGACTGGAATCTAAAATTAAGGAAAGACGTAGACTGCGAGAAGCTGAAGAA
This sequence comes from Trichoplax adhaerens, assembly GCF_000150275.1. NCBI lineage: Eukaryota > Metazoa > Placozoa > Uniplacotomia > Trichoplacea > Trichoplacidae > Trichoplax > Trichoplax adhaerens. The sequence goes on from NW_002060948.1 coordinate 1,451,325, forward strand.
CGTAAGGTAATCTTTGATTTGAATTATATAGGCAAATGCAAGGACTACTAGAAGAGAGTACATCGAAGGTTCTCTTCTAGTAATTTTTGGTAAATAAAGCAGAGTTGAGTTTGTAGAAACAATTATTCTGTCACGACTAATTATAGTATTAAACGCATACTATCTTAGTTTTTATATAACTATGAAAATTTGAATATCCGTTTTACGATGTTAATTATATTACCATAAATTGATAGCTTGAGAAAGATCAAGAAATAAGTCGTCGGGAATCTGGCAAAATGATTACAGATGTTAAAAGAAAGTATGCTTACATTAGGCATATAAATAGTAATTACAGAATCAATAAACAAAACTATAAATTTGTTGCTTTTTATTGAAAAATTTAGAGTTGAAATCAAAGAAATGCAAAAATTAGCAGAGCAAAGAAAGAGAGAAAAGATGGAAGATAGATTAGCAAGGTAAATAATCTCTATGTTGCTACCGTAGCTATTGCATTTACTTATGCTTATTATGTATTATGGATAATAATTATACTATATTTAATCCTATAAATGCCGAAGAAATGTTTCATATAATTTAAAAGTTAATAAGTACCTTTTGCCCGCATTAATTGTAATTGCGACTAAAATTCTTTCAGGGAAAAAGTGAAGGCTATGATCGCTGAAGATAGAGCAAGAGTAGGTTTAATCAATATCAAGCTGTTTTAGCTTATTTTGTAGACACGTAGCTGTAATTTAAGTGAGTGAATGATTCAATATATTAATGATGCAGGCAAAAGGCAAGCCTGACACAACTAACAGTGTTACTAGTCAGCAAACATCTACCAAAGTCGAATCTTCCACTGAATCAACTGTCAAAAAGGAATATACAAATTGTCGTATACAGGTTTTATAGTCGCTTTTTGATATTGTCTATATTAGTATCGTATAATATTTAATTTTATAAAACCCATTATAGTAAAGTTGCTACTGATTCCATTTTCTTTTTACTATAGGTTCGCCTGTCCAATGGATCAAATATTTCTGCAACCTTTGACGTAAATGATACGATTGCCACAGTTATGGATTTTGTGAGAAAAAACAGAACTGATGGTGACTGTCCGTTTAACCTAATGACAACATTTCCGCGTAAAGTTTACTCAGAAAACGACATGGACATGACAGTCAAAGATGCAGGTAACTTTTACTCATTTCGATTAAACTGTAAATTAATTATATATTATTGCTATGTAGCTTGTCTATATGAAACGTAATAAAGTATCCGTCCGAGAAATACTCGTGTTGCTACTTATGAAAGCTATTATTTGATATAAAAATTTCAATTTGTAACCCTAACTGTATTTTTATGCTTTTGCCAGGATTTGTTCCATCGATATCCTTGGTGTTAAGGAATATGTAATTCTTTCATCTTAAAGATATCACACTGTCGTGGATACGAACATAAAATGTATCATAAAGCCATGCCAGAGATAATTTACATTTTACATCACTTGTTAACTGATAGTGCAAGTTTTTCTACCGCTGAGTTTGGCAAGTTTTCATTTAATGGCAAAGTATAATTGTCCTAATTCGATAATATTTAGTACTGGATTGTTCATTATCCAGCAATTTGATTTCAAGAATTCATTCAAATATCATATAAGTGAACCTGCTGTATTGCCTGTGGTATAAGAAGCTATCATGAGATGTTTGATCAGCTTCTTATTGTAAATAAGCGTGTAGACTTGTCTTGATGCATAGTTGTAATTTTAATGAGATAAATACATTGATATCGTATAAGATGGTCGATACACTGTGCTATTAGTAGCTGACTAAGGCTATATTCCTGGTCAGTAAGATGCAGTCTTATTCAATTCACTATGCTGTGAAAAGACAAAAACGACACGAGATATATTTTGGATGCGCTATATCAACTTTATTTAACAGGTATATTTGATATGGTGTGAGGCAGTGAGTTATTGTCATGTGTTATAGAGAAGCTAGGCGTTAGAGGACTATAAGACATCTGCTTATTTTATCCACATAATTTTATATTTATACGTACATACGCATTACTATATCGTCGTTAACATCTACGTTTATAACTTGAAATCTCATCCATGGCAAAATTTCATAATTCATGCATTAATCCAATCACGATCCTACGATATAGCTCTCTTCGTGCCAACAATTTACCAATTATCGAGCTTGAAAATTAGGTTTAAAATGCAGTGATACACCTTGAATATCAATACTATTTCCATAAGAGGTGGTATCTAATATTGAAATTGTCATTATTTCATGGTAATTATTTAAATTAATGAAGAGACCTACATCAACATTTTTAGTTCGGCCAAATTGAAATGTCCTTAATTCTTACATTAATACAGTCATAATTATGAACAAATTTCCTCCTATGCCAAGAAGTATAGACATGACCAAATTCTACGATAGGACTATGTACTTGCACTGATATTCACTGTTCGTATAATTAAATTGAATGTTTTGACAGGTAGTAGTAGTGGCTTCTCCATGTTATTACTGCATAAGTAAATTCTGTTTAAGATAGCAAACTGATTTTTCTTTCGGCAAGACGAGTCTTGGATTGCTGTCGACAAGTCATACTTGTAAAGAAACCATCAAGAGGAGGGTGATGTCGGCACTTAACTAGATAGGATTTAAGAAATTTTATTTATGTAAGAAAACAAATCAAGGTTTATATTATTGACACGAAAGCAAACTAGCATCGAAGCTCCCTACTTGATAGTTAAAATTAGCAAATTTACTCCATGGTTGATTTAATTTGCATTCATTAGTCTATATCGTGATTAATATTTATTAATTGTATGATAGTAAATTAGCATTGAATTTCTCTATTCGATAGTTAACTTTAGCAAATTTTCTCCAAGATTGGTCTTAATTTCATCCGGTAGTCTATACCTTGATTAATGTCATTTGTAGATATAATATCCTTACTTGGGATATACAAGTATATTGTGTAATACGAAGGACGATATTTGCAGTATTTCCATATCATCCATCGTTGATTAACTTAACTGAACAATCTATTATATGCTCATTAAGACATTGACACTTGATGCGTACCAGTAGTATTCACCTTTTATCATTATAACATGGACAGTACATTTATTTCTCTGCCTATTTCAACTATTAATAAAGTAGAACTTAGCTAGTAATCGTTGTAGTTATATATATGTGCATGCACTGTATTCACCCGTTTTGACTTTAATATGTTACTTTAAAGTATCGCCTTGCTTGTAACATACTTTCTATTTACTTCCTTACTAATTTTAGTGATGATTTTATCCATCTGTTCCTTCAATATGTTGGTATAAAGTATCATCTCATTTCTAACATGCACCGTATTTTCTTTCTTATAAATTTCGCGATAGTTTTATGGATCATTTCTTTCAATATGTTATTATAAGTATCGTCAGATTTCTAACCCACGGTGTATTTACATTTCTATAGATCTTAACGTTGTTTACCCATTTTTTCTTTTAATATGTTGTCATTGAGTATCATCTTGCTTACTAGAAGATACAATAAAGAATTTGGATTCCTACTAATAACATTTTAATTACACACTCTATAACTTCACTATGACTCGTAGTATCTCCGCTTGACTTCTTTGCCAAGTAGAGTAGTAGCTTCGTTCATGGATATCAATACAATAGTTTTCATATTTATAATTGTGCTGATAGAATTTTAGTATAGATGTAGTTATCAGGCGACTATAAGATTATAAACAATCATGTTAATTTCGTATCTTTGCGGCTATATCACGTATAAAACAGAACTTATCAAATTCTACTATAGGGATGTAATATGTAAACAATTTACTGAAAGCAGCGTTAACTATCTTATAAATAGTGCTTTATAAAAGGCGTTCACGATCCACATTGAATAGCATGCATTTAAAATTGAAAAAAATTATTCTAACTAAACGAAATATAAAATTGGCTTCCATTGCATTATTATTAATCATTTTCATATCCCTGGGATAACTTAAAATAAATTTCAAGTGCAAGATGAGTAATATACTATTTTCTAGTTTTATATCATTCGATCATTTGACTTGCAATTGATGAATAAAAATAAGAATCACAAGAAGCTGTTAGAAAGATTAATTTTTATACTTGAATACCCAAATCGGCAAAGCTCGTTCCATGGACTAAGAAATTTTTATATCTATACGTACATATATAATTATGTCTTATTATTACTGATTTTAATTTTTCGTGCGAAATGACTTCCATGATATAAATTAAAATCTTTCTATTACTTAGAATTTATGAATGAAAGAGATTGGTAAGAATGGATAGCAAAAAATGAGCCAAGGCTTGAGAAGTAACGATAATAATTAAATTATCCTAGATTAAAAGTTTAAATCTATTTTCTCTCGATGTTGTGTCTAGGCGCAAGTGGTTATTAAACTGTGCGATTGGCTCTTCTCTTAGTAAGACGACAGGCTCATAATTGGCAAAAAATTGAATCATAACCGTGATGAAATAAACTTTAAAGTGAGTCAAATTGCATGAAATTAAAGTCAATTAGAGAACTTACTTTCTATGCATTGATAGATCGTTTCAACACCATCTTGAACTATCGATTTCTGCTTATGATTAGCTCCATCACATTCAATACTAGGGGCTGCATTAGACCAATTGATCATCAATCCGATAGCAAGGATGAAAATTGCCAATCTGGTCATGATAGTCGTATTATTTGTCCAATGATTTTAAACCAATTTCAACACAGATTTTTTCTGCTCTTCTTCTATCGTCAATCAGATAGATTTCAACTTTCAGCTGTCACAATTACAAATAATTATTTTGCTATCGTCGAGACTTTATTAAGGTGGGCAATAAAAATAATCAATAGACGCTTTAGGCGTGAGATCCAATATATCTGTGGTATATTGAATAAAAGACGATAAATAAAGACAATAACACTATAGTCAGTTTTGATTGGTAAATAGTCTTGGCAGGATATTAAGTTCTAGGTGCTATAGGATTCACTATTCCTCCATGAATTAAATATATTGTCTTAAATGGATAATATAGGCTCGATTGAAGAATACTTGGAATGCATAAGAGTGGTGAGATCAAGGTCATGCTATGTAACTAAAGAAAGAAAAGAAACAATTTAGAGGATTGTAAAATTTCCTTTTACATCGTTATTCATCAAATTGATCATCTTGGTAGTGAGAAATAATAATAATCGTCATGACTAAAAACAATAACAAGACTAAAAAATGGAATATTTCATTTTAGAAATGAAAATGAAACGATCGTTTTGGTAGTGAGAAATAATAACTGTTTTAATTAAAAATTAATAACAAAAGTAAATCAAAGCTGGATTGGAATGAACGATCATCGATCATACAGTTCGATAATAGTCTATTTTTATATTCATTAGATGATGGAATAAGTTATTAACTATAATAGTAGAAATATCTATGCTGTAAGTCGATTTTTAATTCATTGATACTATTGGCAACCACATAGAATTGTAAAATAATGGTATAATATTAGGCTAGATAGATCGACTATAATAGTTAGAAACTCTTTGGATATATATTCATGTTGATTGTGAATGAATAACCTGCCGTAATAGTGCATGGATACTATTGGCAATTATTGAATAAAAAGGATATCCAACCAGATAGATTGATTCATTAGGGATCCTATCAACTAGGTTCTGCTTTTCTTAGGTTATTGCTACTTTCTAGTAGCAACATGTTTGATAGATCAAAATTGATCAAGGCAAATAATTTATTCTCGTTCCAAATTGCATATTATGTAGCACAAGCGAACAACCAAAGATACCCTTTGATAGCAGACAGATATCAAAAATAACAATGACTGCTGTATTTTAAGTCTGTTTTTTTATGCCGGGCCCTTTCACGAAAAATAGCCTTATTATTTTTTATCTTTCCTTCCTTCCTATGCTATGCTATCGTTCGGTTGTTCTTGTTTTGAAATGACTTCAAATTATTCAATCTGTAGGTATTCTATTGCAAGTTAACTAAAATGTCAACTTCAAAAATAAACTTGTCATTAACTCATCCTTTGAAGATATTTATCGAAACAACTAAAAATCGTCAACAAAATATTATCTAAATGATACTATTTGTTATTTGTACCATTACGTCAGGGCTGGATGTTATTTTGTTGAAGGCCGGCAATAATAAAGCACTATTTATTCTGAGTCAGGTTTAGAAAGGAACTATAGAATAGGTAAAAAACATCTGCTTCCATTTGAATAAAATTATGATATCAATAGCCTAACTTTTCACTGGGTAATATGGGCGGTTGCTCTAATGGCGTGATCACCACTTAGAAACTGATTTAATATAAAATACTTCTCCATATTGTCTTCAAAAGGAGATTCTACAATAAGCCACAGTATCGATAAGTTAACGCACTAATGCACACAATGAATCAATTGCTAGTGTCATAACTGCTTATTTTTCACATTAATTCTAATAGGATAATACTTAACCATTAAGTTATCTATAGCGAGCATTGCTGGCGTAGTTGTTTACGTTATCAGAGAATAATATCGATTGAAATAATGCTCTAAGCTAGGTAGAAATTTTGATCAACAATTTTCAAACAAGCAATATCTATGCAAGATTGATTGATAGATAGGATATTTAATGAAAAAGTTAAAATTCCTTCTGGCCGTTCTGTTCATAAGATTTATGTAATTATCGAATAAATATAAATGATCACTTCTCAATGTAGTGTATTCAGAATATACTGTAACTATATTCTACTCTTAAATATAGACATGTTGTATTGCTCTTATATTTAGACAGATCTACAGTCCGCTTACTCTACATTCATATATAGACTACTGTATTTAGTTATTACGGTACTCGCTGTTTTCTACAACCATCTGCTATTTTGTAACCTATTATGGTATATGTTGTATCTAATTCCACAATCCTATTCTCTGCATGTGCTCTATCTTTAAAACTATAAATACCGGCGATTTCTACCTCAGAGTTCATTAGCCTCTCAGTTAGTCTTCTAGTTAGTCTCTCACAGTCTAATACTTCTACTCGTTACTCACGACAGCTTGCACGCTGATCTACCGTAACTACCTCACTGTACTTCACATTACTAACCTACAATAAAGCATAACTTTTATAAACCCTTTGTTGTAATAATTGTAAATGGCGACTAAATCTCAATCCTCTGAGATATCGAACCCTCCATCACACTCAAAGTCTAAACAACATTGCTTTTGCTGTATTTTAATATGTCTTCTGGTTCGCCCGTATACTTATCGCCATAGAGTTTTTACACCCTTAATTTATCAGTTATTGGATCTGATTTCAATCGATGAGGTTGTTACATTAACTTGAAAAGCAATCTCTCCAGGATCATTTTGCTATCTCGAAGCGATTATTACACGAGTACTGTTTAGCAAATTAGACAAAATCAATCCTTTTCCTACATAACAACAGTGGCTAAGGTATGATAAAGCCCAAGCGAAGTAAATTTTGTGATGTATTGAATCCTAAGTAAGGAAATACTTGATTACTAGAGAGTAAACAACTTCGCCAGTGGTTAATTAATTCAGTTCCGTGTGTTATAATAATTTATCACCTTGAAACAATGCTTTATGTATTTAATAAGGCATGATGTGCTTGTTATCATAAATGGTGCAGTAACATTATACGAATGAATCACTATATTATACAAGCATGGGCTACTACAGTTCTAGGCTAGTTTATTAAGTACAGAATTACAGATCATACAAATATTTATTTTTGTGGTCGAGATAAAGCGTCTATGCAGCATAACTACTATACAAATAGATTTTTAATTATTTCTGTGCCTACGTATATCAGAAATTGCTTCTTTTAGCAATTAAGAATAGGCTGTCATATATCTGTGTATTACTCATATGTACAGTATATATTATATACATTATATGATTGGAGTCTAGATCCAGTACATGTGCTGCTCACATGGATTCCTAATTATAAGTATTGAAGTCTATATACAGAACCGGGACTGCTTCTCCTGCCTATTCTTATTTTCTCTGTCATAACATGCTATACAAGTATACATTGTACTAAATTCTTAATTATCTCAGGGTACATCGCAAAGATAAAGTATGAATAGAGCACTTGTGCTGTATAAGACGGTCTCTCAATTATTTCAATGTACACGTAGAGTAATATTATATGTATCGACAGATAAAATGTAGATAAAGCACATGTGGTGTGTATAGGTAGGCTTTAACAAACCGCATTACATTATATCTAATCAACAGGAGTATTACTCTAAACCAGAATAATAATTATTAATAAATCCTAAACAGAATATTAGACTCTTCACTTTAAGTACCCAATAAGAATCACACGTTGAAATAAAGCTGGATATAATTTTGTATTAAGTTCCTTCCAAGGTTCTCATCAATCAATTATATATTATTAAATGTTGTAAAAATACATCATCGAAAACCAAAGAAACAGCAACCATTACATATACCACTATGAAATCTTATGTACAATAACTGGTATTATGAATTTTTATATGTTCTGGTGTCAAAAATATATTAGATAGTTATACAGCAATATCTCAATTAGTATTTGCAAATATGATCACAGTAATCTCGCATAGATTATTAACAAATATGATAAAATAATACAAGGTTTAAGAATTTGGATTACTTTACGATCGCCGATATTAAATAAACTATTTAAAAATATATTAATATTTAGTATGATAGAATTATTCAATTAAGTTATACATATTACAGTATTGCTACATAATCAATGCACTGCACTTTCATCTAAAACATTAGGCTTTAATAATTACAGTTGAATATATATAATCTTATAAAACATCCTTAAAAATATATGATTACAAACGTAGCCGTGTGTACAATGAGGCATTATATCGAGTCCTCATTCAGTCTCGACATATAATCTCGGTCATGAAATTCATATGAATAAGATGTTAGTAATTACTGCAGCAATAGCAGCTTGAATGAATCGATTTTGTTAGTTTCAACACAATCTGCATTTGCGGAAGCACTTATATTGTATAAGAGTTAGAATCGTAGTAGATGATAATCAATAAATTTGAAATCTTTTATCGGACACATAAAAGAATTTCGTTGAAAGGTAGACTTTAAACGCCGTGCTATAATTTATGAGATGCAACCACTCGATACATTATTAAACTCTCAAAAGAAGGATCAGAATTTCTAATGACCATATTAACGTGTCGTTTTCAGACCCTGCAGAACTGGATCATATGAATGATGAAAATGACTATAAATATTTTCGGCACGTGTTAAACTGATAGCTTTCGCAAACATTTTTTCAAGTTCTTTCGGTGTTCTATCATACGAGATCATACATTAATAGCTAATAAAATCATTACATTTATTTTCTAATAATTAGAATATGATATGCAGTAGATATCACATTATCTTACTTGTCGATGAATTCAGTCAAGCTATTAAATTTGGCGCATGTGTCAAGCGCTAAAATATAGCTTACACTCGGAATAGACATCATGATTTTAAATAACTGTTACGATAAGGCAGATTAAGTCAAAACATTGTTACCCTGAATGATAAAAGTAAGGACCTGATTTACCTGCTCTTTTTCTCTGACTGGTTTCAGCGGAAAATCTATTTTGTAATTTTTCTTGCACTCAATAGCAGCAAGCTGGACCAATAAATTAGCAGTGTGTTCTGTACAGGGTATATTTAGGTGTAATCTGGTTAGTAAAATCAATATTTCCATCCGCAAATAAACAGCTAAAGCCTACCTTGGGATTCACTAAATAACAATTTCACGCGAGATAATGCAAGTGATGTGTACGTGATACATAAATATTTTGTAATAAACCTGCGATATGAAGTTTTACATTAGCAAAATTCCGTAATGAATAAGGCTAATACTAGATTCATCTGGTAAATCTTTCTTAATACTTACTGTGTGTTGGTTTTCGAATCATCTACATTTTTACTTCTATCTTTTTCAATAATCAAGCATGATCTATCGTATAGTCCACACATATGCCTGATTCTATCTACAAATTTATCGTTACTACCACCTACTAAAGCTGTAATAAGAAAGGAGCTTTAGTATCATTAAATATTGATGTAGGATGTAGCATTTGAATAGGTTCATGTTTACATGATAGCAGCTGTCGTTCAACCCCCATTCTGGTGCTTAAAACGTACGAACAGCATTTTAAACTGCAAACTTCTGTTTTAACACGGTGCTTGAAACGCAATTCAGTGATAGTCTGTTAAATACATAATAATTTTTTAGCATACCATTTACCGTAAACATCAAAAACCAAGTTTTATGACATAAGTACTAAAAGTAAAGCTTTACAACTACCTACAAAAATAATCAAAGAAAATAGCTAATGGAATATACCTGACTATTACTCGAAAGCTCTCGCGTATCAACTAAAATGGATAATTCGTTGTTTGATTTCTGTTCATCAATAGGTAAGAATTAGTTTTGCACTGATTATGCTAAATTTAAAAGTTAATTAGCTTATAAAAGAATAGTGCACTTAAAATGACTCGTATAATTATTAACCTTCGTATCGGAAGAAAGAGAATAAAGTGAATTTGGCGCTTCAAAGTTTTTAACACTAGGCTCTTGTTTAGGCTTTACACTTATCGAAATTTTATTGTTATTGTCCATCTTATGAGACTGATCACCAATCGTCACCTTTGTGAATTCTCTCTTGTTACTGAAAGGTTTCGTATTATCTGTTAAGGGTATATCGATTCCAAGGCTGAAGTCAGGAACAGCTCTATAAAAATTTGTTATTAGTAAACAAGAATAGATTAAGAATATACGAATAATATGTATTACATAACTAGTAAAGCCGACAAATAAATCTACTTTAACTCTTTCGATTTTATAAAACGTTACAGCAATCCCATGAAATTTGCATACGTACTCATTGACAATTTCCTCATCTAACGGAACCGTAACTAGAGACTTAGATTGATCGGTTATTTCGATTACATTCGTCGGTGCAACATTATTAGAATCAACCATAGCTAAAACATCATCATCATCTATCCAATCATTTAATTCTAAATTAAAATTTCCAATTTCTTGTTCCTGATATAAATAAGAATAGTTAAAATAAAATAAATTATAATTCAATTAGCGCTTTATTATCATGAAGCTGCACACGCTCGCATAAATTCAATAATGCAAAGAGAATACAATCATCATAATAATAGTTTATTTCTTTCACATAAATCGTGGTTGCAGCAACTTACTTCATTGGTGACGGGTAATACAGGACACTCATCGATATAATTGAACTTCATTTTATTCAAATATTCATCACAATTCAAGGACGATGTAGTACATTCCTCAACTTTGTCTGACTTCAAATTGCGCAAATATTCACTGTCTTTTGTAGCTGATGTCGCACATCCTTTATCTTCATCTACATTAAATTTGCTTACTGTAGGAGCCAAAGCGTCCACAGTTTCTTCAACACTATTCCATGAGTCGTCTAGAACGGATTTTCGCTTTCTACGCTTACTAATACCTATGCAAATTCCGTTATTGACATCACTTTGTACAGATTCTTTCGAGGCATTGTGACCATCGACTGATCTAGGAATATTAGTTTCCGGTGATATATCAACATTTCCTGAGTTGTCCATTATTATGGATTCGTCTTCGAGGTTACTAAGATTCCTACTTTTACGTTTTCTACTACATTTAGCTATTAATTTACTTTCTAAATCATCTAATACATTTTCTGCTTGAGTTAAGTATTCGATAGCATCATCTTCGTTTTCAACACAAAAGCTATTATATTCATAGTCTGATGAACAATCCGATCCTGTCTTTGGATCACCATCATTTCGATCATAAAGGTACTTTTTAACTTTCGTAGGGGTTGGCAATGGGTTATTTTCCTTATTTAGTACAGATCTTAGTCGATGAGATGCCTGAAATTTTAGTTTACTTGATTTTCTACAATTGATGTTTGGACTGAATAGCGATTGCTGATAGACAGCTAGCATACTCCCAGGAGAGGTATCAGCTTGCTAAATAAACAAACATTATCAGCATGTTTATTACTTATGTAAATTTTCGTAATAGTATTGCAAGGATTACATATTACCTTGTCACAGTAAGGCGTTGGTTGACTATTATCATTAATAAAACTATCGTTTATAGCGCCTGAAAATTCATATTCATATTCATCTGAATCAAATTGACTAATATGTTGAGATGAAACTTCAGCTTCATCGTCAATAAAATTCTTTGCCATATCTTTCTTTTGATTTCGATTTGCCTATATTTATCGAAGCATAATAAGAATTTTAATTTTATGGGTAAGTATGTAGATAGCTGAAGATTCAGAGGAGACAACTTATTGTTCCATTTCAACTTTCTAACTTACAGAGCTTGTCGTCTGAGTTTTTGATTGGTTGCGATCTAAGACACCATTTGAGGATCCATCCTTAAATAGCGTTCTTTTTCTTTGATTACGAGTTACGAATGTTGCCTTATTATCTGCCGCACAGCGATTATTATTGCTAACTTTTACGTTAAATGGAGTTGAATTTAATTTCTGTGACCCTTTAATTGTATTAGAATCAGGATGATCGTGCATTGTACCCTTGCCTTCATTAATCTGTAAAATCAAGTAAAAAAAAACAGTGATTTAGTAATCTAAAAGCATTTCAATATGAATAATATATTAAAGAAATAATATTACCGGAGTTCGATCAGGTTTGCATAATTGAGGTGTGACAGCGCTCAGAATTTCTATATCATCATCCTGAAAACTACCTAATATCGACTCGTATGGTGTTTTACTATTATCCATATGACCACTATTGCGAGCATGTGTAGAATTTAACTTCATTCTTGATTTAGTCATTTCATCACTTTTGGAAGGACTCTGTTGGCGTTGTACTATACTTGAAATAGATTCGACAATAGGACTAACTTGTCCCTTCTTACTTCCCTTCGTTATTGGTTGGTATGAGTGATTAGATTGGACATTACGATCTTTAGCATTAATATCACTTTCAGTAGCACACAATAATAGGCTATCGTCGATATCATCATCGAATAGATTGATACTAGATTCGTTATCACTCTTACTTGCGCCAACTTGCTTAATTTTCTGATGCAACGATGTTGTATCGCCTTGATTCCCTGATTCATGTAAAGCTGTTAACTTATCTTCAACTTCTTTTGTCCTAATGCTGTTAAAACAATCTATTTGGTCATCGCCAATTTTATTTAGCAGTTCGTAATTTACTGGAGGTGGTGGACAAATAACGACATTATCGTCACTTATGCGTTCCTTGACATCAGGCCATTCTTGTTTTTTGGATATAAATTCAACTTCTGGCAATGATGACATCAATTCATCACTGACATCGTCATCAAAACCTGGTGGATTATTTTTGGTTTGCAGTTCCTTGAATGGATTGTCATCAATATTCATATAATTATTACCACCGTTTACTGGGATCTTATTACAATCAGTTACAGCTGCCGATAAATTGTTATACCACTGACTTAAAATCTTCGAAGTATTTCTCATATCTTTAAAATTTCTTACTTCATCAGGAAGATCATTACTAGCCAAATCTGATAAAATCTCATTCTGTTCAACATTTCTTTCATGAGTATCGTTATTTACGTTATCATCTGAATCACTATGTAAGACAGGTATTTGTGACTTCGACATTTCCATTGATCTCAAATGCGTTCCAGTACACGTTACTTCATTATCGTTATCACTATCATCATCATCATCCAGAAAACGAGAATACTTATTTCTTCTCGTTCTTTTATTTCGTGATTGGTAATCTTTGCTATCGAGTGACGTTGTAGCAACAAATTCTTGAATGATGTGCTGTTTTCGTAGTTGCTCGTTACCACTATTTGCATTTAAAGCAATATCAGTTTTAATATCTGATTTATCTAGGAAAGCCGTCATCTCCATATCGTAATTTTCAAGCATAGAATTATTATGGCCTAGTGCTTCACAAAAACTAGAAATTTCGATCAAATCTTTAGTTCTCTGTGTGTGCTCTATTTTATGATGCGGTAATAACACTTTCTCATAAGATGAATAATGTGGTAGATCATCAAAGGCAATGGTATAAGCTTGTGAATTACTGCTCGTTAGTACTTTAAAATTATCGTTCCAATATGAAAATTCTTCATCATTAAGATACCAAGCATCTTTTTTATTCGTTCCTTTGCCAGTCGAACCTTGTGTCAAAGTACAAATGACAACGTAAAACAACTGCAAATCTATACTATGCGAAAGCTTATAAAAAAATATGAATTTATATTAATAAAAATAATTAACTGTTGCAAGTTATGTAGAACGTTATAAAATTATAAAGTAAACAGAATATTAACTATGAAGCGTTCATGAAATTTTAACAAATACCGATAAAGGCATACGATCAATTGATAGGTAGTAAAAATCGTACCCTTCTTCAAATAGGCCAGTATATTGTCATTGCTATGGGTACTCTTTGTTATATCTTGTTCATCATCATCTAACTTTTTAACAGTTAATTCAGTCTTATAGGGTTGGGGTTTTAGATGAGCTGGAACCATTCTTGGATTATGTTGGTATAATTGAAATGAATTGACGCTGTCACGAATGGCTCGGTGAATACTTTTCTTTTTATTTTCTGTTTTACTTTGAAGCTGCAATTGGAAAGAATAAGGGTTTAAGAATTTAATTAGAAGTGCAATTTACGGTTTCAGTAAAACCAATTTAAGTTATCTAATAGATAGCTAGTTTGTCAATACTCCATTTTACTGAACTTGCCTGCTCCTCTTTACCTTCCGTTACTAGTAGGACGACTCTTCCTCGTCTCTTACGGCCAGTGCGACCCATTCGTTGCACTAATCGTATAGGTGATGTGTTGGAATCATAGCATATAATTAAATCAACATCACCTATATCTAATCCTTCTTCTCCTACGCATGTTGAAACTAGAGTATTATAACCGCCACGACGAAAGTCTTGAATGACCTAGAACATGAATAGAAAGGACATTCTTCTTATCATTTTGGTTAGCTTAATAGCTAACTATATCCAGAATTGGCAGCTTTTTAAAGATCACCTTTAATTGTTCCTTTTGAGATAAGCCGCGTGAACTTTTACCTCCTGAAGTTGCTTGACCCGTAAAGCTCATAACTTTCACGGTCGGTGAATAATGTTTGAGAAGATCAGTTATTTCTACTACAGAATCTCGATATTGAGCAAATATCATTATCCGTGTTTTTAACGATGATTGTCCAGACTGTTCATATATATATAAGCATAAAAATTTGATTAAAAGAGTTGATAGATATATAAGAAAATGGCAGTACAATATCACTGGTAAGATTACCAATGGCTTTTGTTATCGCATTAACTTTTGATACTTACGTTACTGTCTGGAACTATAAAGTTTTCGAAGTGCCCAATGACAATGTCTCTTAATTTACTTAATTTTGGATGACTATTAAGCAAAAACTGGACGTTAGTAGTTTTTGATTTAGGAGTCAACTGACTATTGTAAGAGCGATTAAATTTAAAGTTTAGTTCGTCCATAATTTCGATAAATATGCGATTCTTAGCCAAGTTTCCTCTAACTTTAGATGTACTCTTGCTATTGTCAACAATGCCTTTAGCAAATTGATAGAAGGATTTCATTCCTTGCTGTATTAATAATTCATAAGCATGATATAAACTGATGGCTAGAGCAAAATCTCCTTCAATGCTTCCACGTTGAGTTGAAAACTATAAGGCGATGGAAGAGTCCACGGAATATCCACGAAGAGAAGGAACATAGTTCACGACAAACAAATCATGCACAATCAGCACAATCGATTAGAAGTTGATCAATTTTACAGCTCTTAATCAAGTTGAAAAATTAGTAAATTGAATTAGTAAACTACTTTATAAAAATCAACGTACTCCGGATGTCCCTTTCCGAAATTGCTCTCGCGCTTTGAGAATTTGATATTTAGATAATCTTTCAACTTGATTACTGTATAGTACTTGCTGTCTATGCAAACGTTCAATTACATCACCAAGAATCTAAAAATAAACCAAATCCAATTTATCAAAAAAGCAGTTAGATATCACGAAGACCATTGTACCTTACTTTACAAGTCCAGTAACTTTGACCTGCTTTTACTCTTTATATAGCAAAATGTTCAAACACATTAGCTTCATAACACTGTACCGTAAGAAATTTGGCTTTAATCGCTTTTAATTCTTCACTTAATGGAACAACAATTTTCTGAATACTTCTTTTATGTGTGTAAGGTCGAATATCGATTGACTCTTCCGATCTTATTTCCACATCGGATATCAGCAAGTTTGCAATAACTTTTTGTACATTCTAAATTTCGTAAATAAAAATTAATGTTTTCTGCTAGCTTAGACTACCCTTGCGTTGGTTAATACTATATAGTAAATAATGTACGGTTAATTATTTCTTTCTATTTTAGTGAACGAGTGAGTAATGTAGTATACTCATAAGAAATGTCGTATCAGGACATATAATGATAAGGGTATATTTGGCTTATAGATGTTTACATCAGGCATTAATTGTTATTTATACAAAAATCTTTTCTCTTACATACTTGAATATCATCACCCGGTGTTGCACTTAAGGCTAGAACTCGAAAGTTTCGCGTATAATTGCAAAGGCCTCTAATAACCTGTTATTGTATATTGATAAATATATATTCATTCAATCTTTAGTAACATGATTTGTATTGACTGCTTTCCTTAACCAAATAATAATGAAAATATGCTAACAAAAATATATAAAATATGTTCGCATCTAGTACAAGAACGTTTAAGGTTATCCACTCAACATAATACATTAGTCATTGTCTTAATAACCTGACAATATGCATGATTTCCTAAAGCTCGATGGGCTTCGTCTACAACCAAGCAAACGATATCATTGGCACAACAGGTCTCTCGATTAAGATCATTTTGTAATACTTGAGGAGTTAGAAAAAACACACGCTTAGACTGCCAGACTTGACGTCGTTTATCGGGATTCATAGTTCCTAGATTTATAAACCAAGTATTCTTTAATTAGAGTTAACGACAGTTGCAGCTACCTACAATAGTCCGAAAGTTCGGTAGTCCAAATAACAATGGATACTGACGAATCATTTTTATAGAAATTTAAACTGGATTATATTTATAATAATAATCTATTTTCAAGGGTTTAGCTACTAACAATTCGTATCAACTGTAATTGTTTCTAAAATAGACTGAGCTTACGTTGTATAATAACCTATTTAAACAATAAGGTTTTATTTACTATTAATATTAAAATACATACACTAAAAATAATAGAATTGTACGACGCATTTACTAATAGAATAAATTATACACCATTTTATGTTAATGTATGTACTCCAGTTTCCAAATAATGCAAGGCATGGATTTGTATTTTGAAGTGATTGGTGTTACTAGAAGGAATTGTTACATGAGAACAGAAAGTACTGAATCTATCCTTCGATTTCGTTTTAATCTATATTTTTATTGGGAGCTTATAACCAGAAGGTTGTAATTGTTTAAGTAAATTACACCAGGGCTGGTGATGTTCTTGTAATAAGACACAATGCTATCCACAATAGGTGTACAATATTGTATATCCAACTGGTGGTGGGTTATCCTTATTGTCGTAAACAAATGTGTAGTTTATAGGTGAAATCAATACAGTATATAATATAAAGATGCATCAATGAAAGTGGTGTTAACACTAAATTGATGCTTATGAAGTATTCTACTATAATTTGATAAAATTATCGACACGTATACAGCATTGATCTAAAGTAATTTTTACTATCCTGTACACTGTATTTATACCGTAGCCATGTAATGGATAGAGGTTAGGATTGAGTTTGACGTGTTAAAAATAACAGGCAACTATGTGCATATACATTATAGGTTTACGTTCTACTTCGGTAACCTGTCAGCCTAATGGTAGTATCTCGTGGAATTCCCGTCACATTATAGCATGCTTCTTCTTGTTGAGCAACTAATGGTTTAGTAGGTGCCATAAAAACAACCTTGCCATTGGGATACCAACGAAAAAAGTTGTACATAACAACAGCAGCGATAAATGTTTTACCCAGTCCAGTAGGTAATGTCACTAAAGTATTTTTAAATAGAGCTTTTTGTGTAATATTATACTGATAATCACGCAGAGGATAATTAGTAGGATAAATCCAGTTGTTCCCACTATCCACATCGAAACCAGGTAGGACTTCAATCTTTGGCTTGCTACTATGCATGATCGAATGCGATGAGCTCGTGGATGGAATATTATCTGGTTTATTTTGATCAACACCAACGGCAAGCAATAAGTCATCGTCATCATCTGGTATTTCTATTACATCTGTTACAGTAGAGTTACTTGTGGTCTTGCTCTTACTGTTAGACCAAGAAGTTAGTTTGCTTTGCTTCATGATGTCTTTTAAATTTTGATATCGCTATGACTGGCGCAAACGGAGAGCTAACGGAATGGAGAGGCTATACAATAGGTGTAAAGCGTTGTGTCTTCTGCCATGTCACAAAAATCCTAACTTTATAAAATAAAGGAGAATTTAGTTATGCGTACACACGACGTAAGTTTAGTTATATTTAGTTATACGTAAACGCGACTACTCCGCATACTACTATTATAATAATTTATTATTTACTAACGTGTCGAATGTAATAAAGTTGGGGCTATTTATCAGTCATTGCCCTACAGAGGTAGGTACTCTTAGGTATGGGCAGTGTTACAGCTAGCCTAAAGTTGCATACTACTGCTAATAATATGCTTGAGAAAAATATCGATGCAAAAAGTTGACACCGAACTAATCAAATGTAATTGCTAGTTTGAGGCTATATCCAATTTAATACAGCAAACATTTTGAAATGCTACCAAGGTCTATTGACATTAGTTTGATTAAGAATAGGAGAGAGATCCAATGACCTTTCAAATTGTAAGCTCTAAGTACTGCACAATATAGAAAGCTAAATGCAAGGCAAGGATGATGATCGGTTTACAAATATCCAACTATTGCATTCGAAATTACTGCGTCGCTTAAATATGAGACCCTTTCTTGTTATCAGACCATTGCGAGCTAGCAAGTGGTAAAAATTTCTACATCTATTAACCATGTGATTCTGTTTTTAAAACATTAGTTTAATTTTAACAGAGTACATGGTAGGCTGTTGGTTAATAATAATAATAATTATTATTACTTCCAGCTATTGTATTAGATACAGTACTACTAAGTGCCTTAAATAGGAAAGCCTGATCGCTATCTTACAAGCAAGCTACCAGCTGTTTTCGTATCTATCATCCATTGATATCAGATTATCTTTTATTAACTGATTCAAAGTTCTTTTCTTAATTCAGCAGGTCTTGATGAAGACAAACGATCAAAATCTGCCTCTGTCTTAATGGAGCTAAGGGATCCAAGTCGAATGTGGAGGCAATCCACATGCTTTACATGAGCATAAAACCGATCATTTCACACACTATCTTGTCTACAGTATTTAATACGATGACATGATAGCTACTTTATCGTTGCTCACCTGTAGATTAGAATAGAAAATTGTATCCCGATCGGCAAATATCTTGAAGGTTCTTGATAAAGACTGGATATTTGCTAGGCTAGATCGTCAGCATAATCCTCGTACTGTACTGTACAGTAATAGTGTGACGTCAGGTCTAGTGTGACATACTGTACGTCTGGTCACTGTAGACAGTATTGTGTCTATTTACAGTACAGTACAGTACATTCCCTTAGCGTCTAAGGTACAGTATACAGTAGGATTCGATTCAATGAACAGTTTTATGCTCGTCGAATATCAATACACAACATTAGAAATAGCGAGATGGTAATAGTAAGTCCTATATCACTCAAGGCTATAACAGCACTAAATCGATGTTGTTGACATCGGCGGCAACACGATCAAACACGATTGTCATTCCTTTCTACAGTCTGCTGTACTGTACACAGTACAGCATACGGTAGGACTAGGACTAGACCGGACTGGAATGTGCCCAAGTCTAATACAGTGCAGCCAGGGAAACATCTCAACTTTTTTGTCCCTGGTACAGCAGTGTCCTTTTTTAAGGTCATAGAAGCAGTTTGATATCGAATTCATCGATTTTGAAAGATTTCCAAATGTTGAAGATTTATTCGCCGATAGTTCCATTCTCCATAGTAGAAGAAAGAAACCACCTTGATCAAATGACACCTTTGTAATAATGTACTTATTGTACTACACTATACCCTACAGTATAATGTCTCTATCAATACCAAATTTAACTGCCGTACGCTAAGAGTTATGTTTATCAACCATAATCAATCAAGGATTCCATAACTACTACAAGCATGCGTAAACGAATCCTTATCAAAGCGCCAAGATCAGGATAGACCTCTATCACTACTACAAGCATGCGTAAACGAACCTAATCAAAGAGCCGAGATCAGAATAGATTTCTATAGCTACTATAAGCATGCGTAAACGAATCCTAATCGAAGCGCCAAGATTAGAAAGGATTTCTATAACTACTACAAGCATGCGTAAACGAATCAAATCTAAGCGCCGAGTTAATTTAGAATAGATTTCTATAACTATAACAAGCATGCGTAAACGAACCCTAATCGAAGCAATGGAGCTACAATAGATTTCTATCACTACTACACTGTCAAACAAGCAAAGGAATACGCAAGATGTCATACGGAGCACAGTAAATGGATACGCATGCGTACAGTACTTTTACGCTTAGGTCCCTATCAAACAAGGAAGGAAATACGCAAGATGTCATACGGAGCACAGCAACAAGCTACGCATGCGTATAGAACTTTTACGCTCAGGCCCTTGTCAAACAAGGAAGGGAATACGCAAGATGTCATACAGAGCACAGCAACAAGGTACGCATGCGTACAGTACTTTTACGCTCAGGTCCCTGGTCAATACTGGTCAAACAAGGTAGTATATTATTACAAAGGTGTCATTTGATCAAGGTGATTTAAGAATAAATCCGCAGTATGCTAGTCTAAAGCACTCATCACCAACTATGATTCTGTATGGGAAACTTCAACTATGGAGAATGGAACAATCGGCGAATAAATCTTCAACATTTGGAAATCTTTCAAGATCGATAAATTCGATATCAAACTGCTACTAGGACCTTAAACGGAAGCAAAATTCTCTACGATTGAGATCAACTCTATATATCAATCCAGTGACGACGGATGAGCTACAGACAGACCAGAACAAGCAAGGTAATACAGGACAAAGAATCCGAGGTGATCTCTTGCAGTATGCTAGTCCAAATCACTACTGCTGTACTATGGTTATGTATGGATTAGCTCACGGGGATTAAGTCACAGCTGGACAACTTCGAGCATGTTAAGAATGCACCGCCCTAATTAGTCGAACTACGTCATCGGCAGAAAATTCTACAAGATTGAGCAGACTTTCAAATTGGAACATGGCGGTTTACTGAGTTTGGTATTGGCATAACGAAGTTATTGGTTCAGTAATAGTAGAGACTAATATTAGAAATTCAATATCGCTGAAGATTCGCTACTTGAAGAGCTCAACGATGGCGATCAGCATGCTAGACGGTAAGACAAATCAGCCAAAAAATCAAATGCCAAATAGCAAATTGATTGCCGTATTGTAATATTATAATATATATTGGATCATCAACCATCCATTGGGTATCCTTCGTAGCCAAATATCAGGATAATTAAACTATTCTGTACCTTGTAGAAAGATAATGTTGGTAGAAATTATTATTAGCTGTCAATCTTTTCAATAATCTCTTGATGATAAATCGTTTACGTACGCATATTAGTCGCACAATCTCAAATCCAAAAGATTCTCATCAACATCCCAACATTAAAATTGCTCATCATCGCATCCGTTGGATGATAAGCTTCTACATCGTTATAGGCTTAGGATAGGAAATACAAACATTCTTAGTAATGAATAAATCGATCGTAAAGGTACAGTACGAATACCATTTGCTCATCAAGTTCATGATATCGCATTTAGCAGTATATCAACATAATGATCTATGGTAGTAAGATCAAATGGCGTAAATGAAGGACGGACACGAATGATAACGTTAACTGTCTTTAATTAAAGGCTACATCGATCAACAATTAACAATCGGACGTAAAAATGGACGAATATTATCTACCCAGTTGATAACCTCAAATCCTATATTTCGCTAAACTCGTAAACCTATGCATCCAAGATATTAAAAATCACATCACGTAGATGGATAAAAGCGAGCTACTCTACCGTCACTCTACGTATACTGATGTGAACATCCATCACAAGATGTGTGAATCCCATTTGCACTGTTGAGAATATCCCGTCTACTGTAATGATGACAGGGACTACTCGAAAGAAGATAAGTCTCTGTCAGTAATGAGTAAATGAGCGTGAAAGATCCATGACATGAAATTCATATCTCATATATGGATGATATTGCGGCTAGAAGTTTGGGATGATGATCGATTCAGGCCTTTTTTAGTAATGTATATCCACAATCAATTTTAAAATGGGCAAATACTACCTGCATACTGTAGTTCATAATCTCAAATTTAGTGAATGCCAGTATAAAGATCCTAAGGTTAAAACCTAATCATGTAGATGAATGTAGTTGTTAATGAGTCATTACCCTACTTTTAAGCGTGATAGATACAAGCCCTTTTAAACATCTGCCAACATCAATCGTAAAATGTTTTACAGAAGATTAACGAATATTTTCTCTACATATATTGAGATTTAAATTTTTACAATCAATTTGGTTACCGTCATACTGACTAGATCACGGGAACGGTGCAATCAAATTAGTTTCATCCGGTTCCATAACTTAAATTAAGACTTCCCAGTGTAGACCTTTAACATGGTGCAGGAGTGCAAACTATGTACTGTACCTTTTCGCATCCTTTTACCTTTTATAACATAGTGTGCATAATGATTTCATTATGGATCATCATCATGGGCTACTACTGTACAGTATAATTTACCTTAATTAAATATCTAATCCTGATTCTCGTACAATACGTTTATGCCAGGATGCTTGATTAGGGCCTAAATCGTAACATAATCAATTAATTGGAATTTTCAATTATCATTATATTCCATCGTTATCATTAGTAATCATTATAACTTATATCTTATTAGTGCAGTACAGACTACTGTACAGTACTGTAGCGTTGTGCATAGCACTTGTAATAAATAATACAATCTGTTAACATCTACTACTTATTACCACCAAGTTAACCACCACAGAGTCCTGAATGAAAGAAGTTTAATTTCCTTCAAAAACTGGCTAATGATCTACAGTATTTGATGACGATGATCTCACTATAACTCTGCTGTGCGATCCCAATCTGTTTAGTATAATTAATCAATACGCCGATAAGCTCAAGAACAATTTTTCGCCATGATCTCCATAATATTAGGCTTAGGTATTTATAGTTAATTCGTTCTGTCATAATACGGACTAAGTAGAACATGACATTACTGCAATGAAATGGGCAACAGTAATTTTATGAAACTTGTAGTTTGTAATGTGCTTTCGATATATTTTTACAAATCGTTAAAATATCCCATCGCTCGATTATGATCACACTATTGCTTATTGCTCTTGCTTTGTATGATTTATCATTCTACTACTAGTTCATTTTCTACAAGAAGTGAACTTTGATGTAGTAGTAAACCGGATTAAGTTAGGACCGCAAACTTAGATCAACTCCAATTTACTATAGTTCGGATTAATGCAGCTTGAACAACTACAGTCACACCTCCAAATGAGATCGATTGTTTTCTAGTGAAATCGTATACTACATCTTTAGCAAATCTGTATGGTCTGTTAGAGCCTGTAAATTACTGGTTAATAATAGATGGGCAGCATAGTGACAGTAAAAGGAACTATTTTTACTGCTGCTGAATGCTAATCAGAAACGAAACTGTTGACCATTATACAATACAGCATGACATGGATGTGGAATATTTTTGTTGTATTAAGATTGATACCTCTTAATTAATCTATAAGATTGGTCAAGGTTTATAGACGTTGAACAGCACGGTGTTAGTAAAGGATACCAAAAACCGAGTTATTAATACAAAACACACCAAAAGAAGTACTAACTTTCCTTGAAGCTAAATCTGAAATTTGTAATGCTTTCTTGATTTTTTGTTACCATGGTCAACGCTGTAGCAATTACTTGGAATTCCATCGCCTTGATGATTACTGGCATAACGTTCTTATTAACAGCTGAAATTTTATGCAAGTAAGAAAACCAACCATCTTCTATCCTAGTAGCATAGCATAACATCCCTTTCTATTCTCTTAACATTTCTAATTAAAACTCGTTTTACTAAGCAAGTAATACAAATAAACTTATCACTTTATAGGAATCGATTTTTCTATTATTTAATTGGTATATCCTGCGGCATCCTGATTGCTTTACTGATTATTGTTCATTATTTAAGTGGATACGTTCCTCAGGTTAGGAAAATCTTGTCAAACTAATGCTGTTTTAACTATCTTGAGGTGATAATTTAGTAACTTGATAAGCTACTAGTAACGTTTCTTACTCTGTGATCAGAAAAACTTATCGCGGTTAGTACTTGTCAGTGGATTTTTTGGCTTAGCCTATTTTACGGAACAAGTCGTATTAAATTTTCCGCTGATAATAAATTATTATTGGCGACCACTGGTGATATACCTTGGAGTCGCTGGAATTATTAGTTTCTTTGTTTGCTACCTATATGAGCCCCCTAAAGTTGATCGGAAGGTAAGCAAATCTGTTATTGTGATAGCAGAAGCTTGTAAATAGGTATATCTATATAATCGGGATACAAAATGTATACTAAATTAAGGAAAATGTCGTATTCAGTATAGTTTCAATATTATGTATTAATGCATTTCTAGAAGCAGAATAGATATTGATATCTTCTTATTTACTACTACGCGCAGTAAGTTTGATCAAATTGACAGTAGATTGTACGCTTTAAATTACCTTAATCAATAGTGATGTTGCTATTACGAATTTGCCACAATAGCCATTTCCTAATGACTTGTTGAAGATATTTTTTCTAATTGTTAAAATGATTACAGAGAGATATTCTTAAGTGGATCATTCAGTTATTGGGTCTAGTTCTCATCTATAACGCATCTTATTCTGAAAGAATGGGCGTGGGTATTGTAGTAGCTTGTTGTGTGATGAAATGGCATCACGATATATATAGTCTCTTCATGAGCGTTTTGAATGGTTTTAGCATACTTAGGTCAGCAACAATATAACCTTTTTCATTTGTCATGATTTTTACTAACCCTTTTTGACTTAGTTTAAAGATTAAAATTGCAGATAATGATGGCTCATTTTAATGCTTTATGGTCTGTTTGCTAGAAAATATTTACCGAGATACACGGTACCTGAGCCACGACGTTTATTAACGGAGGCAGAATATGAAATAGAAGGTAAAATTGCTACTGATAATGCCCTATTGGATCTTCGTCGATATTGCTTAAGTTCTGAATGTAATTCGTGGGAACTTATTAGCAAGCTCAAAGATCCGAAGAGGTAGGAACTGGCCGATTAGTATCAGTCTGGCTTAGGTCCTGAATTTATAAAATAATCATTATCCTCCTACTTCCGTAATTTTTTCTTATCTGCATCTTGTAACAACGTACATTTCGTTAAAAAAGAATGCCCATTAATGATACGTTTTTATTAACTATATTAGCTTTGCAAAGTTTCTATGTGGAGAAAAGGACCTCAATGATGACACAATGTTCACCTGGATGAATGACAGTATGTTTGAGTTAGAAGAAAACACCACTCGTACTGCTACGCAAGAGCCTGACAGCGAGGTATCCAACACAGTAGATTCCAATTAGAAGATAATCTACAATTAATTTGAAAATTAGATTTTTGTATTTCCACAGAAAGTCTAACTCATTTATTGTACTGTTAAAGTGCATTTTAACTCATTAATTATTATCATTAAAATTAGCACTTATCTCCGAATGGTATGATAAGTCTAATAAGCGATGCATTTGTAATAACATGAGATGTCAGTTTCAATATAATATTCTTACGGGTGTGAATATTACGTGTACCAGAAAATTTTTTGTCTATTTCAACTGCAAATTTATCTAGTAACCCAATAAAAGACTGTAAATATGATCTTGAATGGATACAACTATTCGATCTCAAACACGAACGTACATATGTTCTATAAATATCAACTTGTAATCGAACTTGAAAAATTGTCCAATTTTTCACCGGACTATACAAGTGCATATATTTATTTCTTAGTGTAGAAAGCATGGATTGATTTAGCATGTATAAGCTCTTTGATGAAGTAAAATAATTTACCGATTATTTCATAGTGTCATCGTACAGTGTACATTATATGGTTGTAATCTAAATGAAGACACTGTCTTCGCTGATATAATGGCAGTGCAGCAACTGCCTATAAGAGCTGTCATGGAGTGGCATCAAAAATGTTTTATATCTGGGCACTAGAGGAGCTCAACCTTGGCAGCATACTGTAATCAACTTCGTGCAGCAATGTGGGTTAACGCTAGTGCAGAATATTAGAAGTTACTCTTACAATCACTGAACATATCGAACAAAAAGAAAACTTCTGGCCATTTAATTATGACAAGATTCATTAAAAAGTGCTACAGTGTACGTACATATTGGCTTAAGAGATAAAAATTCTACATAATACAACACTTTCAGTACCACATGCATCATTAGAATTTTATTTTTGTCACTGATGAAAAATTCATTTTTTAGCCTCGTCATTTCTTACTAAAACACTAGATCTTCGAAGAAAGAAGATATAGACTTCTCTACAAAATCTGTTTTATACTATACTTTTCAATATGCATTTTAGAAGGGCTACTGATGCATGCCTGTATTGGTATATGCGAACATATCTATTTCAATATAACGGAAGTTTCTTTCATTTTAACACAAGTGCTACCAGTGGCGTTAAAAATTTTACATCTCTGAAAACATTACTTCATGCCAGATATATCCGAATATAACATTCAAATCAAAATCTTTTCATAATGAAACGTTGTGTTGACAAATATTCGATTTCAACTACTTCTTAAAGACTAAATATGTTCAAATGGTTCCTAAATTTACACTTCGATATCTAGTGTAGTATGCGTACATAAAAACGTGTTAATTCTATCATGAAGGGTTCTGCATATATACGAGTGTATCTAGTCTCATTCTTTCATTCGAATGCGTAATCAATTCCTCCTTTCGCAACCATTCCTTTGAATACCGATCTGGGATTTTCCATTAACTTAGACGGAGTATCGAATTCGATAATCTGTCGTTACGTGATGAAATACAAAATAGTTATTATCATGTTAATTCCAATAATACCGAATATAGAAAATTATCAGACCCTGTATGGCAATAAACTTAAATTAAAAAATCTTCACCTTTCCGTCATGCAGCACCATAATTTTGTCGCACGACTGAATCGTATTAAGCCTATGGGCTATTATTAGTACCGTACTGTGACTAAATTCTTTCCTTAAATTTTGTTGCATAATCTCATCCGTTCTAGTATCCATATATGCTGTAGCTTCATCTAATAATAAAATCTGTAAAGATTATAAAGGCAACATTGTCAAGCGATAGCGCAAAATCTGATCGTAAAGGTAAATGAATAATTAAAAATAACTATGCAACGTTACCTTCGATTCTTTTAATAGAGCTCTAGCTAAACATAGCAGTTGTCTTTCTCCCATTGAAAAGTTTGTTCCGTTAGCTTGAACAATTTTCTGTAATTGATCAGGCTCATTGGCGATCTAATAATTTATATAAAATATAATTTTCAAATTCTTGTTATTTACAAGTAAGGTAGTAGAAAATATTTCACTTCAGTACTTAAAACCGTACCTTCTCTTTAAGCTGTACTTTTTCAAGAGTAGCCCATAATTTTTCGTCTTCGTAATAATCAAGTGGATCAAGATTTTTTCTACAGTTGATTAAAATATGCACAGCATTTTTATATGCATCTTTTTCATTCGAATGAATTAAAATTAACCAGAAATACTGGTATTGTGATACATTTTTATACCTGACAGTGCCTTCAAATAAATATGGATCTTGTGGAATCATAGCCATATTAGATCGCAGGCTGTAAATATCTGTTAGAAAACGATTTCATATAGCATGTTTATCTTTAAAGCGAAAAGTAATTCATTGATATTACTAGATCTGTGTAAAAACAAACTATATGATAAATGTGGTAAAGATGGTTGAATATTTGTAATCATTTCCAATTGTTCTTCTTACGTAAATTAATGCATTTACCTATAGATTTTATATCCCGATTATCAATCAAAATTGAACCACTACATATTTCTACAAGACGAAACAGGCAAGTACCTATTGAAGTTTTTCCTAACGTACCGGCAGTAAAGAAAAATTATTAATCTCTACGAAATAAAAATACATAGTAGCTAATATACTAGATCTATGGCACAGCACCACTTCCGGTCCTTCCTACAATTCCAATTCTTTCACCAGGATTTATCGTAAAGCTGAGGTTCAATACTACAGGAAGACCAGGACGATATCGCATCTAGCGTTATCATGTAACATGCTGTTAACAAGCGATAAAATGCATAGACATTCAATTAAAATTCGACATATTTACACATAGCTAAACCTGCCTGGACATCGGCGAATTCAATTTTGCCATGATCTAATGCCCACTTTTTATCTACAGAAACCTTCACTTGGTAATCATTATTAAGTTGGTTTTCTATTGGCAACTCCTATAAAGATTTATTCGATCAAATTTAAATTTAGAGTCGATCGGCTATTTTACTCGTATATCAATATACGTGTACGCGAGTGAAGAGGATACCTTAGAATACTCTCGCAATCGTTCAACAGCAGTTAACCTGGCGCTTACTTGCAGAATATTTCTTATTGAAAACTGTAGAAGACCTTTTATCTATAAAGAAAATGTTTAGCCATAAACTACGATTCATTCTAAAATATTACACGAAATTATTCTAACTGAAAAGGCTGAAAATGGCTTACTTGCAAAACGTATACTAGTGCGAGGCCCGAATAAGCGGAAGAAGTAAGACCACGTTCGATAACCACTAGAGCTGAGCATACAGTCACAAGACCAACCACGATCCAGTTAATTCGTTGAGCAAACCACCGGTTTAAATAACAGAAAGCCATAAAACAGGATGTGTTCTTATTTAGCAGCTTTTCAAATCTATCCATGAAGGAATACATATTAAAGTAACTTTGATACTGAGTAATCACACAGTTATCGATCATAAAACTATTGCAATGATTTTTCTCACTTTGCAAGGTATTCTTGAGATTTATTATGAGCATGGATGACTGATAACCCTAATTTATTGAGTTCAAATGGGAATTTAAAGTAGATAAATGAGAAAAGGAGCGCTATCTATACTTTTAGATTTACCTACCGTAATAGTTAATAATGTATCATCATTACCTTCAACAGTTGCCGTTAAGTGTGACAGAACTGGAGAACGGCTAATATTATCAAGTCTCTTCAACTCTCTTAAAACTTGATTGAATATAACAGCAATTAACCCTATCGCTATCATCAAAGGGATAATTGCAAGAATTGCCCATGGATATGATACCACTATGATTATTAGCGATGCTAGTATTGTTAATATCAACAATAGCCCATTATCAATAAACATCGGGAGTTGTGTGTCAACTAAAAAGTCATAAATGTATATATATATATATATATATATTGTTAGAAAATTGAGGAGATATCAGACTGATATGATGAAAACACCACATGTAATGTTTTGTTTTAATATGAATTACTTTCATCAATATCTCTAGAAAATCGATTGAGGATTCTACCACTAGGAGTAGTATCGAAGAAACTCATAGGGCATCTAATAATCTAGATGTAGAAGTATATGTAGTATTCATATATATTATTGTATAATAGCAGAAGTTATTAAAATACATCAATTATGCACAGTATATATTATATATTTATGAAGATCTACATTTAAACCTGATACACCTTCAAACTTTACCTTATACAATGCCTTTGCACATAACTCAGAAGAAGCTCGAAGAGTAACCTAGATTACATATTGTGCAGAGAATCGTAGATAGCTTTCAGAATAGATTCAGTCTGAAGAATTCCAATATATCAAATTTTATGTTAGAAAACAAAATTTAGTAAACTAACTTTGGAGATTATAAAAGCACGTATAGCATACGCTAGCATTATTGCCAAGGCAGAAGACCCATAAATGGTTGCATTAGTATTAAAGAATGTTGAATGATTAGAGTTTGTATATAGGCCTAAGCTTTGATTTGTTTGACTGTCATTGTTACCCTGGAATGCGTAGAATATTTAGAGAGTTTTTAATATCTTACGTGAGACTCATTAGTTGTACGTAATTACAATAGTCAATTGAATTACTTCAAATTAGTAACACGAAATATACTTACGAAGCCGTTACTGATCCACTGTGAAAGCCACCAGTCTGAAAATACCCGCATAGCTACCCCAGTTCCATAAACAAAGATAACTAATAAAACTACGAATTTTCCTGCAAGCCAATACAGCAATTGATAACATTACATCAAGTTATAGACTCTCAGTTGATTATTATACACGATGCCATACGTATTAAAGTTATTCTTACTCCCAGCTACGTATATATTTTTGAATCACCTGAAAGAAATTTGCTAATTAATTTTTACCTCCAGTGGCATCAAAGTAACTTGAAATCGTTTTGCATGTAACTGCGCTAGATTCTTCATTTTCTTTTTCGCTATCTACATGGTAACAATAAGTCTAATTAAGTAGTTCATAACCTTAGAAATGATCACAAATTTAAATTAGTTTTATCTTAAAATAGGTTTCTACTATAAGATAACAATGATCCTTTACTTATACTCACCATTCACCTGTACTGTTTCGTTGCGCGGAATAGTAGTCTTGATTTTCTTTGCATCTTCAATCGCATTTTTTTCTTCCTCGTCTTTTAAATTGCTGATAAAGTCGTTATATACCTTTTCATCAAGAGTTGATAAATTTAATAGTTGAAATAATATGCAGCCATTGAGGCAATCATTCTATTGAGTATGTATAAGGATATGGATCCTAACTTTGGAATTAGCTAGCAAATCTTCGTGATTATCATGAGCGACAATTTGACCGTCTTGCATCATTATAACAGAATCGCACCAGCGTAAATACTAGAATTGAAGAATTTTCGCCATAAACTCGGATCAAAATCAAATTGATAGATGCGAAAAAATTTTATAATTTAAAAATCAGGAAATTTTTATCTACTTGCAATTGGTGTGTTATAAATAAAATGGATTTCCCTTTCAGTACGCCTCTAATACACCAATTGAAGATATGTTTACCAACATCCACATCAACAGCGCTGAGAGGATCATCTAGTAAATAAATTTCTTTCTCTGCGTAAACTGCTCTAGCTAGGCTAACACGTTGCTTTTGGCCACCACTTAGATTAATGCCTCTATCACCAATCTAAATTGCAAATTTAGTTTTACTTCAGATACTCTCAGCTAAATTTTAAAATATTCTATAGTTTCTTGCAGTAAATATTGGCTTATTTTCGTTGAAATTCTATTTAGCTAATAAATTACCAACCAAAGTTTCGTCCCCGTTAGGTAGTGTAGTTAAGTCATCCATTAATACGCAACACGTCATAGCTTGCAAATATCTAACAATATTTTACCAATTACATAAACTTGCCCCCTTCTAGTAAATTTTCTTCAATCTTCAATATTTTTAGATAAAAACTGAAATTACCTATTTTTATCGAAGTCAGAACCAAAAACTACATTTTCCTTTAATGTAGCATTGAATATCCAAGCCTGATTTCATGAGAAGAAATAATTTAAATTTACCATAGCCTTAACACTTGATTAAAATTTTAGAATTAGACTGCTTTAAAAGAACACAAACTTGTTGCGATACTAGGGCGATTGAATCTTCTAATGCTACATTGCCTGATAACTGATTCATCTAAACAAATATAAATTAAACTATAAATTAATTACTTCGCAAAATTTATAAAGATGTTACTGAAAAAGTTGATAGATAAGAATGTATACTTCTCCTAAAATAGCAGAAATTAGCGATGATTTTCCACTGCCAATGCGCCCACAAACACCAATTAATTGGCCCTATCAAGCAATAACATCAGTAAAATTTAACGATAAACTATAGAACCCTTACATCTACTCTATATCTACTATTAACCAACAAATTTCATCTTTATTAATGATACCTTCTTAAGGGTTAAATTAATATCCTTCAGGATAAATTCTGTATGTTTTACTTAGTCGATGAGAAAAACAAATCACTGGTAAAATCTCCAGTCAAAATTACTATATATAGTTATTTATCATCTATCTATAATGCTGATACGCAAGGCTAAATAAAAATCTAATGTATAGTTTAAAATTGAAGTAGTTACAGCTGGTCTTGTTATCATCTTGTTGATTATCCTAAGTAGTTAAAGAAATTGCATACGGGTAAAATTTTAATCTTAAAAAAAAAATTTTTTAAGTCTTACAATAACATTGATTAACATAGCCCATCTTATGTAGCCACTTCGTTTACCAATTTCCAGCTAAATGATGCTCTTTCCATTGCAATAGCATTATGTATTCCTACCGGTATATCCATTCTTGGCTTTACTTCTTCCATTAAAAGCAGTTCCTAAATATTAATGACAGCAAAATTAAATACAAACCAGAGCTAGTCACACCCATTATTTAAAAGATGTTCAATAGGGACAATTTACAGCAACACACCTTCATTCGTTTTACAGCCACAACGGACTCCATCCATTGTCTTATCATTAGAGGAAATATACTTATGACAATACGCAAAACATTAAGTAGCGCAATACAAGTATATACCTAAGTTCATGATAAAATAGTTAAGTCGAGTGAATTAGTAGTTGTCAATACAATATTTGTTCATGGCAGATTTATTATTTACCTCTGCTATGCCAATATTGATGCCCGATAAAGCACTAACTGTAAATAAGACTATAGATGATATAGTTGGCACTAAAGTCAGATAGGAGATATTAAAACTTTGGATATAAGACACTTTCTCAAGATGAGCTCTTTCCTTCATTCGTAACCCTTGTGTAAGCAAAATTTTTAATTAAAGATTTAAAGATCGAGCTTATCAAATAGTAGTGCATAGCGTTATTGCAATCTACATATTGTAACTAATGTGTAGTTTTAATGTGTAGTTTTGTAGTCATAGGATAATTAATTGGACATACATCCATTTATACGCGTATGCATATACATAATTAATACGTACTGCTACCATCAGTATTTAAATACAGCACTTTAGCCTAATATGGTATTATATAGATAATATGTATTTAGGGATAGTATATATAAGACGTGTATTTCCTTATACAGCTAGGAGTTGGATACAATGAGTTCGACATTGCTTTGATGCTTAAGTAATTCGATAAAGTTATGTTAATACAAAACACAAACTATCCAATGCAAATACGCGTTTAATGGTTTAAATCATTACTATTTAGGACAGCTTCAAAGTGATTCTCCCAGGCGAAGAGCTTGATCAATTTAATGCAACGTAACATTTCATTCAATTGCCGAACCTACGAAAATAAAATTTAATAAAATAGAAATGTAGATAATACATGTACGAGTTCTTCATAAACATACGCGGCGGTCGGTAGATACAATTGATTTTTTACGTAGTTGTTTGATTGCTTTTGCCATTATTGCCTAATTAAATAAAATATTAAAAGTTTACAAGATGTTCGAAAAATTTACCAAGTGATTTTACGATCACAACAGTACAGCGATCAAAAACGTGAACAAAATAGTATTTCATCATATTGGATCAATTGCGTAAACCACATTACCATAACTCCATAGAAAATTAGAAAGATTAATGCTGCTACCAGAGAAACCGGTCCAATTAAGTAAATCATGACGGCAAATACTGAAATCATAGTTATTGGGATAGCTAAAATAAAAGGTATAATTATATATGTTACATTCGCAGTCATATACCAAGAAAAATTGTAAGCCAGTTCTAGTAAATGGAATTATTATGGATTGTCAGTAGGATGATATTTTAAAGTACCTTTTACTACGTATGTAACATAACTAGACGAAATATAAGGATAACATTCATGAATCAAGCAGATTCCTTATGCAAAGCTATCTGAGCTAAAATACCGTATATATTTGGTCTACTTATTTAACAACTTTTCACATATATAACTTTATCTTACTATGTTTATTAGTATATCCTATGCTCGTGATATCAAGTCCCCACTCCACAGTCTATTGTAAATATATTACATGTGACGTTGAAGACAAGGGTAAAATTATTCCATAAATTTAAAATCACAGCAATAACGAGTTTACGCGTAAAGTTAGACAAAGAAATTGACCAGGACTCTATAAAAATTAAAGTATTTATGTTGCTAACATCCGGGTAATAAATCCCCTACAGTAAATTGAAATCAATTGCATTAAATCGTTATAAAAATTACCCAAGCATATTCCAAGCATCGCAGCTGATTCAAAGATACGCTGGGCATCGTTGGCGCAGAGATTAATCAACTATTAAAAGAAAAATAATTTCAATTACTTCTGCATATTTGCTGCTACTTAACTATTGCAAATCTGAACTGTAGCCAGTAATTTGTACATTAATGTCAGGTAAATTTAAAGCACAATTGATAACTACATATGTTATACACCTATATAGTGCCGGGTACTTAACGCTATATCATAGATGTTTGATATACTATAAAATTGTTTTTCACAAACCTGACCCACGGAACTAGAATTGACCGACTTTAATTTTATTATTTTACTGAAGACAAATCCAAAGACCATAGATCGAATTTTGATCCCTGTTCTTATACTATAATACCAGAAAACTGGTAAGATCATGGATATAACAGCTTCAGAGGCGAACATACTCAATACCTACAATGCAAAATACTATGTCCATTAGGTGTACGCATATTGTAGTAAAATATAAATTATATAATGCTTCTAAGCGGTATATGGAAATGCGGTATACAGTACTATATTCGAATTGCACTAGTAAAGGTTTCACAACTACTGCTCGGTAAAATACTTACCAATATGATACCCATTTGGACAGAAGAAGAAGTTGATGTTGAATAACTGACTAACTGTTGAACCAATAACTTGAAAAATTTTTAAAATATTATAGCATTATTAATATAAGCTTGAAAATAAAGAAGTAGTCATACCGATTATGCAATTTAAATCGTAACGGTACCAAGATGGCATACACCTATATACTCGTATATATCTGGTGCTCGGCTACAATGCAGTCGTGACCAATTATGTAGTGAACAGCTGTGATTAACTGAAATCACTATAAACTAGAATGTACAGATTGATTTCTAACAGTCCATGCTGTATTTAATTAAGAACATTTGTTCCAATTTCATGGATGAGCCCTACTTTAGTCGTACAGTTGCTGCTTTAAGTATACTGTACAGTAAGTTCCCGATAATAAAATATACATGCGTATATTGGTATATATATAATCATATAATTTGTTGTACTGTATTACAGTCAAAGTAATAGTTAATTTCTATAGTAATTTTCATTGATACTATCTATATTACTTACAGAACTGGTCACCTGGAGGGCTACAACCAAACAGTAAAAAAGAACGGTAAAAAGTAAACGCTTTCTGATAGCTTTAACTAAGACACGCCCGATAGAAGCTTTCTGTCTACCATGGACTTTTAACTCGTGTTTCCATAATTTTTGAAAGATTTCATTGTTTGCTTGAAAAGCATCAGAATAAGGAACTTGCCAAATATCATCAAAGTTTAACTTTCTTTTTCTAGCTAGCTGAACTAATGGATTTAACCACCAATAAGTCAATTTGGAAAAAAAACTTGCGCGATAATAAGGAGCAACAATGGCGCTGCCAGTAGGCTGCCTGGATACCAAACAGAATTAGGTTATTAACCGTAGGTAAAGAAGCAGTAATAATGGGCAGTAAATTATATAAAATCGTTTTGGTATAAGAGACATATGTGAGTTAGTACTCATACAACCTTGCTACTATGATGTACTCTTAAATGATGTGTAATTGCATGATAAAAATAATAATAATGCTAATCCTACATTATATATAGCAATATTTGTCCGTATGGGCAAGTATGCTAACGACAATGGATACTTCTTCACAACATGTGTATCTTACTTCCAATTATCTTTGTTCTTATCCATGATTTTACCAACTATTGCAGTATTAGTGATTTTGAATTTGGTTAGCTCTTTATGGTGTCGCTGATGACGATGATGATAATCCTGCTAGAGAAAGAATTATAATTCAAAATTTTCATTTCAAAAAGATTGAATATGCAGATACCTATTCGGCCTCCCTCCATACTAATATACGAGTACAATATTGTATACTGTGCGTATACTGGACTACAATAGCTATAAGCAAGCTACAGTAATATTATACAAATGGAGATAACATGATTATTTGTGAGCCTCACGATTATTGTATCATTGCTGCAAAACACAATGACTACAGTTTACAAGCCC
This sequence comes from Trichoplax adhaerens, assembly GCF_000150275.1. Classification (NCBI taxonomy): domain Eukaryota; kingdom Metazoa; phylum Placozoa; class Uniplacotomia; order Trichoplacea; family Trichoplacidae; genus Trichoplax; species Trichoplax adhaerens. The sequence goes on from NW_002060948.1 coordinate 1,488,078, forward strand.
ATAGCATGACTTGAGCTGAAAGCCATATCTGAAGTAATTTACTAGTACAAGCAGGAAAGCGCATGGTAACTGGTAGATCTATTAAACTTGATAATATTATTGTGTATGCCTACGGAAATATGTGATAGAACATGTAATATGATTTCTTGAAATACGCAATGATTGCTGTTAAGGATGATGAGAGGATGAAGAGCAGGTTTATTTGTAGATTGAGAATGAACGCACATAGGTAGTAACAAGCAGTTACATTGATAATATATAGTAGGTTATCTATTCATTATATTACAGAACAATATTAAGCTGCAAGTCAGTAGCAAGGTTCCAATCTGAAAGTCTACTACTTCAATGGAAAAGTTATTTAAATGGCAGCTTCTATATTCATCAGTAGAGCACTGTCGTTAATATAGTACACTACATTCCACGTCTATCCTAATGTCCTTATAAACTTTAATTGACTGAAATAGTTGTGATTACGTAATTTGTAGTGATTCAAATAATTGTTTACGCATTTGTAGTTACTATAGGTACTATACTACTGATGTAATCGTATAACGAGTATATTGTTTATAATTAATTCTTCGAGATAATTAAGCTGTACACACAGTATAATAATAATAATGCTGCCTACAACATTTGTACGTTTTACAGATGATGCCTACCACCGTTTCGGTTTGATACTGCTTTAGCTTTTACTGTATACTGAGTCAGACTGATTGCACATCGTATTTAAGAAAATGAACCAGAATCAAGCAGTAAATATTGTGTATGTCAGAACGTTGAGGCATGATGTTGTGTAGTGAACCAGTATGCTTAAAACTTGAGGTGGTCTGGGAGTCGAATAAACTTGTAGATAAAACAACTGTTACATACTGTCTGTTGCTATTAAAAGGATTGAGCTATCATGTACAATCTTGTAGGCTTGGCATCGTTACTTTAAACCTAATGTTGAGTTCATTCTTACTACCTACTAGTTAACCTAAATTAAGTTCCCGCATCGACAATGACCATTGAACAATATCTCAAACCCATGTCAATTATTCCGTTCAACCAATAATTGGATGGTCATGATGACGTAGATTTACGATAGAATTGCATCATCTTTCCAAATGTAGTACCTAATAGCTATCTTGTGAAGGAAAGAATGCAATTCAAAGGGTAATCAGTTTCTACTCGGCCATTTTCTATTCCTAAGCTTCTTTTACTTTGATTTTTACAGTCTTCAATCAGTGAATTCATTGCCAAGATTGGACAAGAATGATTGGCTATCGCCTAACAACCACTAAAGCATGTCGTGGTACTTACCAGTCAATCAGTGGAGTGACTTTAGTCCGCGACAATCTCCTGCGGGTGACGGGTCTGATTGTTAGCCCCTTGAGTGGGATAATGTTATCTAAGACTATCACTTACCGCAACTTCACAGTATATCTGACGTAACTATCATACAGGATTACTACAGTTTATGGTGAATGGTTATCAGCACGTTGTTAGTTGAACAGTTCACTTCACTTTACATCGATGTCTGAAGATTGAAGCTCAGCAAATTCTTCAAGGCTTCTGCCGCACTGCATTAACTCAATGTTGTTTGAACACTCAATTGTGACGTCATTGCTAGCCTATAATATTCAGCATTCCTGTACAATGTATGTACGGTGTAGAGTAAAACCAACCAACAGCAACTAAATAAATAAATTACTAGTTAAATTGACTTTCAAGATTCAAGACCGTTCTTCATCAAAGGATTCTTTCACCTAAACTACATACAATATGGATGATGTAGACTACGCTCTTTGATCACTTATAAGGACGTGTAGTTAGTGTTCTACTTTGCAATTTGTAAATAGCAATGGCTATTACGTTGGAGATTACTGAAAATGTCGCCATTCATCATTAAAATAGGTGTATCCTTACAATAATAGACTAAAAGTCCGAACCGTAGCGTAATGTCATGTCTGATAATTATAATTATATTACATAAGGTATAAGTTATAATAATCATAGACTACAAATTATCAACATGTTATGTTATCAAAATGTTTATCTGTGTCGTGTCTAGCAATGGAGTCAACTTCAATATCTGTAGAGTACGACGCTACTAAGTTACAAAACGATCCGTTACTATTACAGCTAGAATCTTATAAAAAGGAAAGTCTTAAGACCTCTTCGGTACTGCTTCACACGACCATTCAATAACTCTGCTAATGTATGTACACTACAAGCTTCAATAAAGTCAATGAACTAGTAGCAAAGCGCGAGTTGCATGTTATGAAAAGTATCTCTAGCCAACCTCAAGATCCACCACAGAAAAGACGCATTTTGAGTTCAGATTGCTTATGCAAACATCGTGGCATAAATGGCGCAATAAACTGTCAGCCTTTTCACGTTCACTGCCTCAGGCAGGTAGTATGAGCATGTCATGTTGTGGACAGGCAATAACGTATATGCTTGTTTTTACTGTACTGGATAATGTATGACTGACTCACAATTTTCCTGACAGAGGATATAACTTTATCTGAGTAGAATGCCACGAGTATAATGATATACTCGTATTTTATCTGCATGGACGCTTACTACATTACGTATTTTTATATTTATTGGGTGTACAGTATGTGTGGGGGTGGGGTAAGTAGCCTCCGTTACTTTGCTGCCATTCTTGGTATATATCGTTTCAGCTGTCTTAAGTCAAATGTGCATCGATTGGAATTGGAACGATACAAAAAGGTGCAGCAATAGTTTAAAGCTGTTCGAACCACTGCAGTCAAATGGATATTCTCCGTAGAAGTATCAGCAAATGAATATTGTAATGACAACAAGTCTTCCCAAGTTTTCAATGAATGGCTGGGTGTCGGAAAATGTAGAATTAATGAATTCTATTACCGGTAGGAAATTTTTCAGAATACTGTACACTGTACAGCACCGGTCCCGATCGTACCTAGCGGTCACATTGGGAGGTGTTGGCAGCAGTAGTGTATGTTTTAATCATTTGCAAATTTAAGCACCTCAAAAGTACGTTAGAAGAGTTAGTAAGATTTAAGTTTAGATTCATGAGCAAAATGATAATGCAACTTCCAATTTTTGGAAGTCGTGCACATTCTATTTACTGTATAACATATTATATACAGCAGATTTCCGACTCAAGACGATGTAAAATCGCAGGTGTATCATTCTAGCATAGAGAATAGTACAGCTTACGGTATCGTTACAGCGTGCACGTCATACAAATAATGACGCAATCCCTAGCTGTTATTATTATTTTATTATTCTGTTCCGTTACAGACCGGTATTTCGACGTGACTTGTAAAATGATTGGAGTGACGTTACATGTAACCACGACTGATCGTTTGTATTAGAAACTTGAAAGAAATACAATGAATTGTTCAATACTGCAATCAAAAATATTCTAAATATCGAGAGCCAATTGCTCAAGGTTGCACTAATCTATCTGCATGGAATTGAAGCCAAATTTACAGCACATTTCTTCTAAGTTGAAAGACAGAACTGGCAACACTCTAGCTCAACATCTCTCTTTTCAACCATTTCCGAAGGTTCGTCACGTCCCTGTCATAGTAGTCTAGTTTTTGTACTGATCCGGTACGGTACCAGGTGGAATGGGTACTATGATTTGTAAAGTAGTATCAGTACAGTACAGTACCGTACTGCACGTCGTACAAACGTCCAAGTGACGCATGAGTAACGTTCTAAATAAGACCTGTCAAAGCGTGGTCTATCTTTGCCCTTCACCCCAGTCAGTCTGTCACCGGTTGCCTGCAGGACCTTGAATGTAAGAATTAAAATCTTCCTTGGAAAATGTTTCCTTTGAAATATTACTTTATCCGTTATCCTTTGGCTTAATGATAGCTAAGACTATTCTATAATTAAGCTATCCCTTTTATATTGCTTTCCTTATATAGTACATAGCTTAAAATTTACTTACCACAGTAAATTGACCGCGGCTCACTATTGGAGTTTGCTAATCCATTCATTAATGAACCATCGTAGCAGGACTAGACCGGCTATCGGCCTACCAATAATTTTCTCATTTAAATCTTTCAGTGATTGCAATTACTTTACTCAAGGTATAATCGTTTTATTGTGGCTCAATTTATTTTAACTATCGTATGTACTATCGCCATTTAGACCTGCAATACTGGAAATGCCTCGGTTAAGAAGTTACGTAACTTACCATTAAGGTGCTTGGCAATCATTCATCGATTACTCTCGTATACTGTATGTAAATTTACTGCTCATCAGAAGTACCCGCTAGCTGAAATACAGTGCGATCGATAGGCTACTATCCATTTCTAGGCCACTATAAGACTAGAAGAGCAATTTGAGTTATTCTATGGCGCATCATACTAAAGACAACGAGAATGACCATTCTTCAACACCAAAGAAGCAGTAAGTTATATAACAGGAAATCTATAATAAGTGTCCAGAATTACTGTCGTATAGGTCATGCAGGAGTAGACTGATGGGATACACTATAAGTATGGTAGCTGCGACATACAGTAGAACGGATTATTCTTACCGGTTTTGTTATTTTTGATATTAACTAATAACAATAAAGCTCACTAGCTATGCAAGAGCAAAAGTTACATTTCATTAATTCAGCTATATGTGTATTGCATTTCTTAATTCTACAGTATAACATATACGAATACACGTCATAAGTGAATCAATTCTCGTAATGTCTACAGTAAGTTGTTAATTAACTGTACTATACTGTACAGTACTATTAATTGGAGTTGTGCAGGAAGTCAAAGTAGGAACAATAATAAAAACAGCTTGATCCCTGACCTACTGAGTTATCACAAAGACTATTATAGCTGATACTTTTAACTCTCTATTGCATGTGAATTATTTTCCATGCTTGTGCCAAACGAGAGATTTTACCGTGCTGTAGATAACCCCTACAATGTACTCCACTATACGCGTAAATTCGATGTGAATTGCTGCTGGAGTAGGCATCTATTGCAATATGGTGTACTCGCTACAATTTTAGTTTTAGACATCATTACAATATTAAAATGAAAATTCAAACGATGATTAAAATCATATTTCACCCAGATTTTCACACAAATCCATGTTTCTCACTTTATCGACCGGTAATCAATGCCAATACTGTACTGTACACTAGCAAAGACAACTAAAACTGTTACTGTAATCGTTTCAGCATCTTAATTAAAAAGTCCATGTTTCAATGTCAATACTGTATACTAGCAAAGACAACTAAAACAGTTACTGTAATCATTTCATAATCTTAAACATGGACTTTTTAATTATGGATCTATTACTGGTAATTATATCCTTAATTATTAGGATAAATGCTAGTACAGTTAAATCGTTTAAAGTTTAATTACAGGTGAATCGTAGCAATATTGCAAAACTTTTGATTACCAGATATAAAACACTTGATGCTATTTTTACAATCATGAACTTGCTGTGCTGTATAGATCTACAGTAGACTACCTTATCAAGGCATGATCTGTGAACTAACTATCACCATCAATATTCATTGTTTGTCAACCGTTAGTTTATATTAATTAAATATATATAATCGATGCCTAAAACACTTTAGTTGTAACAATTAATGTTATATGACATTAATTTAGTTAATAATGCAGCAAATTGAAACAAGGTACAACCCTATTTGGCTATGGCCATCACAACATATTGAAATACGAAAGTACTTCTGTGCACGTTTACTGTAATAGAAAAAAACTTACTGATTCAGCTATATGCAAATACAGACAACATACCGTAGTATTTGCAGAAGGACTGCATGAAAACAGTACTATAACTTGAACTAAGTTGATCTTTTTAATAAATAAATCATATAATATTTTAGCAAATCGATGAATATACCTATTGATAGTACGTAACTTTTACTATCTATTTTTAATTTGTAGCAGCGATAGTTACATTCCATACGAATCGACCAACTTTCTGTCTTTGATGTGCTTTTGGTGGATGACTCCTTTAGTTACTATAGGAAGAAAAAGACCATTAACTTTTAACGATATATGGAAAATTCCTGAACGCGACTCATACAAATACAATACCGATATCTTTGAAAGATTATGGAAGGAAGAAATAAAATTACGGGGTGAACGTAAGGCTTCCATAGGACGTGTTATAATCAAAGCATTAATGAAGAAATTATTGGTATCGGTGGCCGTATATGCAATTGTTATTGGTTGTTCTATTAGTAGTGCTGTAAGTGATCGTAACGATTATACATTCTTTATGACGTTTCAAAATCATACAATAGCTTCTAAATTTATGACCTTACAAGCATATATGCTTAGTGCCCATTTACAATATAAAGTAGACTTATTTTCATCCAACACACGTTATATTTCATACCATCCGCTATTAAAATTAATTATCAATACTGTTATGCTATAGCCCTGTAAAATATACATAGGCTAGTATATTGTAACACTGTGGAATTTGTACTGTAAATTAGCGAATTTACTCCAATATAATATGATGTAAATACTAATATTAATCACGATTCAATGCTAGTAATTCACATTATTTGCAATAATATACTAAAATTTATACTCAACGTAGCAATCTTCATTATAACCATACGAGTATTACCATACACATAGAAAAATTTTAGACTGATAGCTTTGATAAATATTTGTAAGTAACCGAATGTGTATACGCGTATTATATTAGAAAAAACTTTCTTAAAGCAACTATTCTTTATATTGTAACTATAATTAGATGTGTAAGTAGAAACTTTATCTAATTAAAGTACTATCTCATAGAGAGTATTAAGAACGATAATTTCTTTTAACTCATGAACCATTACGATTTCATTACCACTTTAGTTAATTATGCGACTGATTGTCGAATATTCAACCTCCACCGACCTTCCTGTAGAGAGAGGTGTTATCTTGGTAAGCTATAAAAGTGAATAGTAATATCATCATATCACTTTTCGAAGACTTATAGATACGAACGATAATCGTATAACAGCAGTAATATTCTTATATTTCGGTAATCGGTAGTATGTTACTCTTTAATACTACTATTAATAGTTATTGGGATTCTATGACAGAATATTACCAAAGTTACGCCAGAAAATATTTGTTACTTGAGTTGGCCTCGCCTTATTTAACCTTAGAAATTTGTATTTTAGGTTTGTAGTATGCTGATCAGCGAAATTGTATTCACTTTTTTCTTCGCACTTGCCTGGTATGTGTCGTTAAGAACTGCTATAAAAGCTAGATCGATGATTTTTGGTCTCGTATTCAATAAAGTTATATCTCTAAAGAATACTGGCGGTGGGTCTGTCGGAAAGGTAAGCAATTGTAATACATACTTTGTATTCTACAAAGTGTTTAGAGTACTAAGAGAAGATATAATGTAGTACCGTTATTATAACCTTGGTCGTACTGTAGCTTTATATAAAATTGTGTAATAATGATACATAACTAAAGTAAAAACGTCATGTTAATTATTCGTTATTATCCATGTAATACCAATTGTAAAGCTTATCAACCTTTGCGCAAATGATGCTCAACGCGTATATGAAGCTGTTTTATTACTTGGTTTTTGTTTAGGTAGGAGTGATTTGTTTTAGTAATTAATAGTATAGTCATAGACAAAATTTAAAATTATTAAACATATTAGTAATAAGGTGTATGCAGTAAGTATTTACGCATATGTATGGAGCTACACTATAAATTAAATCTATCGTAATGCAAAGCTAGGTAAGGAATTACGGAACACTCACTTGTAATATTTACAAACTTTCCATGTTATAATTAAATTTTCATTCAGGCGCGCCAGTGGCAATAATTGGAGTTATAACTGCATTAGTGTTCACAATTGGACCTGTCGCGTTGGTATCTCTGATAGTCATTTTTTTCTATTATGGGTCTATGGTAGGAAACTAGGAATAATAACAATTAATTAATCATAAATATTTTCTAAGATTGTCGCTTAGGTTATAGTTTTAGTACAAGATATTTATCACGATTTTACTAATACGCATGATAGCATTCTTAAAGCAGCAATACTTTAAATAATCACGGTTCCGTACATCATAATAATACTACAATGTAATATATACCTTAGATTGCCGTTGGGAAGGTTATTAAAAAACTTCGCAGAAAATCTATCGTAATTACAGACCAAAGGGTAAGAGGAACTGGGTTGCTGTAATGTTCAGTTTTTGACTATACTATAGAATTAATAATTAATTATAATGAAACTCTATAACTTTTGATCATAATTACTGCTCATGGTTTCTCTAAAACAGATTCGTGAAATGAACGAAGTCTTAAAATGCATTAGACTAATTAAGCTATATGCTTGGGAGGAATCTTTCGAGACGATACTCAAAGGCAAGTACTTTAAAAGTTTCTTAGTAAGCCGACACTTCGTAAATTCACTAATTTTGTACTCTAATAAATATTAGAGCTCCGTCAAAGTGAAAGAAGTCGCCTTGAGAAAGTTGCGTACATACAAAGTTTTAATATCTCATTTATCATGATCATACCAGCTCTCGCATCAGTACTTACCTTAACAACTGGTTTTTTACTTGGAGTTCCTATAACGTCCGCTCAGGTATGTATTTATCTCAATGGAATAGGAAGAAGTAAATTTTATACCTTACAGTATTTAATGCAATAATTGAATAAACACATGAAATTATTACTAAACAACTTGTATATATACACGATGGATAGGCATTTACATCTATTGCGCTATTAAACGCATTACGTCAAACTATAAATATGTTTCCTCAAATGATCAGACAGTCGGTAGAAGCTGTCGTTGCATTTAAAAGAATAAAGGTACGATACGAAACGATTTGTGCTACAATGAAAGATTTATTGAACGCAAACTTAAAATTGTAATACTATAAATGATAAATAAATTTCAGCAATTACTAGCGATGGAAGAATTTAAAGATAATAACGAAGTACTATCAGATAACGACAATGCGATAATTATTAAGAATGGACTATTCAAGTGGAACACAAGTGTAATGTTTAAATTACATTAATTTAAGCCGATAAAAAATTTGATTACAAGAATAATTTTCAATTTTCTTATATAACATTTAATATGGACACTGTTGTAATTAAAATGTCACAATGTTAATCAGCTAATTCTTTTATCAGAACAAAAAGGATGACAATTCCAACAATGATGCTTGTAAGCCTATTCATTATGCTAACATTAAAGAGATATTATCGAACTTAAAAAATTTTACTTATTAGAATCCACATACAGTAATAATGGATCTTTTATAGCTGTAGGTGTTCAAGAGTTCTATTTAAAAGACATCAAGTTTCAGCTAAAGAAGGTATTATAAATGTTAACATCGCTACTGAAAGCAGAACTATACATTATGGGCTTGACAAAGCATTTGATATAATATATATATACGCGTATAAATTAAAAATATGTGTAATTACAGGGAGAAATATCGGGAATCTGCGGCCGCATTGGAAGCGGAAAATCTTCCTTAATTTCTGCCATCTTAGGCGAAGTAATAACGCAATCAAAATTTAACAATATGTACAAAATTTAAGTTTAGCGCTTTATATTAATTATTTTGTGTTTATAGATGAATACAGTTTCCGGAAGTATTGCTGTTGGTGGATCAATAGGATTAGTGACTCAACAGGTAAATAATCTAAATTATAGATTTAGTAATTTCCGTTGAGATATGAGTTTAAGCGATTTTGTATTAGCCTTAGAATTTACAAAATCAGATTTAAGATTCAGCTAATATATATATGAACATCTACAACGTTAGAAATATATGCAAAGTGTATAAAGCGTCATTAAAATTAGCAATAGTTTACAAGAAATAACCCATTTTTTTGGGTATAGCCATGGATCTTCAATGGAACTTTACGAGATAATATAACTTTTGGATATCCTTTTAACGCCGCCAGGTAATAATATCACTAATCTATCTGAATTTTCGTATCAGTAAACAAGTAAAATAACTATTATAACTGCTAGATAAATATTTAGTAACACAGCTTGCGGACATAATACGAGCTCTTCTCAGTATTCTTTTTGCTATGTACCAGATATGAGCGTGTTATAGAGTGTTGCTCACTACAAGAAGACTTAATAGCTCTACCAAATGGAGACGAGACCTCGGTTTGTGAATTACTAATTTAGCAATAAAACTTGTGAAATAGTAAATTTCGATATTAAGTAAATATGATTTTATACTATACTGCAGATTGGAGATAGAGGAGTAAATTTGAGCGGCGGTCAGAAACAACGAGTCAGTCTAGCACGAACGGTATATGCCGACAGGGATGTGTATCTATTTGATGATCCACTAAGTGCTGTGGACACAGATGTTGGTAAACACATTTTCGAGAGATGTTTCAACGAATTACTGAAAGAAAAATCTATTTTATTCGTCACTCATCAGTTACAGGTCAGCCTATAGCACATTATCTTTTTGTAACTGTGATTCAACTTTTAACGTTGTAAGTATTAATTATTCGTTGGCTGTCACAGTATCTTCGCGACTGCGACTGTGTAACGTTAATGAAAGATGGTCAAATTATCGGCAGTGGTAGTCACAGCGAATTATTAAATAGCAATAAGGTGCGCTACCAGCTTTTAAAGCAGTTATATCTATACAATACGCCTAATATTAACAACATTACAGTCTTCAGCTAAATTCTAGCGTTCACCTTTTGCTAAAGGTATACGCCGATCTGATTAGTGATTTATGTAACAAGAAAGAAGATGAAATCGAAGATAAAAAAGCAACCCTTATAGATTCGTCCAACGGGATAATTCAAACAAGTGCAGGTTATATCATATCACAATTCAAAGTATATTAACACTTTTTACAACTATATTCAGTTACGTCACTAGCTACTATTACTAACGGGTATACATAACGTATTGGATGTATATTTTTTACTAGTAGAGAAAAATAGAGAAACTAAAGAATCCGGAGAAATTACCTGGAGGACGTACAAGAGTTACATTAACTTTGCTGGAGGTACTAATATAACACCTATACAGTATACTCGTATCGTATGATTATAATATGGGCTAAATTATAAGCTTAGTCATAATAAATTTATCTAATCACTACCTTCTCTATCGTCTTTCATAATCTATAACTTTTGTGTAACTGCATCATATTTATCAGGAAATCTAGTTATGGTTCTGGTGTTAATGGTTTACGGCATTACTGTATCAGTTCGAGTATTTACCGATTGGTGGCTTTCACAATGGCTGAGTGGCGATATCAGTGTAATTAAAATATATCTCACCCGTATTCTCGTATATTTGTTAGATTAACTGCTAATATCACCGGAGATAACATGTATAGTATACGAATATATTGCGTTTAGTTAAGTTACTCAGTAATATTCATTAATCAATTATAACATGCCATTACGATCTAGCGTCCAAACATGAATTCAACTAATAACAGTTCCGATTTCTTACCTGGACCTACAACTTCAACACACAGCAACACAAGCTTTTCATCTAGACCTGCAAATCAATTACCATTTTATACTAACTTAGCAATTTATGTATCGTCCGCAATAATCATGATATTACTTCAAGGTGTTAGAGCAATTGCATTCTCAAAGGTAAAAGTGTTAAATAGTAATAATATTATAATCGATCATATCAACAATAGCTTAATACGTATAATATGTCAATAAAGATATTAACATAACGTAATACTTTACACGTACAAGTTTAGTACTGTAAAGCTTATGTCCTATGTTTACTACGCCTAATATTTCTCATAATATCATGTTAATAAATAAGGTGACTTTACGAGCATCTTCAAAATTATGTACCAAGGCGTTGCATAAGGTTAGATACGGTTTGATTATATTTATAGGTATTCTATGTAATAGTTGTTTTATTAAGTATCCGTTTATAATTTATATTAATTATTAGATTCTGAGATGCCCTTTGAGTTTTTTCGATTACACACCGTCTGGTAGAATACTTAATCGATTTTCTCGTGATATGGATGAAAGTAAATAGTTAAATTCGTACTACAGTATTAATATACGAGTTTAATATACGATTCAATTAATTATCTTAACTCGTTCTATTTTCGTTTTATCTAGTTGACATTCAGCTTCCGTTGTTTGCTGACCGATCTCTTTTATTAGTACTTACGTTACTCGGGTCCATAATAGTAGTGTTAGCTTCGTATCCTTGGGTAGCGATCGCTATTGTTCCTTTAGTTTTAGGAATCTCGATGTTAGCTTACGTTTTTGGTAAAACATTGAGAGAAGTAAAAAGACTAGAGAGTATTAGTAGATCGCCCGTTATGACACATCTAACTGCAACTATGGAAGGTAAAATTACTTATATATAACGTATTTATTTCCCAAAATACCGATTACTATTGTACGACTTTCCATATAACGAATTATGGATTTACGTTTAAATTGATATATACTACATGTTAGGTCTGTCAGTGATACATGCTCATGGCAAATCAGCTGAATACCTTACAAAGTTAGTAAATCTGCTAGCTATTCGTAATACGACATCATATTTTTATAATCGATTTCCGTATATTTATTAAAGACTCATTATTTTACTGCATGTTTTTACAGGTTTCGAAGACTTCTTGATAGAAATTCATCGTGTACTATGATATTCATGGCTTTAAATCGCTGGTTTGCAATAAGGGTAGATTGGTTTATCACAGTCCTTGTTGCTATTGGCGCTATGACAGTAGTAATAGAACGAGGACTTGCTTCTTCTGCGTATTCTGGCCTTGCTTTAGTCTATATCATGCAGGTATTTAACAGTTTTACGCGTATATCCTTTACAGACTATAATTAATAATAAGTTAATTCACTCTTGTAATATTAATTACTTGACATATTTATGATAGACTAAAGGCATACTGCAATTCGCTGTAAGAAATATCTTGGAGACTAACTCCAGATTTACTTGCGTTGAACGACTTAACGAATATTGTGAGGTAAGTAATACGTCGTTAATGTTTTTGATTACTAATGATAAGAACTGAAGCTAACCATAAGTACATAGGACTTACCTACAGAAAATTCGGATGTTAAGAAGACAGATGTAATAACTGACGATAACTGGATAAAAAATGGCGAAGTCGAATTTAGAGAAGTTAAAGTAATCACTACAAGAGCTTTATAACTTATATCATTTTATTTCTACGTTCTTGTACAAAATACCATTATTACATGTTCTATTTAGTGTATTATATAATATATAAAGCATTATTATTATAATTTCATGGTGTGATCCTAATCTCATCGCCATTACACGAATAAATTTCGACTTTATAGATGCGATATCGCCCTCATTTACCTACAGTACTAGATGGTATACAGTTTAAGATTAATGCTGGGGAAAGAATCGGAATCGTAGGAAGAACTGGAAGTGGTATTTTATACCGAATAATCGTTTTAAAGATACATTAACTTATTGCATGCAATATTAATATAAGTATTAGTAACTTCAAATTTTTAAGTTGTTACATATAACTGACGTTATTATCTTACAATTATAAGGAAAAACTTCTATTGGCGCATGTCTGTTCCGACTCGTCGAAATTTATAGTGGCTCAATATTAATTGATGGACATAACATAAGCCATATAGGTAAGTATTACATTATGTCCTGTCGTAATAATTACAAGCATACAAATACGACGTGCAACGGGAAATAAACTAGATCAAAAGCTACTACTTATATCGAATTTTTTAATTAGATCTTTATAGTTTACGTCGCAATATGTCAATGATACCACAAGATCCCTTCATTTTTGAGGGTACAATCAGGTATTTAAGATGTTACAAATCTACTATAATAGAAATTATTTCTGTCTTGAAATTATCCACTCCAGATACGTTAGTAACGAAATAATCATACATGATTGTAGAACTAATTTAGATCCACTCAATCATTATAACGATCGCGAATTATGGCGTGTGTTAGAAAAAGTACAGTTAAAAGAGAAGGTAATTTATTATTAATAAGTAAATGTTAAATGTATTGTATGTCGCCATTCAGCATAAA